>NW_026000222.1:6607411-6628507 GCF_001458135.2 Marmota marmota marmota | reverse complement strand
CCTTGAGAGACGCCGACCACTCCGTCTCTCTTCCGGGAGATTGCTTCCGCCTTCGTCGCCTGGCAACGGCTGGAAGCGTTGTTGACATCCGCGGAGGCGGCGGTGGCTGACTGAGCGCCGAGTCTCCGCCGCTGCAATGGTAAATCCCGCGTCCCCGCCGCCCCCACGGCGCCCGGGCAGGGACTTCGCGGCCCGGCTCCCGGGGCGCGGCCACGCTGGGGCTCCGGAGGCTTCGTGCAGGGGCGCAGGGAGACCGCCGAGGGGGAGGTGTGGAGATGAGGGGACGCTGCCTTGGGGGTTAAAGTCTGGAGGTGGCGCGTAGACAGGAGAGAGAGGCTGAGGAGGTGGAAAAGGCCGAGGGGGGATGAGAAAAGCGGGAGCCAGTAAAGTTCGCAAGGGCGGAGGCGAGATGCAGAGGAGAAATGAGATGCTGCGAGGAAAGGGAGGGTGGGATGGGGAGAGAAGCGCACAGAGAGGAGGGGGAGACTGGGAGGGAGAGATAGCTCCTCCCCTCCCCAGCCAAGAAAGAGAGAACAGGAATGTAGGGAGGGGAAAGAAAATGGACTTAAAAGAGGAGTGAAAAGGGGGTGGCAGTGGGGACCAAGAAGTTGTACCAGCAGGACTCGGAAAGCAGAAGAGAAACACTGGGAGGAGAGGAAAGGCCGGGAAGAGCAGAGAGTTTGAGAGTGAATGAAGTAAAGGAGAAGAGGGAAACAGGAGACTGGTTGTCAGTAGTGTGGACATTGTCTTAAAGGTCAGACATGTAATAAGTTATTGAGCCTTATACAGTTATTAGGCTTTAGTGCAGTTTCCCAAAGTGAAATGCAAACATCCATTGCAACTTAAGATGGTCCAGAAATACCAGATAACAGAGTGAGTCATACTGTGAGACACACATGTGTGTGTCTTTAGAATGTACACAGGACCAACTTTCTGGCACTATCAGGTCCTTAAGACTACTATCATTGGTAATTTCCATTTTTCATCTGAAGAGCAGACCACTAGCTCAGAACTTCCATTGCAATGGAACATAATAATATGCCCTTTTCCGTTTGTTGTACAGTTATTCTTTTATGACAAATGATAACCAGGTTTCCATTCATGGCAGTGATGAATAGTTTCCTCTTAAAATGCATTTACTTCAGTTTTTGGCAATGAGGATAAAGAACAGGATTGGTGAGTAATAGATAGCATTCGTAACGTCAAAAATCATGAATTTAATGCGATAATGCCTGAAATGTAGAAAACACCTGGAATGTGGTGGAAAAGGGAACATATCAAGACCCACTAAAGTGGAAAAGGAAACCACCTTTTGATCTAAAGTAACAAAATGTTCACCTGTATGGTCTTGGCGGGAAAAAGTATAATAAATCTTCATCAAGAAACTGTGAAGAATGCTGTTTGATTCCAGAATATCCAGTGATTGCTCAGAAAAATGGTAGATACAATCTACCATGTGCAGGTTTGGAAAAGATTATTCTTGAATTTTGTATGTCTAGAGAGGAAGAAAACATATAATAGGATTGCTGCATAAAATATATTCAAACAGGGCTGAGGCTGTAGCTCAGTGGCAGAGGCACTGGGTTTGATCCTTAGCACCATATTACAAATAAAATAAAGGAACTCTGTCCATCTACAACTTCAAGAAAATTAAATATATTTTTCAAATAGAAGAGTTTAATATTCATTCATGAGGTTGGGATGTAATTGTGCATTACATTGAACATTACAAGTTAAACATTCAGCTTGTATCAAGACTCAAGATCTAATTATCAAGAAAATCCTGAAACATGTTGTTTTCAAAGAACACCCTTCTGTAAATGTGATCATTTGAATGAACCCCCCCCAATAGATTTCCCATTAAAGGCTTTTTTTAAACAGAGGGAGGACATGATGTAGTTCTATAAATATTTAAAGGACTATAGAATAGAAAAGCAATTTTTGTGACTACAGAAAGATCGGCAAGTGAAATATGATCCAGGGAAGATTTCTTTGCAATATAAAATATTCTTCGGTATCATATGGGGACAAATAAAATGAGTTCTTGTGAGGCAGTAAGCTCTGTGTCTCTGGAGGGGTTCAAGCCCATGAACTTTTCAGGGCTGTAGGCAGGAAGAGGGGATCTTATACAGGCTTGTGTGGGGGACTTTACAACTTTCAAGCCGACTTTTAAAAATCTGAAATGACAGCATCTAGTACAGAGATGGTGGAAAGGGTATCCTTGCACACATCATTCTCCTTAGGACTGGTGTCAGTCAACCCAAAGACCCTTTTGATTAATTGCCTCCCTAATCTCTTCCAGGCAGAGGTGGAAGAAACTCTAAAGAGGATCCAGAGCCATAAAGGGGTTATTGGAACAATGGTTGTAAATGCAGAAGGTAAATATGTCACAGGCTGCCTTCTTGACACAAAGGAGCCCAAGCAGGAACCTCTTTTTCTTTGCAAAATTTATGGCAAACATCTTTGAATTAGATATTAAAAGCATATTTTGTATATTTTAGCTAAAGCAGTTACTTACCAAGCATCTATTGAGTATATATTAGATGCCAAGCACTCTGCTAAGAGCTAGGGCTATAAATATGAACATCTAAAAATACCTATATATTCCTAAGAAACACTGTAGATTGTCTGCTTTTTAAAGCTTTAGTAATTTTCTTTCATCAGTTCTGAGTGCCAGTAAACCTATCATGTTGAGGTCAGGGAGAATATCACAACCAGCAGGTTGCTTTTGTTTTAACATTATGAAGAGTTCATAGTTTCCGTCTTTATTTTGAATGAAATTATTTCTTTACCAAATTTCGTTAAAAAAAACTTTGAGAATTCATTTTAATATCATTTATCGAGTAGTCTTTGTGGATATAGTATAAGAAGAGCCAGTGCATTTCCAACTAGGAAATCTGGAGACTGGACAGGAACTTGCTCTCACTGCATTATCCTCATTAAGACTCCGCACAGCGTTTCCCCTGCCACACTGTTCCATGCCCAGCTGGCACCTCTTCCCCTTACAAATGCCTGAATTAGCAATGAAACCATCAGGAGCCTGTAAGGCATTTGTAAGGGGAAGAGGTGCCAGAAATTCCAGAGCATGAGTTGAAATAAGAGTAGCTACTTAACATAATTCATGGTGCAACCATACAATTGGCATATAACCAGGTCAGGGCCTGGTAGAATCCATCAATAAATATTCATTGTGCAACCACCAACTGAAAGTCTGCTTAAACTCCTTACCGTTAAGAATGGAAAATAACCTACTTTCATGGTGGTTGTGACAATTAAATGAGATAATAATTGCCAAGTCCCCAGAACAATAGCCAATACTTAACAGAATTGTAATAAAGTAATTCTGAGAGTGTGCGAATTTAATTTTTACAAAAATATTGTTCTACAAAATAAAAAATTCCACAGTGCTAACTACATGTAATAAATATGACTACAATAAATTCACTCAGCCTGAGAACCAGAGGGGGAGAGGATTTAGGATCATTTCTACAGAGAAGTCAAGAAGTGTGTTACATATTTCTAGCAAGTGGTTCAGCCCTATTTCCTAGACCTGGCTAAACTGCTTATTTCCAAGTATTTGCAACTGCTGTGTCACACTCCCTGAATGTGCTATCTGCATGATTTCATAGAGGTGCTGCTGTATCACACACCGATGGCTTCAAACCACTGAAATTTATTATCTCTTAGTCTGGAGGTGAGAAGTTGAAACCAAAATATCATGGGGTTGTGCTGTCTTTGAAAAATCCAGAGGAGGAGCCTTTCTTGCCAATGCTCAATGTTCCCCGGGCTGGGCTGACAGACATCACTGAAGTCTGCCTCCCTTTCACATGGCCTTCTCCTCTGTCTCTGCTTACACTCAGGGAGCCCAATTATATTGAATTAGGGCCCACCAAAATCCCAAGTGGCTTCATTTTAACTCATTACATCTGCAAAGACCCTATTTCTAAATAAGGTCCTCTTCTGAAATTTAGGTTGGACTTGAACCCAGTGCATTCTTCTGTGGCACCCAGGCCAGTTCATCATTCTTCTGTGGCACCCAAAGCAGTTCATCTGCTTTGTTGGCAGATCTTAACCTTAAAGCACATAATCCTGATGATATGCATCAGATGTCTGAAAAATATCCACACCCTGGATCTGTAATCCCTCTCCTAGGAAATACCCTAAGGAGTGGTGAAGAAAGGTTTATTATAAGGGTACTCACTGAGGCATCATATGCAACACGCACAAACAGACAAATAAGAAAACAAAGCTGTCTCAGATCAGGGGAAATTTTTAAGTAACTATGTATTAGCTGCTTAATGAACATGACTCTATTAAAAATGTTCAAGGATATTTGAGGATTTGGGGGAGCCACTCAAAGTATTAGATGAAAAAGTCAGGTAACGATGCAGTTGCCAACTCTTTCTAATCATTTATGTAGCCAGTGCACACATGCATTTAAATAAGGAAGAAACGGTAGGCATATGTTATATATAGGGGTTATCTCTGAGTAGTGGAACTTAAAAAGCAAATTTCACTTTATTTTTCTGAGGTATCTCAATCAAAACTCCTCTCATAAAAAGGCAGTAAAATAACATTTTAAATAGCCATTAACTTTTAATTAACCTCTACTAGGACGCATAAGGATTCAGGGCACTTTTCAAGATTGCTGGATACTCAGTTTTCACCTGAGAGTCAAATTAACCTTTATCCAAAATATAAACTAGGGGCTTATTTTTATGGTCAGATCATTAGTAACCACAGTATATGATGAAGATATTTATTAATAGCATACCGTGTAAGTAGTGTGACCAGAATGTAATAAAATACTCAATTTCAATAGCCTATTCAATTTTAGATAAAAGTGCCATCTATTCGAATGCAGATCTGCAGCTTTCAGAAATCATGTGAAATTCATATTGAAAATACTTAACCAAGACGGTGTTTGTGTCTTGTTCTCTACTAGTGGTTTTGGTCTACTAATTACAGACAAAGCATTTGAACACATTTTCAGATTGCATTTGTGGTTAGAGGTCCTATGTCTATCCATTTCATTCTCATCATGTAGCTTGCTAAATATTAGTCCTTTGTTTCACTGTTATTGAAACATAGACTCTTCATGACAGTAGACTTATCAGTTTGTTAATGCTGTATGGTATAGGTTTTGATTAGACTAATTGTTAGCATTGGTTTCCCATTTATAAAAGCATCCATTGTTTATAATATGGAAACCCTGATCATTGCAATAGATAGTGGTGAGTATAAATATCTCCCAGGCAGTCATACCTATCATACATTCTTATGTATATAAACATGATTGCTGTGGGCTCTTAATTTTAAATATTCTTGACATTTCTAACAATGAATCATTTGAATTTCATTAGATTTTTTCAGCCACTCAGCCAATTCCTTTTATTTTGAAATACAGTCTATCAACCAAAGTACAAATGTATGGTTGAAAATGACAAACTAATAAAATAATGAGTACAAGCTTACTGGGATCATATAGAGTCATATTTCAAAGTAGTTCCATAAATTCAGCAGTATCAAATTTTAAAATGTTCATGCTCTTTGTTCTAGAAGCTCCATTTTAGGAGTTTATCCTACACATACAAATAACTGTGAGATGACATACATTGCAGTTTTTTTTTCTGAGAGTCAAAGATTGGGGCAGCCTACTGCCTGTCGGGAGGGTGTGTTGTCTAAGTGACATTCATTGAACTGACTGTCACTAATATGATCACTTAGCTTTACTTGTGCTGAATCAAACAATGATACCATTTTATACAGATCATGAACACAAACACATGCATTCTTGAGCTGGCCTAGAACTCCTGTAGAGAGATGCCCAGGACACAGCAGTTACTTCTCAGAAAGGAAGTGAGTGAATTTTATCACGTGCTAAAATTACTTTTTACTAAATTATTTTAATTACCTTGCATGGTACCAAGCAGGAGCTCAAATAAATATTTCTCAGTTGTTTTCAAGTATCTGTAGTGTATATGAAAAACTCCCAGGTGTTTCCATAGTGGGCACTTATTATTCAGAAAGGCTAGCTATTTTATTTATTGACTTGGGGCATGAACAGACTAACTAAGTAGGCCTGAGATTTTGATTCATAATCTTGTCATCTACATTTTAAATAATTTATTCTGGTTGTATTTCTTGTTTTGACACTGAGCAATGCAGACTTCATAGGCAGTGAGTATTTAGGATGCAAAATAAAACTATTTTTCAGAAAGTTCTCAAAGGTTGAGGGCTGGCTATGTTCTGTTTCCAGCTTGTTAAAGATCCATGCTTTGTGAACTTCCCTCAAGTGTAAAAGACAATCACCAACCACCTTTCAGGGGAAGAGTGGCCAACAAATAACAATTCAGAAATTAATAGTTTTATGTAACACCTAACAGGAGAATAGGAGTCCCTGTAAATACTGTCCTTATAAAGTTTAGTGCAATCTTTTTGGAGATAGTGATTATCTTTAAAAGAGGTTGGTCCGTTTCAAAGTCAAAGTGCATGGCTTCCAGCAGTTTCATGAAAACTTGATAAAATCCTAAGTTTGTAATATTCTTCCACTCTTTAAAGTGCTCATCTTGTTTAGTAGTTTCGAGCTACATTTTCTGAAGGAAAACTAAGAGCCATGTTCAACTCTTTTGTTTATTGGCCTTAATTCAGCTACCTAAGGAATTTGACCACAATCCCAAATTCTCTTCCTGTGTTCTCTAAAATAAAGACACACTTGCAAATCAAATCTTGGAAATTCCTGTTTATCTGGCAGTTTAAAATACTTTGAAGGTTATCTTTGATTACATACAATATTTGTAAAACACCTATTACAGTATTGTTGCATAATGGGCCTTGAACCCTGGGTGGCCCCGACTGAGCTAGATTGATATGCACTGAACTGAATTATATGTACATATTTTCTAGCTAGAATTCTTTGGTAAATTAATAGATTGTGTTTTAAACCATAATAGAACAACAAAGCTAACAAGTAGCCAATTTTATTAGTATTTAAATAAAGAATAAGTGCAAAACCAGGGAGCACACCACAAAAGTACAGTATCTTTGTCCCCATATTTTTCTAACATAAAATGTAAGGTGTTATGTTAGAATACTGTGTGAGGAATTAGTAAGAAATTGTGAGAATCCCTTTTGATCTCATACACAGTGATATCCCTTTCCGTTTCTGATTTCGGGGAAGAAGACTAACACCATGTCACAGACCAAGTTTTTCAAAGCAGACTTGCTGTAGATAGGATGCTTGGGGGCATGCATTTTATATAAAAACATGTTAAATTAGCACTGAAATAAATAATAAACAGCTTCCAAATGATTCATACACAAAAAATATTCATCACATCATTAGCTATAAAAAATATACCAAGTGACCAAACAAAAGGGGATTGTTTATATTACGATATATGCATAAAATAGTAAAGCATGCAGAGATTGAAAATAATAGTGATGATGTTGTCAACAAAGACAGCTTGTATGCTATAACTTAAATGAAGAAAAAAGCAAGTCTAGTTTGTAAATATGGTTTGACTTAACTATGCTTAAAAAATCTTTGCAGAAACAAACAAAGGCTGAAAGGAAATAAACTGAAATGGATACCGGTGAGCAATGTCAGCCGTCATTTTTTCTTTCTTCTTGCAATTATCAACGTTTCCCAATATTTTTCCAATGTGCATTTTACTTTTATAATCAGAAAAAAATAACCCAAAATTAAATCTCATAATAGGCATTCCAATCCGAACCACCTTGGACAACTCGACAACAGTTCAATATGCAGGTCTTCTCCATCAGCTGACGGTGAAAGCCAAGAGCACCGTCCGTGATATCGATCCTCAGAATGACCTCACTTTTCTCAGGATCAGATCGAAGAAACATGAAATCATGGTAGCTCCAGGTAATTTGGCATTTCATTTCATATGTAAAGATTCTTTATTCTTGACTGGTTAAAAGCCTTGTTTCAAAGAATAGGGAGTACAGGTTTTAACATACAGTATGAAACATAATATTCTTTCATTACAAAATGGAGATGTTTGAATCTTGAGGTTTCAACTTGAAAAACATATGAAATTAGCAATTTATTTGACCTTTGAGCAATTTGAATTTTGCCCACTTGGATTTATTAGTAGTAATCAAAAGAATTTAGCTGTAATTCCCCTTTTTGGTGAACTTAGCACTCAGACTTTCTGGAGAGTGGCAGAAAGTCCTCCATCCTGGAGACAGAGTAGGGGGTGGATCCAAGTCCCATGGGGCCAGAACCCTCTTTGTGGGTAAAGCACTGTTACATGGTCAACCAGAAGACAGCAGCCACAGCACCCTTCCTTCCTTGAAGGAACTGAGTTCACAGTGTGAATAAATAGCTGGAAGTCAGGCTCCTACATAGAATCTAGAACACACTTGTGCATGGTACGTCGATCAAATCAGAATTGCCCATAAACTAAATAAAGCTTTTTCTACAGCTGTGTTCTCTCCCTGGCTGCACATTTATATCACTTGCAGAGCTTTTTAAAAAATTATCCATGGCTGGGACACCACCCCAGATCAATGAAATCAAAATCTCTGGAGCCAGCCTGAGGAAAAGGGTATTTTTAAAGTATCCTGGTGATTCTGATGTGCAGCCATTGGTCTACACAGGTCCACGCGACGTATGGAAGAGAAAACCCAGTCTAGCTGAAATGTTGATGAAGGATAATTTTAGGGTGAATTAATTTTGTCCATGTCTCTCCATAGATAAGGAATATCTTCTGATTGTCATTCAGAATCCATGCGAGTAGACCTTCCACCACCAAGTCTATCCTCACGACACTGAGTTGGAAACACTTCACTCTTTAGTGATTCCTAAAATTATATTCCAGTCTGACTGGGTCTTTGGACATTCTTTTCTATTTTTACATCTAAACTATTCTACATGTCTTTTTAGTCCCTTTTGATTGCATTGTGAACCTGTACTTTTGCTATATAATAAATTCTGGTATGTATGTCTCTATTTTTTAATAATACAGGTTGAATAAAGATAGAAGTCAGAAGCACAGTTCTCAACTGTGCAGCACCTCTGCTCAGCACCTCTGCTCAGCACCTCTTTCATCCCTTACAAAATTCCTGGGGTTCCTGCTTTTACCACACCAGCCTGAGGAGACCAGGAATGGGCCTTGGACAAAGCTGCATACATACACAAAACAGAGTAGGTGACTCCAGAGGGCTTTGCTTATACTGGGTGTGTTAGTCACCTTTTCACCCCTGTGACCAAAATACTTGACAGGAAAAATTTAGAGGAGGAAAATTTTATTTGGGGCATACAGTTTCAGAGTTTCGTTCCAGAATTGGCCCAGCCCATTGCTCTGAGCTTCAGGTGAGGCAGAACATCATGGCCAAGGAAATCTGGTCAGCTGCTGAAAGCCAGAAAGCAGAGAGAGGGAGGAGCAAGGGACAAAATACATAACCCCCAGCGTACACCCCTGGGGCCCACTTCCTGCAGCCTTGCCTACCTGCCTAGAGTTACCAACTGGTAATCCTTCAGATCACCACCCCAGTGGATCACCACACTGATTAGGTTATGGCTCTCATAATCTAATCATTCACCTCCTTGTTAAGGCAGGAGTTTTTTTGGGGGGGCACCTCATATCCAAACAAAAACACCAATTATTTCAAACATTAAGAAAACAGCAAATACAACAGATTGTCATTTACCCCAAAACTAGAGTAGATGTTAATATTTTATCATATTTCCTTTATTGCATCGCGAACCTGTACTTTTATTTTAAAAGTAAATTTTGTATTTTGAGATCACTAAAGATTCCTGTGTGCCGGGTGTGGTAGCATGCACCTGTAATCCCAGCTGCTTGGGAGGCTGAGGCAGGAGGATTGAGGATTGAGTTCAAAGCCAGCCTCAGCAAAAGTGAGATGCTAAGCAACTCAGTGAGATCATGTTTCTAAATAAAGCACAAAATAGGGCTGGGGATGTGGCTCAGTGGTTGAGTGGCCTTGAGTTCAATCTCTGGTACCAAAAAAAGAAAAAAAGATCCATGTGTAATGACAGAGATCCTATGTACCATTTTCCCATGGCAACATCTTGCAGAACTCTAATTCAGTGTTGTAACTGGGAAGAGGACACTGATTTGGTCAAAATCCCTGCCAGGATTCCTCAGTTGCCCTTTTGTAGACCAAGCCCCTAACCTCTGGCCCCTGGCAATCACAAATCTGCCCCCATTTCTATCATGTGTTGTAATTCAGTAATCTTTTGGGACTGACTTTTCTCACTCAGCATAATTCTCTTGAAATTTGCTCATAATATAAATGAAACATTACAGATTCAACCTGCTTCTCTCCTTATGCCTCTGTCCTCCTTCCCTAGAGGACTCTAGTCAGGAGTCCCAATTTTGCCATGCAGGGGCTCCCAGGTGCTTTTCACCCACATTTTCCTGCTGCTCTTCACAGCAAGCTGTGCAGGGAATGGTGCATGGTAAGTTCTGCCACACCCACGGCCCCAACTTGCAGCCCGTGAGGTGTCGTGGCCAACGACCGTGTAAGTAGAAAGGAAGGGCTGAGGCAGAGCCCGAGGTAAAGGGATGATGGGAAAAGAGACAGGTCACAGATGGAAATCACCCAAGGTTTAGAGAGAAAATAGAGGCTCAAGCCAAACAGCCCGCCTGTCCAGCAGATGTCTGAGTCCAGCAGATGTCTGAGCCCCGCCGTGTAACTGGGTGCTTCTGGGAATTCTCAGCAGGTAAACTCAACAGCGGTCAGGAACAGAGCTAGGAGTCACTAGTCCTAGATTCCTCACATTCTGGCTCTGCCACTGTTGTGGTTTAGATTTAGGTGGCCCCCAGAATCTCCTGTGGGAGACGACACAAGCATGTTCCCAGGGGAAGTGATTGGACTGTGAGAGCCGTGACCTGATCAGTGGACTGAGGCACTGATGGGAATTGGCTGGGTGGTGACTGTAGATGGCCAGGGTGTGGCTGGAGGAAACAGGTCCTGGTGGTGGTCTTGGGGTTCCTGTTTTGTCCTGGTGGCCTAGCTGGCTGCTTCCTTGTTGCCATTCTGAGCTGCTCTCCTCGGCCATGCCTCCTGCCATGATGTTCTGCTTCGGTTTGGGTCCAGAGCTGTGGAGTCAGCCGACCACAGACTAAACCTCTCCCACTGGGAGCCAAAATAAACTTTTCCTCCACTAAACTATTCTTGTTGGGTATATTGGTCACAGAGAAGAAAAGCTGACCCAAATAGCCATCCACGAGCAGTGTGAGCCTCAGCTTCACCTGTAAAAATGGTAGGCTAAGAGAACCCAACCAGGGTGAGGTTCACGGGAACCAGCTGAGCTGGTAGGGAGGAGGGAGAACTCAGCCAGACCTCTACTGGGGTGGTTGAGGAGCGGCCCAGACTCACGTGAGTGAGCTCCAGTGACAGCTCTGGGGTTCTCACATCACCAGGTCAGCATGATCATAGGCAGGATGCTGACTTCAGAGAAAAGGCAACTAGTGGGAAATGCCCCCAGTTACAGCAGGAGCACAGCACCCCCTAACTGCAGGTGATTGCACCCAGAGAGGCTGCGGGGCCGAGAGCTGAGGCTACAGCACACCTCTGACTTTGAGCCATCTCCCCACACTATAGAGAAAGACTTCAAATGTGCAGAAGATTAGAAAGAATAACGCAACGAACACGCATGTACACATACATTCACCAGCTGTTAATATTTTATGACATTTGCTTCATCTAACTACATATTTTATATGTGTAAATATATATTTTATAACCACATACACACTATAAAAGTTGCAGATACCATAGTACTTTAAACACTTCAGCAGGTATTTCCCCCAAAATATATCCTCTTTCATAACCACACTACTTCAATATACTTAAGAAATTTGATATAATATAATCTAATATGCAGTCGTATTCAAATTTCCTTAGTGGTTCCAACCATGTCTTTTATAAATTTTTTTAAAATCCAGGAACCTATCAAGGGTCACACTTTACATCTGGTTTTCATGTCTCTTTAAGATTTTTAGCTGCTCTTAGAAGCCCTTATTGTCTACTTCTCTATCTCTAGACACTATCATATTTGTATTTGCTCTCCCTAGAGTCCCCAGTGCCACCTGCCCCGCAGGCCCCTTGAGTCCCTGCTGCTTGGACCCAGGCACAGCTTGTACCCACAGCAGTTGGCCCGAACTCATCACAGATGGGGGCTTCCACACCATTCGGCCTCTTCCTTCAGCCCAGCAAAGTCTGGGTACCTTAACCCAGTGCTCATTCTTCCCGGACAACTTCAGCACCTTGACAGTCCCAACATAAACAAGAGCTTGTCAGAATCCCCAAAGCAAGGAAATGCTCGAATAAGGGGAAGTCCCTTCTATTCAGGGCTGCCAATTTTCAGAGCTGGAGAGAACCGTAGAAATCATCTATCCAACCCCCTCGTTTTACAGGTGAGGATTTCGCCTGTTATCTTAGGTAAACTTAAGGTGTGTGCGTTTGTATTGGTCTAGTCACGCCTATGGAATTGGCACTAAGGGCCTTATTAGAGGGCTCTGGGAGACCCCTCCCCAACCTCCAAAACTTGTTTTAAGGGGGTATAGAATTATTCATTGTTTTAAAGTGTACCAAAGGTTAATATTGGATTCGAATACCCAAATCTGTCATCGCCCCCTAGATCCCCAGCCCACCCAGAGCTCATTAACAGATGCATGGCTGAGTGGGAAAGCCACTTCCTTCCTCCTGGCCCAGCCAGGAATTTCAAGCCCCATTTGAGATGGAGCAGTGTGAAATCTCTGGCAGGTGCAGATGGCACTGCTCTGAGTGCCAGGGCTCCACGTGGGCTCTTCTGGGAAGAAAGACCCCCTACATCATCAGGCAGGGACCTCACAGGAGTCCTGCGTGCACCTTTGCACCAGAGGAAACTGTGACCCTTTGTCAGGGCAGAGGCTGTGGCAGCAAAAGGCAGGATTGCCCGAGCCAGCTACGGCAGAGGAAGATGTGGTCTCGGGGAATGTGCACCACTCCCCTCCACCTCCTGTTACCAGACTTTTCCTTTCCTTCTTGGACTCACAACAGCATAACTAATTGTCTATATTTTAAGAGGCCTGGACCTATAGACTAAGGAGCTACACTCATCCTAAACGGTTGGTAGAGCTTTGGTTTCCTGTGAGAAGTGCAAGCCTGGGCCCAGGCGGTGGCCCTTCTTAGCCCAGCCAGCTATAAATTTTACCTGAACAATAGGAGAGCTATTTGCAGAGTCTCTGGAGGAGCATATCCCAACCATAAATATTAATGATAATGAGCCTGGAAAGGCCAGCTTAATAAAATAGCTGAAAATGCATTTACACATCATTAGCATTATGAGCGCCCGTCTTCCTCTCTCAACAGCGGGCCCCTCCCCTTAGAAGCAGGGACCCACCTAGAGCCCTAGGACAAGATCACCTATCCTCCTCCAAAAATGAAATCACCATAGACCAAGCTTGGGTTTTGTTTTTTTGGTTTTTTTTTCTACCTTCTTGGCTTTTGAAAAATCACAATTCTCAACATGTATTGGCATGGAGCAAAATATGCTTCCTCTTCTGACGTTAGAAAATTTCAGATGTCCCTGAAATGAAAACTTCAGCATGTGTAGGTGAATGGGTCACATCAATTCAACCGACATTTGATCATATATTCCGTTTTTTAAGCAAGAAAAAGTGGACTGTGTTTGGAGCCATAACACATTGGGTGGTAAAATCTCCAACAAGGGTATTTACAAAAAATAGATCAGTCTCTCAACTCCTGAGAACCACGTGGCTACAGCACTCCCTTAAGACAGAGTCACCTCTAACAATGGAAACCCAGACTTTCCTAGGGCAGATGGGAAGATATGAGGTTAGTGACACCTGGCTGGCTGGCATAATTCATATGCAAAATTGGACCCAGAGTTGGCCACGCAGACACCATTCCTTGAACCCAGAGAAGAGAGGCCTGAGCCTTTGTTCTTTATCCTGGCTTCTCACCTCAAGAAACAACCAGTCCTTAGTCCCCTTAGGCACATGACTTCACGGCCCCCTCCACAGATGTCATCAGCCCTGCATGCAGAAATCATTTGAAAATTCTCTTTTTTTGATCAGCTTTGCAACAGGAGACACAAACAGTGTTCAGTTGAAAGATCATGACATCTATGGCCTGACTCTAGTACTTATTAGGAGAGGAGGCAAGGACCTCAATTTACTTTCTTGCATAACAATCTTTAGAATGTCTACCCACAATGGCCTCTACACTACAGTGCAGCATTGATGCCTTATTAATAATGATAGGGATAGCAGCAAAATACCAGATTTACCCTAATGCAAGTCATTTGTTACATTGCAGTGTGGACTCTTCTTACATCCAACCACATGCATTAATAGATTTACAGAGTTGTAGTCCTGTTAGAGACACAATTCTGTATACTTCCCTTAT
Organism: Marmota marmota marmota; assembly: GCF_001458135.2. Taxonomy (NCBI): domain Eukaryota; kingdom Metazoa; phylum Chordata; class Mammalia; order Rodentia; family Sciuridae; genus Marmota; species Marmota marmota. The sequence goes on along the minus strand of NW_026000222.1, from coordinate 6,614,098 downwards.
TATTAATAAACATTTCTGCCTAGAATTCCTATTGATCTTTTTTCTTACTCTCTGAACACAGCACCTCCAATTGGTCACAGGTGAAGATCTTGCCTGATGAGGCCATTGAGAGATGTGTGCTTGATGTTTAATTTTAAAAGAGTTAGGAAAAAAGCTTCCCTTGTGACTGGGCCTGAGCCCAAGAACAGGTGTTGGGGTGGCAGTGTTTCCCACAGGTGAGTGGCAGAGGGAGCCAGTTCTCAGAGGGAGGAATGCAGCCACCATGAGCAAGAGGCAAAGCGCCCTCCCCAGGGCTTCCCTGCACTTACCTAGGTCCTCAGCTGCGTTTGGACCACTGGGTTCTCTGAGGTGGCCCTGACGTCCTATACGAAGTCCCCCCTATTGTGTACACCACCAGAGTTGGTTTCTGTTGCCTGAAACCTAAAGGACCTTAACTAAAACATTTGGGCTGTATTTGGGTCACCTCCAGCTGCTTTGGGCAGCCACAGCCAAGAAGCAGAGCCAGCCCAGTGGCTGCCTGGGAAGTGTGTATTAATCAGAGCCCCTGAACAGATGGGGCTGGCCACCCACTCCCTGCTCCCAAACACACCCTGTGACTTTGGCTGGACAGGAGGCAGGACACTAATGGACCCTTCATGAGGCAGATCACATGGACAGGGAGGCACCGAGGTGTGGCTGTCACTGGGGAGCCCAGCCTTCAGCTTCTCTCCACCTGATGAGTGGCCTCCGCCTCTGTCATTGGCTAGAAAGAGAATTAGCCACCTGGACTCTGGGCAGTGCATTCCCAACCGGAGCCCGACCTGGAGTGGCCAGGGCATCTGGGGTACTGGAGGCCATATGGGGGACCAAAAGGGTGAAGCACAGGGCAGACTCACTGACTTCCTACCACCACCTCCCCACAAGGCAGTACGGCACAGAGGAAAGGACAGGAAAAAAGACAGCTCCTTCTTGATCAGACAGCTCCATCTTGTTTCCCATCCCTTATTGATAATAAGAGGAGGAGGAGGAGGAGGAGGAGGAAGAGGAGGAAGGGGAAGGGGTGAGAGGGGGAGGGGGAGAGGGGAGGGGGGAGGGAGGAAGAAGAGAAGCAGCTTAAGTTGGCTTGTCATTTGCTGTGTGCTAGGCACATTGGTCTCTCATAGTGGTCTCATTTCACAAATGAGAACAGCAAGGCTTCTAGAAGTTTCACAGGTCACTCAAGGTCAGTGAAGCCTTTCTGTATCAAAGAAAGCATCCGAACCCCTTGAATCTAGCACATGTTCTTAACCACCCCTTACTTTGCTTTCACCAGACACATGGAAAGGAAATCCACATTCTCTGAGCCTCAGAACTTTGCCTATAAAGAATAGTCATAATTTCCACAGGGAAGGTCACTGGGAGATCAGACGAAATTCTACAAACCCTCTGACGGTCACCGATGTCCAATAACTGGTAGTTGCTATTGTCACCATCACCAGCATCACTACAACCTGCAGAACCAGCAAGTGGTGGGACATGACCTGAGTGGCAGGCACATGATCATAAGATCAGTGTCACATTTTGAGATCTGACAATGTCCTCTGAGGTTCGTCCAGTAGGACAATTACTACAATCCTTTCATCAAAGCTCCTCGATCAATGACCCCTCTGATCAACAGGATGTCAGGACCACATGCCATTCATGGAATGTCACCAAGTCCTATGAGTTTCTCCTAGGATCAAGCTCCCCATCAAGAGTCCATCTCCAGGTTTCTGTGCTCCCCAAGCCCAGACTTCATCATCTCCCATGGTCTCTACACGGGAAACTAGCTTGTGTTGTGCTGCATCCCCTTCCCTGTCTGAAGCATTCCTTCCTCCCCTGTCACCTGCTTTCCCATGTCACCTGCTTTTCTATTTGGTCTGGATTGACTGGTCATTCCAATCCATCGGACTGATTTTCTGGCCAGCATTCTTGGGCTGCATTGACTCAATAGTCTGATCAGAGGAAGCTGAGTGCCTGGTGCATTTGGCAGTGCCACTCTTACCACCAGTGCCTGGCAAAGAATCCAGCACAGGGTGTGCTCAGTGTCCCAGGGGTAAACTCTTACCATCTCTATCCCTATTCAGGTCTTATTTTAGAAAACTCTTCCCCAGATCATGAGATCAGTTGCAAAGGGCCCCAGCAAGTTAATGAGCACCTTTCAAAGAGGCATAGTTAGCTCACTCACTTGAGAACACTCTAGGTGAGATTCTGGACTATTAACAGCTTTCAAACTCAAAGTTCTCAGTTGAGATTGCAAAATGAATGGAAGCAGGTCATTGGCCCTTGTGAATCTGTTTCTGCACAACTTGTGCATCCTGGAGAGCTCCAGGGAGCTGCCTGGGGCCTGCCCATCAACACAGGAGCAGAGGCCCAGCTCCTCAGAAGAGGCTCAGGCTCTCCCAGCTGCACCCTTGTGGAGCATGAATGGGAGTCCTGTACAGGCAAGTCCCAACCTCTGGGGAATGGGCCAGTGCCAGCATAAGATCGCAATGCTCAAATTGTGCCATCAGCCAGATCCTTTATCCAACATGAACTTTAAGCTCTTGGCCAACGCTGAACTTTTTGGTTGGGTATTTGATCCTATCTCAGGGGAAGCAGGAGAAAAGTAAATATCTAGGTGTCTCCAGGAGGAAAGAAAATAAAGTACAACATTGTCAGTGGGGGCCCGGGGATGGGACAGGGGTGTTATCTGCACATGAGTGCCTGCGCCTGCCACACCCGGGAATTTCCAGGAGAGGCAAACAGAAATTATCAGCCATTTATGAACTCTCAAATTAATAAAAAGTACTGGCTTCATCTGAGAGGAGTCAAAGGAAAGAAGGTGTGCTGCTTACTCAGGGAAACGTGAACACAGGTGGCGCCATATTCTGCAAGCGTTTAACCAGACATGACTATTTATGCCAGGCACACTCTGGGCCCAGGAGCAGAGATGGGTGACGTCATTCTGCCCCCAACAGCTTGCTGTTGGTGCAATACTGTGAGTAGGCGTGCAAATTTTCCATACAGGAAGATAATGGCAAAAAAAAGTGTGTGGGAGGAACAAATGTGGATGCAGGTGAAGGGCAGGTGTTGAAGGAAGGCTTGCACCAGGGCAGACACACCTGAGTTGGATTTTAGAGAAAAAACAGGAGTTTGTCTTAGAAGACAGAGAGGAAGAGCAATCTGGGCAGAAGGAACTGCAAAGCCAGGCATGGTCTAGACCGTTGGTTGTGAAACCTTGCTGCTTCAGGAATAGCAGCCTTGACTTACCTAGAACCTTGACCAAAGATGAGCAAAGCTTCTCCATGAAGCCAGGTGGGGCTCCTCTGCCATGCCACATGGCTCTGAACCTTTGCCACCCCACATTGACCCACAGTGGTTCTCAAGGAAGTGTCCCAAGGACTGTACAAGCAGACTCAGGAAACCAGTGGGCTAAGAAAAACAAATTCTAGAAATGCAGTGGTTCCAAGCCAGAACTGTGTGTCTTGGAAAGTTTTGATACTTTCAGGCCACCCCAGGTCTGAAATATAACTCAAATTAGTTAAAATAAAAGGATGAAGAAAGATATAAGAGGCTAATTATAATCAAAGAAAGATGGAATAACTACATTAGTTTAAAACACAACAAACTTTGGACCAGGACCAGGGATAATGATTATGGTTAAGAGGAGCACAACATAATAATAAAGCAGATTTACACATGCATAAAGCTGCTATAATAATTTGCATGCAGCTTTTTGCATGCAAATTCTCCAAAAGGACCTAAAAATCTTAGGACATGCAAGCAACTAGCAAGACAGTTGCAAAACACATGAGGAAAAACTGAAAGAAGAAATAGACAAACTCACTAATACAGTTGGAGACCTCAACACCCCTTGGTCAGCAAGAGCGGCACAGCCAAATGCACCAGGCACTCAGCTTCTCCTGATCAGACTGTTGAGTCAATGCAGCCCGTGAACGCCAACCAGAAAACCAGTCCGATGGATTGGAATGACCAGTCAATCCAGACCAAATAGAAAAGCAGGTGACATGGGAAAGCAGGTGACAGGGGAGGAAGGAATGCTTCAAGCTGGTCACAGGTGTGCACACAGGGAAAGGGATGCAGCACAACACAAGCTAGTTTCCCGTGTAGAGACCATGGGAGATGATGAAGTCTGGGCTTGGGGAGCACAGAAACCTGGAGATGGAGTCTTGATGGGGACCTTGATCCTAGGAGCTTGATCCATAGGATCAATGAGCTGATGATTTCTTTCTTCCCTTGGAAGTGTCTGACATGACCCTCATGGACTCCTCCTACCGACCCAGTCAGGTGTGAAGGTTCCCATCTCTCTTCACGTCTAGAAGCACCATGATATTCGAGGATCTGTCTGGCCCCTGCATTCTCCCCGACTACAAAGCACAAATTTTATGAAATGCCACCTACTGAGCACAGGGCTGTGTCCTGAGACTCACAGGTCTGACTAGCATGTGGTGGACTCTCTTAGCCTTGGCAAATCAAAAACGCTCTTTCAAGTCTCAGCTTAAATCTGTTACTGAAGATGATGAATTCCAGGGTTTTCCAAACTTGCCTGATCATAACAATAACCACGTTACTCAGATTCACCAGAAATATCAGCAGCACCTGGGAGCTCGTCAGAAATGCCGAATCCTAAGCCTTACCAAATCAGAATCTGCAAATGACAAGATGCCCGATGGTTCCCGGTGGTTCTTGTTCCCATAAAGTTAGAAAAGTGATAATCCAGGTCAAGGAAGTTTGTTTTCCCCAACAAGCACCCTGGAGGGGAGGGGCTGACTCAGCATATTTGACAGAGCAGGGCTCTGGGAACCCCCTCCCCAATCACAACAGAAAGAAAATGGAGACTCCCTATAGAATTCACAGAAAGGACCGGGGGGCCTACTTGACCACTCAGTTTTATACCCCAAGCATTTTGGGGTGCCCAAGGTCACTGGTGAGCCATCCTCCACATGGCACCCCAAGACCTTCGCCTGCTCCAGCCCTCTTCCCTGAGCCCTACCATGTCGTGGGATGGCACTGTTCCTCCCAGGAGCACTGAGCTCTGAACCCCCATGGTCGTGGGCACCACCCCCTTACCTGCCTCAGAAGGGGTAGGAGAGGGTCTTGCTGCTCGGGCACGTTGTGAAGTCCATCCACTCTGTTCTTGATTCCTCATGTCCAGGAAGCCTTCCCAGGTACAGACCCCACTCTGTAATCAGAACAGAGGCCTCACGGGGTCTATCCTACCGGCACCCTCTTCACTTGGGGTGAGTTCTCTCTCAGGACCCCCCTGGACACCCGTGCAAACAGATTTCTACCAGTCATCAGGATGCACCTGGGTCTCCGTGCGGGTCACAGCGTGGGCTCAAATCAGGTTCCTACAGCATTTGTTCAACGGCCATGAGGTTCATTCTGAAAAGGAAATGGGTTCCTGGGAGTGCGGTCTCCTGCCAGAGGCCTGCTGCTCCACTCAAAGCCCCTTCCTGTGCATCGTCCCACGTCCACGTGTGGTCCGCACCCAGCAAATGCCTGATGAACAAAAATGAATGGTGAATGTGGGTCCAAGCCATCGTAGCAGTTGGGAGCGAATACGGACACACAGTTCAGACAAGGATAAGCTCCGCCTCCCCGGTCCTCAAGACATTGAGGCTCCCCAGACCTACTCCATCCCCCTCTTCCTAGACCACAGACCCAGCGCCTTCCTGTGGCTGTCATTGTTGAAGCAGGCCATGCTCTCAGGTTCTGACAATGGCCCCCAACACAGCCAGAAACTTGGCCACACGTGTGTGTGCCCACGTGCACCCTTGAACTCACCACTGGACAGATTCTGAGAGACCCACACCAAGATGGTAACCGTAGTTAGTGGCTTCTGAACGACTGGGGTTTTGCCTGAGTCCACATTCTCCCTTTCAAAATTCTGTGTTGTCTGTTTCAAAATTTTACTTCTATTTAAATTTTTGTTGAAGTATGAATACATATAAAAAGCACACATCACAGTCTGGCACAGGGCGCACACCTGCTTGGGAGGCTGAGGCACGAAGACCTCGAGTTTGAGGCCAGCTGGGCTGTGGGAGGCCAACCTAACACGTGACTGAGTTACACTTCCCGGCTGGGTGCTGAGGCTCTCAGTCACAGAAATGTGGCACCCTTCTTGGGTGCGAGGGTCAATGTCTCATGCATGGGAGTGTCTTGCTACAGCCCCATGGGTGAAGCCACGCTCACCTTTCCTTTGTAATATAACCCCTTGCCCTATTCCATGGAAGTGCCTTGTGTGTGTCCCCTCCTCTTACTGTGCCCTTGGGTGTGGCCTACCCAGGTGTCAGTCAACCTGCTGACAGTGGACATCATGAAGATAGACTCAGCCCCCTGAAACCTGACCCCCTGCCTCATTTGAATAGCTTCTCCTCAATAAAAGGGGTCAGCGTGTGCTCTCGCTCTCTTTCTGCGGACCCTTAAGGTCAGAGGAGCCGTCACAGCGACCCCAAAGAAAAAGGTATTTGTGTCTCTTGTGTGGTTATTTCGTGCAGCCCAGTTAGCCCAGTTTAACTGGAGTGACCCCTGAGCCTTTTAGTCTCGAGAACAGAAACCCGGCACTGGGCAACCCTGTCTCAAAATAAAATAAATGGCTGGGGATGTAGTTCAGTGATAAAGGCATCTGGGTCCAATCTCTCTCTCTCTCTCTCTCTCTCTCTCTCTCTCTCTCTCTCTCTCTCA
>NW_026000222.1:6542999-6607386 GCF_001458135.2 Marmota marmota marmota | reverse complement strand
CTCTCTCTCTCTCTCTCTCTCTCTCTCTCTCTCTCTCTCTCTCACACACACACACACACACACACACACACACACACAAGTACAATGGTATTTTCAGAAACTGAGCACGTCCTCTGACAAATCACTGCAGGTGACCTGAAGGTGACTAGCTCCATTAGGGTCCTTTGGGTTCCCAAAGGTCTCCAATGCCCATCCCAAAGGCCATCAAGAGCCTGGGTTTTATTTCCAGAAATCAGTGGGATTTTCTCTTTGTGAACTTTGTATAAATGGAATTTAACTTTGTGTGCGGGTCGTCTTTGAATCGCCATGACTCCAGTGAGATTCATCCATATTGCGTCTGAGGGGTGAGCTCCTTGACATTTATTGCTTCTTAAAGCATAGAAAATGCAACACAGGTCATTTTAACAGAAAAAAAGAACTGGGAGAGGTCGAAGCTTCCAGCCATCGGTCCTCAGAGGCCCCCGGTGGAGTGATCGCAGTACACAGGGAGGAACGGGCGCTGGGGAGCAGGTTGGAATCCCGACCCTGTGCCCTCTCCAGGGACAGCTCCAGGCCCGTGGAGCCTCAGTATCTGAGTCTGTAGGTTGGAGACCTTCAGAGCTCCCTGAGGCAGACACTGGCAGCCTCTACCGATCCCCTTGGGTCCTTTTCCTCTCCTCTCTCCACTCTTCCGCTGGCCTCGGGGTTCCTGCATTGCCTGGCCGGGGGGCTGCTGTGGCCACTTTGTAGGCACATTCTTGGGAGTTTATTCAGCCAGTGGCCGGAGGGTGCAGGGACTTGGAAGCCCAGCTTGCTGGCAGCCAGGGCAGGTGGAAGGTGCTCAACTTGGGAGGAGGAAAGCTCCCTCTATAGCCTTGGCCTAAAACCGAATCCTCGAGGGCCTTCCTACCCTCCCCTACCACCTCCTGTCCCCTTTGCCTGTTTCCGCTGGAAGTTTGTCTCCAGAAGCCACGTTGCCAGGAATCTTCCCTTGTACAGGGTCCACATCTAGGGATCCTGGCCTGGCATGCCCGCCGGTGGCTGTGAGGTGCCCATGGAGAGTTGTGCGTAAACCACCAGGCACCGGAGACGCTCACACCTGTTTAAATCACCACCGCACGTAGCGCAGGTGAGCCATGTTGTGTGGCCACAGCCCAAATTGTAGGATCCTGGGGTTAGAAGGAACTAGAAACCTGGACTCCTGGAGTCCTGATCGACCTCATCACACCTGTCTCCCCTGGAGAGCATCTTGATGGCTTCTTAATGAAATAACCGGGGCATGGAGACCCCTGCCCATCTCCAGCTTTGCAGCAGTACAATCAGCACAGCCATCTCCAGTGGAGATGATGAGGCTGTGGAGGGCGGATATTAAAAGCGCCGGCTGTCCTGAGCGTCCCCAGATCAGCGGCCAGATTCCTCGATGACTCTGTACAACTTGTCCATGATACTCCCCTCTCCCGGGGCTGGTGGGAGGAGGGCTCTGTCCTTAGACCGTAGCAGGCAACCCTGTGTGAATGAGCTCGCACTCACTTATCTTCCAGCCCCCAAGCCAGGCGGTGCAGGCAGATATTAAAAAATAGCAGGAAACCAGAGCAGACGAGGAAATATCCTTTCATTTGAAACGACGGTTCATTGCTGTTGAATAATCTGTGCCGTTCATCTAGATCCTAAAAGAAGGTTTTAGACATAGTCCTCTCAATAGGAAGCTGGGGCCAGACACCGACCAGAAGCAGCAGTTCAATATTTACAGCTGTCCGTTTGCCTGCCGGGTGCTGCTCTAAAGGCTCAGCAGCCCCTGAAGGAGGCAGACCCCACCTCACACTCCAGGTGAGGAAATGCAGACCCCAAGGCGCAACCCCCCACACTCGGCCCTGCAGCTGGTGTCAGTGCAGCTGAGACTCCCCCAGCTGTCTGCTTCTGAAGCTCTTTCCTCAGGCAGAGCCCTGCCAGGAGTTCTGTATACCATGGATGTGTTAGTTCCCTCTAACAAACTGAGTAGCCTAAAACAGTGGGACTTTCTCTCCCACCACTCAGGAGAATCAAACCTTTCCTTCCTGCTGCTGATTCCCCCCAGTGGCGGGCAGTCCCCGGTGTCCCTTGGCAGACAGCACATCACTCCGGTCTGTCTCTGATTTCACATGGCCTCCCCACCACCCTCCCTCTTCCTCTAAGGACAAGAGTCACGCCGGATTAGGGGGCTCTCCCATGCCAGTATGACCCTGCCTTAACCAATCACCTCTGCAGAAATCCTGTTTCCAAATGAAGTCACATTCTTGGGTTCTGGGGGTAGAACTTCAGCATATTTTTTGGGGGAAATAGGACCCACAACCCACAACAGAAGACAAGCAGCCAGAAACTCACTCTTTAATCAAGGAGAGTCAGAGAGATGAGGGCAACTTGGCCCCCTCCCCGAGAGAGGGACCCTGGAGTGGGCACTCCATGCCTTTGACCCTGGCTTTCCATCTTCATCTCCTTTCACCTGCTACAAGAGGAGAATCCCAAAAGAAGAGGGCAGCTCTCCCCTGCAAGGCAACAGGAACAAGGACAAGCCCCGGGGAGGGAAATCAATCTCGTAATGCGGCACCCGCTAAATGGCAGTGTTCGGGGCACAACCCCTGTGAACCTGCTGTGCCTAAGACTCTACTTTTATAAAACTGTTTCCCAGACAGGGCTCTAGGTCGTATGCATGGAACCCAACTCTGGGTGACTTTGGGTGAAGGGACTCTGTTTTAAAGACAGGAACTGGCTTGCACAGTGGCTGGGAATGCTAGCGGACAGCTCAGATAGTGGCCGGGGACGAGGGTGTCTATAAGATAGATGCCAAGACCACAGTTGGAAGAAGAACGTGCCCATGGTGGACGTAGGTGCCACGGCCAAGGACGTGCAAGCCTGGGATGATACCACGCTGCCGTCACAACCGCCAGCAAAGATGTCCCCCTGTCCCTGATGCAGGCCACGGGCTCCAGGTTCAAAGTCCTTGGTTGAGTTTAAGCCTTGCTCATGAGGTTATTCACGACCGTGACCAAAATGCCTGACAAGAGCCAGTTAGAGGAGGAAAGATTTATCTGGGCTCCCAGTTTCAGAGAATTCTGCCCAGGGCCAGCTGGTTCCCAAGCAGACACCTCACGGTCGGTAGGTCGAAGGGCAGGGCAGGGGAAGGCTCAGCTCCTGGCAGCGGGGAGTGGGGAGGGGGTGGGTGAAGGCTCTGGAAGAAGAAAACCTTCCAGGACCTGCCCCCGGTGACCTACCTCCTCCAGCTAGGCCTCACCTGCCAGGAGCCCACGCAGCTATCCATGGATTAATCCATCAAAGGGATCCGGGCGGCGATGAGTCAGAGCCCTGTGATCCAATCTCTGCCTCAAAGCCCCACCTCTGAGTCTCGGTGCACTGGGAACCACGCTTGCCACACCAGTGTTCAGGGACACTCCAGATCCAAGTCCTAAGTTTTATCTCCACGGCCAGCAAAGATTTCTGCACCACCCCTCGTTCTTCAGGTTACAGGCTCTGGAATCAAGGTCGTATTGGCTGAGCTCACAACTGGTTCAGATATCTCAGAACTCGGGGCAGGGGTGTGTGGGGAGCGTGGGCCTGGCTGTTTGAGTTTTAATAGGAAGAGGGGGGCCGCTGCCTCCCACAGGAAGTCCCACTAAGAATCCACAGAACAGGAGGGGGTCCACCCGGTGGGCAGACAGCGCAAAATAGCTCTTGGGGGAGATTCAGCCCTCTAATCCAGACCCAAAAGTAAGGTGGGGGGCCTGGGGGCCAAGGCTACTTAAAAGGGAGTTCACCGCTCGCGGACGGGAGGTCTGATCTAGAGGTGTCCAAGGGCGTGGAGACGGATGCAGATGGACGGAGAGCGGAACAGGGACTGGTGGTTAACAGACAGTTTCTTTGTCGGGTGAGGAAAACATTCTGGACTACGTATTGGGGATGCCTCCACGGCTTCCTGCACACACTGAAACCTGCCCTCCAAAAAGGGTAGATTCCATGTCATATGAATTTTATCTCAACTTCAGAAAAGAAGAACAAGTCTCTAGGAGGGAGATCCCTGCCTTCCAGGCAGCGACATTCTGGGGGGAAAGTGAGGTGGAGGCAGGAGGAGAGGGGAGGATGTGGGAGGGTGTGGGAGAGACCAAGTGACTCTAGAAGGACAGGCATGGTTGATTTTCAGCTCTTAATTTGGAGGTAGGCCTCCCCACCCCTGTAGCCAAGTCTGTTATAGAAACAAAGGCCTTGGGTGAGTGGGGACTTCTTCTGGCAGGAGGCGGTGGATTGGGTGATAAAAGATAAGTTTCCCGTGTGGATCTGGGCTGGCAGAAATGAAGGAACTGAGACCAGATTTAGAGTGGGGAACTTCCTAACAGAAGTCAGAAGTCGTCAGATCTAAGTGTGAACTTGAGGTTGTAAAACCACCTTGGAATTCACAGGAGTTGCAGCTGTGGGTAACTACGTCCTAAGGGGCAGAGAGACCCCGTCATTATAAGGATCGTCCATTTTCTTACTTACCATGTTGGACTTTGAGACCTCTCAGGCCAGGATCCAAATGTGATTCACCTCCAAAGTTCCACTGTCTGGCACCCAGTAGATACATGCCATAAATGTTTATTGAATGAAAAAATTCAGGGACAAGGCCTTGTGTGAATAGATCTTTATATTACTCAACAAATTATATCTGCCTACCTGTAAGAGAACTGGTTTCCTTGTTTAAATGGATAAGAGGTCCGAAGGTGGGCAGTTCAAGCCTCAATGTGACGAATGTGCTACTTTCATCTTTATTTCACATCCTCATGGTCCCAAAATGGCTTCTGTATCTCCAGACATCCTGCCCATGTCCAGAGGAAGAAAAATAAAGAGACCAGTGGTTTTCCCTGAGCTGGATGGACCTTAGTTAAAACAAGAAGCCTTCCCCAGGAACCTCTGCTACATTTTATCAGCCAGAACTGCCTACAGGTGTTGCTGGAAATATACTGGGAGGGCGGCCAGGCAGAAGGAAGTTGGTAAATAGGTGACCGGATCCAGTGCTGTCTCTGAGATGGGGAGGGTCTCCCTTGACAGCCTCTTCACCTCAGCTAGAATCTCTCTGGAAAGGAGGCATTGTTCATGGTGTTGCAAGATTAACACCTGCCAGGGTGGCAGGTGTGCGCAGGAGGAAACTGAGATTCAGACAGATGGATGAGCCTTCAGGTACCCAGCTGGGACTCAGCACCGATGCCCGGTGCCTCAGCAGCCCCACTGGCTTTGGATCTTAAGTGTCCCCAAGGCCAGGTGTTGAAGGCATGGTCTTAGGGCCCAACCGGGAGGTGGTGGAACCTTCAGGAGGTGAACCCTCATGGGAGGAAGTCAGGCTGTTGGGGGTGTCTCCTTGAAGGGGACGTTGGGGCCCTGACCCCTCCTCTCTTTGCCTCCCAGCTGCCCTGGGGTAAGCAGCTCTGCGCTCCTGCCCTGATGTTCTGCCTCCTCACAGCCCCAAAGCCGCAGAGCCAAGTGACCCAGGGCAGAAGCTTCCAAAACTCTGAGCCTAATTAGCCTCTCCTCCTTATAAGCTGATTTCCTTGGTACTCTGTCACAATGATCCCAGGGCCCAGGACAGGGTGGCAGGGAGGAGCGGCCCGAGGGGCCTGGCCCTGTGTGGTTCTCTGGCTTCCAGGCTCCTCCTGGGAGAGCTGTGGGGCTTCTCCCTCAGAGGCCGGGCCAGGCAGGCCTCACTGGGAGCCCCCACGTCTGGCAGCAAGGTCACATCGAACCAGCCATCGGCCTCTGCTCCTGCCCCGTAGCCAGGGCCTCTGACACTGTGATGAGTCACCAGCTGGGGGCTGTGAGTCTGAGGGATGTGGCAGTGACAGGGGCGGCCACACTCTTGGGCCAGCAGCAGGCCTGACTGGGAAGGACCCTGCCTGACAGGGACTCACCCAGCATGTCATCCTGGACACCTGCACGGCAGCCCGGTCACGCCTGGCCCCTCCGCCAGCTCCCTGCCCGCACAGGGCTGCTTTGTCAGAAACCAAGGGCTGCCCAGAGGATAGGGGGTGGCTCCCTGTGACTCATTACAAAGACCCCACAGTAGCAGGCGGGGGGCGGGGGGGACGGCTCAAGGGCCTCGCAGAGCAGCGGCCACCAGCGGCCGGAGCAGGTTGACACCACGGCCTCGGCAGCGACCGCAGGTGCCCGTCCGCTGTGTGCAGCTCAGTGGGGTTTTGCTCGGCTCCTTCCTTCCTTCCTCTTTCCGTTTTGGCCAGCTCTGGTTTGTTCTGACTCCCTGGGAGGAGCTCAGTCAGGGTTGCGGTGACTTAGGGCGTGGGTTTGCCAGACAATCAAACTGGGCCTGACCTTGCTGGTGTGCAGCCAAGTGACAAGGCCCTGGCACGGGGCCACTTTTCCTAACCACTGACACCACGATCCCAGTTCCTGACCTCCCTTCTGGACCACAACGTGACCTCCTGACCGGCCTCGCTCAAGTGCACCCTGGAACCCCGCGTGCGCATTTCACCTGCAGCCTGTGGCGCGTTGGTGAGTGCAGACATGCCAGCCCTTGCTCAACACCCTCTGCTTTTCCTTTGATCTCAGGATGCAGACTGAGCTCCTACCTTGGCTAAAGCCAACAAAGCCAGAGTGGTCTGGCTCCTGCCCATCTCTCCCCCTCTCCCCACGAACCCCACCCCCTCCCCGCTAACTTGTTCCCCTGGCTCCAGCCCCACAGTTCCTTCTGAGAGCCTTGTTCTCACCCTCACCAGGCTCCCTCCAGCCACAGGACCTTTGCATGTGCTTCTTTTTTCTGTATGTCTGTATCTGGTTTCCTCCACCCATCTGTCCTTCAGCTCTCAATTCAAAGGTCACTTCCGCAGGGAAGCCATCATAGTCATCATCGACAAATGACCCCTCCCCCTGCCCACTCTGGACTTTATCCCTGCCAACGGCACGGCTCAGGGTTGCAATGTCACATTTATTTGCTGGCTTGGCTCACTAGGCCCCTGGACCAGGACTTCTTGGGCCCACTGGGCATCAGAATCAGCTAGGGACACTTCAAAAGGCACAGAGGTCTAATCCCCCCCGACCCCTCCTCCACTAATTCCGATTCTGAACTGGCTCAGTGCCGGAGGTGCCCCTTGGGACACACAAATGAGTTTCAGACACAGAATTATCCAGCAGGATGATTAATTATCCTCCTCACAAGTCCACACTGTCCTCCTGCTCTGACCCCTCACCATGATCACGCTCTAGAGTGTGGCCCCACAGTTGTGTCCCTGGCCCTGCCCTTTGCCCTTGACCCCAGGCTCCCCACCCATCTGCCTCCTGGGTATTCCCCTTGCCTGTCTAGTGACTCTCGAGATAGACATGGCCACCAAAATGCCTTCCTCAGCCCCCACCCTGGGGCGGCTCTCTCTCCATCTCAGAAAGGGGCCTCCTGAACCCCGGGCTTTGACTTCCAGCCAGAGCCCCCCCATCAGTGAGTGCCCATGATTTGGCCTCCAAGAAACCTGACCCCTGCTGCTTCTCGGCCCACCAGCACTGGCAAGCCTCCTGCAAGGCTCATGGCCTGTGGTCAGTAGATGATGACCGCAAAGGTGCCCACGTCCCGTCTTGGGGCCTGTGTGTGTGAGTTTGCCCGGCAGAAGGGCTTGCAGGAGTGACTGAGGCGGGGAGGCGGAGACGGGGGTCATCTGGGCTTATCTGGGTGGGCCTGGTGTGACCAGGCGAAGCCTTCGAAGAGGGAGGCAGTGGGACTAGAGTCAGAGAACAGGAGGGAAGCAGAGGTCAGAAAGAGCGAGAGATTGCAGGGCTGTATTTGGAGTTTTCAAGGTGCCATCGTTTGCGTCTGGAAGGTCCCCAAATGCTCCTGTGTTCGAGGCTGGTTCCCCGATGCAGCATGTTCAGAGGTGAGACTTGGGGAAGCGACTGCATCATGAGGGCTCACGCCCCCCAGGGAAGAATCTTGCCGTGGTGTGGACAGGAAGTGGCCCTGAAGACTCGTACTGAAGGTGTGGTGCCCACGCCCACAGAGGTTCGGAGGTGGGCTCTTGGGGGCGATTGGGTCTCCAGGGCTGGATGGTACCATGGAAGCTGGTGGACACTGCAGGAGGTGGGGCCTCCTTGGACGAAGCGGATCGGGGGCAGGGCATGCCGTGGAAGGGTTTGTCTGTCCCCTTCCCGTCCTGGCTGTTTCCCAGCTGCCACACACTGACGGCCTTCCCCTGCCCGGTCCTGCCCCACCCCGCCCACCTGCCATGATGCTCTACCTCCTCAGGCTCAGAGCAGTGGAGCTGCTGACCCTCCACCAAGTGCCCTGAAACCATGAGCCACAATAAGTCTTTCCTCCTGGGCGTTGTCCTCTTAGGCATCTTGTCTCGGGGACAAACACTGACTTACATCAAGGGGAGCGGGGGTGGGGGGGTGGCTGGGAAAGTTCGGCCTGGACCCCAGAGCCCCCAGGAGCAGCCTGGCCCTGCTTGAGGCTTGCCATTAAGGGCGGTCCTGGGTCCCCTCTGCCACAGCCTCATGCTCGCGGCCTCTCCCCCGGCACATCTTGTCACATCCCCTGCTTTATTTCCCTCCAGGCATTTGGCAGTGATGGAAGTCATCTCTTATTTTATCTTACAGGTGTGGGGACAGCAGGTGAGGACGGTTTGTCTTCCCTCTGTGTCTTCCAAACTGTCTGCTCCACGGGCCCCCTACTCCTGTGCTCTGCTGGTGGCTGGGCACCGCAGCCCTCCTTTACCTGTTGAGATGTCAGAAGGAAGGAGGGAAGGAGAGAGACAGAGAGAGAGCAGTGTGGTGGTGGTAGACAGTCGGCGCTCAATGATGGCTGTTCTCTTATTATTATCCTTGACACTGAGAAGGCACAGGGCTAACTGAGATGCCCCTGCACAGGAGCAAGGCCCTCATTTCCTTCACTCACTCCCTTCCAAGGGGACAGTGACACCAGCTGGGATCTCTCAGGGTCTCAGCACCCCTCCGAGCGTCAAGCTGGAAGCCACGGGGCCCAGGATGGGCTGCAGGCAGGTCTGGTGGCCTGAATGAGAACAGAAATGGCCTTGGAGGATTTGCTGTGACAGGGCACATCAGAGGGTAACAAGCGTCCACTCCTCAGTGCTGGGACACCCCCCACCTTGGCCCCTCCAGGGCCCGCCAGGCAGAGCAGCAGAGGAGGACCCTCTGGAGGGGGGATTTGCAGGCGCCCCTCCGGGCGCCGTCTGGAGCGACCCTCCCATCATTAACGCCCCGTGCAGCTGGGCACACGCTTTTTATTGGGATGAGTATAAATAAACAGCAACAGGAGCCTCGAAAGAAATGACCCAGGAGGAAACCCGATCCTCGGGTAATTACGGCACTTCTGTTCGGATAATTGCCGCTGAAACTGTGAGCTGGGTGCCAATCCTCAGAAGACGCCAGCACTGGCCACCCCAGGCAGATCGCAGCCCCACCTGCCCGCCCTGGCAGCCTGGCCGCCTTTGTCTGCTGCTTCCTGGAGGGACTCTCCGCTGTCACTGGGGCACTGCACCCCCGGGAACACTTGGCAATGTCTGGAGACATGTTTTTGTTTTTGTACAGGGGATTGAACCCAGGTGTGCTTAACCACTGAGTCACATCCCAGCCCTGTTTTTATATTTTATTTAAAGTCAGGGTCTCCCTGAGTTGCTTAGCGCCTTGCTTTTGCAGAGGCTGGCTTTGAACGCTCCATCCTCCTGCCTCAGTCTCCTGAGTTGTTGGGATGGCAGGTGTGGGCCACTGTGCTCAGAGGCATTTTGGTTTTTGGAGCTGTCATTTGGTGGGGCAAGGATACTGTGAAACTTCCTGCGATGCCCAGGGCAGCCCCACCACAAAGAACCATACCGCCCAGAGCTCCTCCAGGGCTGCAGCTGAGACACCTGTCCAGGGCAGAAGTTGCCAACGGCTGGCCGCAGACTCAGTCGGGCCCTGAGGGCTGAAAGCTTCATCAGACACACGTCAGTGGCTGAGTCCCCATCACCTCACTCTGAGGGGTAAACACCATCCTCATTGGACAGACAGGGAAAAGAAACTCAGCCCAGTTTTTTCAAGACTTTAAGTGACTTGCCCAGTGCCTCCTGCTAGGGGACACAGAGCCGGCTTTCAGAGCTCAGAGCCAGCCTGGGCTTCTGCCCCACACTGGACAGAGTCCTCTGAAGCTGTGAAGCCCCACGTGTCACCCTCTGGGTCCAGTGGGAATGGGCACCGGATCCGCAGGTCTGGGTTCCGTTCCCAGCTCTGCATTTTCACCTGCTACAAAAATTTGGGGCATGTTAGTGAAACTCTAATGGCCTTAATTTTGTCACCTGCAGAATGTGCCCATGATGTGACCGATTGATAGGAGATCACATATGAACCCCTCTAAACAGTGCCCAGCCCAGGGAAGGGTAGTGGGGTCAGGTTGCTACGCGGAGTCTGAGGGTCAGGGCCACAGAAGTGCAGATTTTCAGTTGGGAAGTGGACCTTAGGCCAAAGGAGGGGACTGAGGGTGGAGGGCAAAGAGGGTGGCAGCTGGCGGAGGGAGCCTGCTCCGGTGACTGCCAGGCCCCTGCACCCCATGCCCCACACCTCCAGCCTTTGCTTTGGGAAAGTGTTTCTGCTTTGTTTACAGTTGGAGGCCCGTGACCTTGTCCTCCTGGAACATCAACCTGCAAAACAAAAGTTCCAAACTTGAGGACAAAGCTGGGTTCCAGGGTAGGCTGAGGGGAGGGCAGGGAGGCCGCAGGCCACTGGGCTGTGAGCCCCTTGGAGTGGGCGGAGGCTGGGGTCCCCCACACACACCACAGGAAGGGAAGAGAATCGCCACGTCTTCACGGCTGGGTCTGTGCATGTATTTCCGACACGGCTCATCCGTGTTCCCAGGAATCCCTGCGGAGTCATGGTACATCCATCTCATCGTCGGGGAAACTGAGGCCCAAGGGGGTTTGTTAATTTGCCCACAGCTGCACATCTGGGAAATGGCAGCTCGGAGCCCTGACTCCAACGCAGGCTCTTTAACCACTCCGCCTGGGGCCCAGCAGGCCTGTGAGAGGTGGCGGTAAGAGGCTAAGCCTCCAGGAGCTGCTCCCGGCCCCCTCTCTCCGTGACTCGGGTTTCTTTTGGCCACCGTGAGCATATATCCCCAGGCCCTGACTGGCTCCTGGTCTGAAAACCCCAGTGAACTCAGTGTGCACCGAGACAGAACACCGAGACCTTCTAGAACAGCGCCCTCCGGGACAATTTTCGGAAGATGAGGATGTCCTGTAGCTGTGCTCTCCTGTAGTGGCCATTAGCCTCTCCTGATAATGCCTTTGCAGTGTGGCTGAGACGATTTCAAAACAGAATTTCCGATTTTATTTCATTTTAACTCATCGGAATTGTAAACTTAAAGTCACATGTGGCCCGTGGCTTTCGTATTGGAGAGTGCAGAGAAAAAGCAAGATTCTTAGACCCCGGGATTTCTGTCAGGCACCTCCTTCTCAGCGCTTCCTTCCAGAGAAATTTCAGGTTGAAGATCCGCCGGCCCTTCATTTCTTTGAGCTGAAAGGGGAAATAGCCTCTTAGATGAGCCGAGATCACAGGGGATTCTCCACTCAAGCTTCCTGTCGGTCACAGGACCCACTGACCACCAGCCAGTGCACAGACTCACGCTGAGACCCAGCTGCCACCCCCGAGCAGGGTGTGGGCACCATCTCTACCCAGAGGGGTTCCTGGGCTAACGGGGGAGGGGGGTTAAAGGATAGCATCAAGCCCGGTAAAATGATAGTGAGGATGGTGACGTTGATGACAAAGGCAGTAGACATGAGATAAGACCAGGACTCGGAGACACTCTCTGGATTCAAAGCCCCATTCCACCACTGAGTAGCTATGAGACCACGGAGGAGTCACTTGGCCTCTTAGACCATCGAATGTCTCTTTTAAACAATAAGGTTGACAAGGGTTGTTTCCTGAGGTGGCGGAGAGTGCTCAACGGAATGTGTAGGGCGCTCAGCGCTCAGAGCTGCGCACGGACACCCTGAATAGTGTTGGCCTTCATGGTTGGGCCTCTCGACTGCTCCCCGGTCACACCCTGCAGGAGCTCCGTTCCTCGTCACAGGACCCTGCTCTCCTTCCTAGTTGACAGAACAGCCAGGCTGTGATCCCTCTGGAGGATCCGGCCCTGTCCTCGACAAGTGGCCGTCCAGCAATTTGAACCCCAGTCACCACGACTTCAAGACCTCGCAGGTGGTTCCATTGGCCAGCGGGCTACAGGCCAGAGACGCGTGCCCTCGCGATGTGGCTGGGTGGAAAGTGGAGCAGCGCAGGTGCCACATGCAACCCGGTCAAGTCCCCAGAGACAGGACCCTTTCAGTCCCTCCATCACTGTGCTGATCATCCGGAGTCGGTTCATAAGAGTCCGTGTGAAAGCTCCGTGAGTGCTGGTGCACGGGGCACGCTCACCGCCAGCCCCCGTGGCCAGCCAGCATGGAGTCGCTGGGCACCGGCCTGGCACCCAGTCTGTGCTCAACAAATGCTCCCCCCGTAACCTTTCCTCTATGCTGTCACCCCTTTAGTGACATGCAGTGCCCACCGCCAGCCAACTCCTCCAGTGGCTGGGTCTAAGAGGCACGTTACTTTCCCACCCGGCTCCCACAGCCCAGCAAGGACCCGTGAGGAGGGAGCAGCTCCCCACAGCAGTGCTTTATGGGGTCAGGCCAGGCCTCTGCCACCGATCCTCCCCAGGTAGGGGGACACACCAGCCTCGATGATCACCTGAGTGCAGAGGCTCCTCTGGAAACCCTGACACCCCTGTCCATCCGCCGGGTGGGACCTGCCAGGCGAGGGAGAGGTATTTATAAACCTGGCGCCGGTGCCGGGCCCTCAGGAACCTGAGAGGGCAGCAGGCTTCCTGCCCCGCGGGGAGACCAGGGAGAAGAAAAACACCAACCCGCTCCGACTTTGGGCTTGAGTCAAAAGCCAGGGAGGGAGCGTCCAAGTGCCCTTCTAAATTTAGAACATTTGGCCGAACCAGCTCTCCAGCTCACCCAGCAGGCGTCTCTGCCCTCCTCGGCTGGGCCAGGACGTTCTTCCCAGAGCTGGGGACACAGATGGAGCTCAGATCCAAACCACCGTGCCCTGCACTTCTGCTCCCGTCACCCCTCAGGGGCCTTTCTCACACCCGAGGCAGCACTGGGGGCTCGAGGGGTTGGAAGTTCAGCTGTGGTGCCAACCCACCCAAGATCTGAGGGCCTTGGGTTTCCTGCATCCTGGGTCCTTCATCTGCAGACTGAGCAGAACCTGGCCAGTGACTTTTCCTGGAGCAGGAAAGAGTATGACTTTTCAGTGACCTTGCAGTCCCCCTGCCTCAGTTTCCCCTTTCTTCCCGGGGTTGGAGGGTGGGTTGCACCTCAGAAGAATCCCTGGAGGGTTAAGTGCATGGAAAGGCAAACATGCCAAACACAGGGTCTTCAGCCGGCCCCCAATCCACGTGAGTGAGTGGACCAAGTTGGAAAACGGCATCCGAGTCCCGGTGCCGAGTCTCTTTGGCTTTTACTAAGTTCAAGGCCCTTATTTAAATATTGCCCTGTGCTCCCAGGCCCTGTTACTAGTCCAGGGATAAAAACAGGGGCCACAGTGAGTCTAATCAAAAGGTCTCCCTCCATCCCCCAGCCCTCTGTTAGGTTCTGAACGTCTGTGATCCCCTCATATTCCTATATGGGAGCCTAATCACCAAAGTGACATTATAAGGAGTGGCACTCTGGGAGGGTGATTGAGTCATGAAAACAGATCCCACAGAAATGGGATTAGTCCCCTCATGATGAGGCCCTCAGCCCTTCCACCATGTGAGGACCCAGGGAGCAGGCACCATCTGCTTACCAGAGGTGGGCCCTCATCAGACACTGGACCAGCCAGCAGCACCATGACCTTGAACTTCCCAGCCTCCAGAACTGTGAGGAGTGGATAGCAATTGTTTCTAAGCTGCCCAGTTTATGGTATTTTGTCATAAAATACCATATTTTATGGATACAGCTGGAACAGACGAAGACACCCACACACAACGGAGCAGCATCTAGTCCATTTTTAAACTCCTCCCACTATTACCAGCACCACTGCCATCACTAGTAATTATAAAAACGGTAATATTAGCTAACAACTATTAAACACTCTACGTTAAGAGCTTTACATGAATTACGTAATTTAATTCAATTATCAACCATCATGCACATGAGCTTTATTTGACCCAACAATAAAGAACAAAGGGCAATATTGATGTCAATGCTTGTATTCTCTGACTTCATCTTCGCATCAGTGCTGATAGGCTTCCTGTCTCCCTAGTTGAGTCCACAGGGGCATCACGGATGAATTCAAGAATGTGTCCCTCTTGGGAGCTCCATGGGCCCGCCATATGCCCTCCTCACCAGCTCTAGCATCTTCTCTCCATGGGAAGGTCTGTGGTTGTGCCCAACCCCATTGCCTGCCCTGTGCCCTCTTGCTAGGTGCCTTTCTCTGCTCAAGAGCCACCCAGCTGGGGCCGTCCCTATCCCTGCTCAGCAGCAGCCTAGCACCCTGGTGACTGAACAACAGCTCTGTGCTCTCAGCACCCCACCAAGTTTCCATATGAAGATGCTCTTCAATTTTGTAGTCAGGTTTGACTTAGCTGCTGGGCCCTGGGGAGTTCTCTGGGTGTGCATTCCTCACACACTGCCCCCTGTGCTGGCCAAGCTTCCTGGCCCAGATTCAGTCCTGCTCAGGTGGCTCCTTCCCCACGAGGCCCCGAGCAGTGGTCCTCGTGAGGCCATCTGTGGATAAGTCTGACTCCGGGTGAACACAACAGTTTGCGCTGCCCAGCGGTGACTTCCACTCAGCAGGAAAAGCTGCTGACAGGCCGAGTGGAGACTCGGATCTTCTGGGTGTCTTCTTAGAATCAGCTTGGCTTCGTGATGACTCACGCACAGCCTGTCTTCTGTGAGGAACCCCGTACACTGTGAACATCAGCATGCTTTTCTGTTCATGATGATTGCTCAATAAATGCTGGATGATTTGATGGAATTCCATGCATGCATTTATCAAATACTTACCATGCTTCTGTCCGCACAGCCTGGAATGGCCCTCGGATGGCTGCTAGGACATTCATAATGAGATAGATATGGCCCTGTCCTCAGGCAACGTGGGTGGGCAGGGAGAGGGGACAGATATTCATTCACAAAAGGCACAAAGGAAAAAAAAATCTCCCCTGTGGAACTTACATTTGAGAGAGAGAAAGAGAGAGAGAGAGAGAGAGAGAGAGAGAGAGAGAGAGAGAGGTGTGAATATTACATGCAGCAAGAGAGGGGCCATTGCAGAGAACTCGGGGGGGGGGGTAACACAGGGGGCAAAGTCAAGAACCGATGAGTCCTATGTGGGGCAGGGAGAAGAGCAAAGGAAGTCACTGCCCAGCTGGCCACAGCAGCTTGGTGACAAGAGATCTTCTTGGCATCTCTGAGGACCGTCTGCAGGAGGAAGACAGGCCTTGGGGCACCGCTGCAGTGACCAGTCACCTTGTGGGTGGTCCGCTCCTACCTGAGGACTCAAGGCAGGTGGCAGGCACAGAAGGCAGGTGGATCCTACAGGGTCTCACACCTGAGCCAATTGGGAAGCTGCTGGGCAGGAGAAACTGGGCCATGCAGGCTCAAGGCAGGCAGAGGGCTGTCAGGATGTACCTGCCAGTGACTGTGACTTGTGGCAGCCGTGGAGGCAACAACACTCTCATTACAAAACTGGGGGACAGTATGAGACTATATGAGACACTGCTAGGACTGCCCCGGCCAAAGAACAGGACATGTCAGACCCAGGAAGGTGCGTAAACTGGATCTGGTACAACTCCTTAGGAGAATTTTTATCCAGCATGTACCCTGTTCAAACTCGCATTTTAAAAAGACCACTCCTGCTGCACAGTAAGGAATGGGCGGAGAGTTTCACAGAGAGCAAGGCACACACCAAGGTCTGCTCGAAAGTATTTTATGTCATGCCCAGGCTTATTACAATAGCTAAGTCTTTATAAATTATATGTGTATGTATTTTATAGATATTTATGTAGGTAGCACAATTTCAAATCTTCAGCAATAATCAATGTAAACTAACATATATGCAGAGTTAATTTATATATATGAGAGGTAAATGCGGCAAAAATCAAAAAGGCAGTGCAGGCATGGTGTTGTACCCCTGTAATCCCAGCTGCTCGGGAGGCTGAGGCAGGAGGATTGTGAGTTCAAAGCCAGCCTCAGCAAAAGTGAGGAGCTAAGCAACTCAGTAAGACTCTGTGTCTAAACAAAATACAAAATAGGGCTGGAGATGTGGCTCAGTGGTCGAGTGCCCCTGAGTTCAATCCCCAGTACCCCTCCCCACCAAATCAAAAAGGTAAAATTTAGGACATGCTGGATTAGACTGATGGGTAGGGTCCAGGGGCAGGGGTCGGGGTGGTGAAAGAACATCATGGTGGGAATGAGAGGGCGCTGCTGAGGAGGCCAGTTTCCAAGGACATAGCAACTCCTTGGAATTGGGGTTTCAAGAGAGAGAGGCCTAGAATGCTTTGATTTCTCAGTTTCATTTCTAATATGTTAATAATGGGAAAGTAAAGGATCCGTGTGACATCAGACCCCATGTCCCCACCCCACAGGCACTGAGGGAGGATGAGGCCTCGAGTTGCCACCCAGGAACTCCAAGGCCAGGTGGGCTGAGCTCTGCACATGTTTAAATGAAGAAGCGTCCCTCAGGGTGGACCAGCCACTGTGAGCTGTGGGGACAGTTGAACCCTAAGAAGGACTGACTCATCAGTGCCAAGATGGCAGTGGGCTGACTGTGGGGGACAACCCCGCCACTCTGCCCAGCGTCATGAGTCAACACCCCAGCTACGCTTGATACTCACCACGAAAGTGCCCATGTTTGGAAACTTGGTGACATCTGGAGTTTCCATCTTCATCAGCCTGATTTTGGCAGTTCCCTTCCTGGTAGGGAGTTCTTTCTGAGTACTTTTTCAGACTGTCTTACACACACACACACACACACACACACACACACACACACAGGTTCACGTGCGTACACATACACAGAGTTATTTGTTCAAATCAGGCCCTGGAGTATTCCACACATGGTGATTGATAGGTGTGTCTTCTGGGTTTCCTCAGCTCCTTGGTGTGTTTTCTTTGAAATTCTCTTGGTCTAGGAACCAGGGGCTGAAATGCTTTAGTCAAATTCTAGATTTGACTAATCGCATCAGTGGAGTTTGGTACAGCATGTCTCTGTCCTCAGATTCCCTGGACATTGGGATTCAGACCCAGGATCACGTCCAGGCTGGATAACTTTGGCAGGGATGCTCGCCGGGTGGTGGTGTGTCCTGCATGAGGAGGCTCATGTCATCTAGTCGTCTCCCTTTTGGAGAACTAGCAGGAGTAGTAACCACAACCTATGTATCAATAGCCTCAAAACAAGTGTGGCTTGAGACTCAGATGGAGCAGGGCTCCAAGTATGGTCCCGCCATATTTTGGCTACATGATCTCTTGGAGCCAAAAGCCAAGTTCCCTGGAGGGTATAGTACCTGACTCTCGGGTTCCTTGTGAGGATTCCTGATATAGCACAGGTGGTGCCGGGACTAAACCCCTGATGCATTACAGACAGGCAACAGCATTTGTTTGCAGAGAGTTAATAGCAACTGTATGAGGAACAACTGCCATTGTTGCTGTTGGTGGTCAAGATGTGGCTGTTACTGCAGAATTGGGAAAACCTAACCCCTGTTAGTTTCTCAACTGAGAAACACAAAGGATCCAAAACAGGATTTCAGGAATGACTAATGGGAGCCCAGCCATCCACCCCGAGATCCTAGTGTAACGTGAGATACCACTCGGGAACCCTGTGCCTGCCAGCCCCTGGGACACCTCCCCCCCCCGCCCCATTCTCCTTTTCCCTTTCTCCTCTCCCTACCCCTCCTCCTACTTTCACTCAGGCAGCGAAGCCAAAGTGTGGCAGCCCTTCCCCAAGGGACACACCACCCAGGGACCAGAAGCATGCTCGGTGTGTGGGACTCCGTCAACAGGGTCCAGAACACGTCGGGCTCCACGGGTCACGCAAGCAGCCTCCGCTCCCAGTAGAAATTTAAACAAGGGGTGAAGCAAAGTAAGCGTGGTCTCCCTAGCACCTCTGAGCCTCGGGGGCGTGTTCCTCTACCAGAAACCCCAGGGGGACTATGGGAGGGGGAGAGAGATTCCCCTGGAGGAAACACGGGAAAGCACCCTCCTGGCTCAAGTCCACGAGAACGGGCCCCACCAAACGCTGATGAGCGCGAGGTGTGGGAGCAGCAGCAAGAACTCTCGGGAATTGCTAGTGAGAGTGCGACAGATCTGCCACTTTGGAAAGACACTTCAACAGGTTTTGTTTTTTATTTTTTTAAGTAGAGCTAAACACCATCCTGCCATGCTACCCAGAACCTGCACTCCTAAGTATGCACTCAGCTGAGGTGAAAAAGCAGGTCCCCACAAAATGCTTTATTTACAATCGTCCAAACGTGGAAGCAACCAAGATGTCCTCCGATAGGTGAGTGGATTAAAAAAAAAAAAAACCCTGTGGAACCACCACACAATGGGTATTCTCAGTGACACAGAGAAATTGGCTGCTCAGCTACAAAGAAGACATGCAGAAACCGAAATGCGTGCTGCTCCGTGAATAAGGCCAGTCTGAATAGGCTACATACAACTGGGTGACATCTGGGTGACATCTGGAAAAGACAAAAGTATAGATACCGTAAAAAGATCCATGGTGGCCTGGGTTGGGGAGGAGAGAGGGAGGATGAATGAGGAGAGGGCAGTGGATTGGGGGCAGTGACGCCATTCTGTATGACATGTCATGGTGGATACATGCCATTCGTCAAAACCCACAGAAGGTACCACACGAAACTGAGCCCCGAGGGAGACTACGGTGACTAATACTGAATCATGTTCGATCACCAGTTGTGACAAATGTACCACATTAATGCAAAATGTCAACGACAGAGAAAAGGGGCGGGAAGGAGGGGGTCACTCGAGAGCCCCGTAATATCTGCTCAACTGTAAACATAAAGCTTCTTTAAGAAAATAAAGCCCACCAACTAAAAAAACAAGTGTTTTCTGAGCGAGCTAGGTAGCTCTCAGACCCCCGCATTGTTCCTGACATCTGCTGTCCAGCCAAGAATCCTGGCCGGGAGGTGAGGACAGTCTCTGATAAATGCACAATGTTGCATTACAAGGCGATAAACCCCTCCTTTCTAAGTTCTTGCCCCAGAGGCCCAATCTGTGACCCAGGCCCTAGAGATATTCCTGAGGGAGGCCCACCCACCTGGATCCATTCTTTCCCTGGATCCACCCATCTGGATCCATCCGCCCTCCTGCCAGATGTGAGGGTCTTTTCTTCCTCTAAAGAGAAATCACTAGTGGTCCCTGAGAGCCCCAGCCCTGCAGGACTTGGAGTCCCCTGGGACCTTCCGCACCACTAACCCCAGGGTCTGCACCTGGATTGCCTTTCCTATAGTGACCATGAGTGGGTACAAGAAGAGTGGTTCGAGTCTCCACCCATGTGTCATGCCTATAGAAAATGTTAACATTTGGGGGATTTGGGTAAAGGGTGAGATCCAGGGGAAGACATTCGCTTTGCAATTATTCCATTGCTGACCACTTTGTGTCCCTGAGCAAATCACTTGACCTCTCTGAGCCCCTGTGTTCTTCTATTAAATGGAGGCATTACAAAAGATTGGGCATAAATATACTTTGTCAATAAGGAACTAACCTGAATAAGTGCATACCATTATATTTTTTACTAGGGATTGAATCCAGAGGTGCTTTACCGCTGAGCTACATCTCCAGCCCTTTCAATTTTTTAGTTTGAGAGAGGGTCTCACTAAGTTGCTTAAGGCTTCACTAAGTTGCTGAGGCTGGCCTCAAACCTGCAATCCTCCTGCCTCAGCCTCCAAAGTCACCATGATTACAGATGTGTGCCCTGGCACCTGGCAAGCATACAGTATTTAATAACTTATTTGCATATGTTAGTTATTAATCCTTCAACAATGACAACAAACCAACCATAACCCTAGACAAAGAACCTGCAGCCAAGAGGAGCTATACCATCCACAGTATGCCACATGGTGGTGGAGGAAGAATCTGAACCCAGGTGAGTTTGATTCCAAATGTCCTGCTGCTCCTGGTCCAGTATGATGACAGCTTGCTGAAGGACACTACACACTGGGAAGAGAAGAGGGAGCGAAAGTCTCCACAACGGAGCAGGAAATGTGGCCAAGAGGACATACAATCGTAAAGACACAGCCACAAGATTCTAAAAAAGATAAAACAGAACAACTGTCAGCCACGGATCTATCCCCCTGGGAATTGGCCCACAAGGTCTGAATCTCCTGTAGGTAACTGCTTGTTACCCCCAAAATGGCCCATGAGGGCCGCTCGTGGCTCTGTATGGAAGTGAAAGTGTCCATGAGACCGTTTGTTCAGGGGCCCTTGCACAACACGTGTGCCACAAAGATGGAACCCTTCAGGTCCTCTGTGACCTTGAGACAGCACACCTGCCCCTGTCCTGGCAGAGCCCAGGGCTCTGTTCCACAACAGGGGGACACCTGCAAGGCCCAGCCCTGGGTGCTGTCCTGGTGTGTGTGAGTCTCTGCACACAGTGGAGAAAGCAGCAGACCCCACCCACCCTACACCTCAGATCATCTTTAAGGCCTAATCCAGGCGGCTATTAAATTACACCCCATCTGGCTGGGGGATTTCCTGGTGGGTGGGGCCTTCTGACACTCTTGAATGACCTCAGCTTGGATGTCAGTCCCTGAGGACAGAGTGGCAGAGGCTTTGCCTCCCACTTCCCTCCCTCCCCTCCCCTCCCCACTCTTCAGCCAGGTGTCCATTGAAGGGAAAGAGGAGGAGGTGCGTTTGGGGTGCACTCGCCATGAGCTGCCCCTCTCCTGGGCACCTTCTGCAGTTAGCTCCAGTTAGCCTCGTGATAATGTAGTAGGTAAGGCTATGCCCGTTGTACAGATCAGAAAAGATAAGTGACATCGTCAGGATGTGTCACCTTATCAGAGCCACACTGGAGATCTTAAATGCAACGTTGTCTCACTCCCAGCCACGTTCTTTCCAGTAAGACCTAATGGCCTACTGTCTTGCCTTCCTCTCTAGCCATTTGTCTCTGCAAAGTCTCCCACAGCCGTTGCGAACGGGCAGCTCCACGGGAGGAGTAACCGTGGATCCATGCGCACAGAATCTCATTTAAATATATAGCTTTCCTATATTTGCATAAATCTCATATGAACTCTCACATATATACATACATGTATGGAAATCACATTAAATCATTACATAGTGACTGTGTCAATAAGATAAAATCATGTATAATGATGACATATAATCTAACTTATATGAATCATATATGTAAGATCTTGAATATATGTACAAATAGATTAAAAATCTCATTCAGTCATTAGTGACTAGATATTAACAACTGTTCTACATGCAATATATACACATTTAGATATAAATCTCTTAAGTAAATTTCATTAACCATTAAAAATGACTATATGCCAACAAGTTTCTATATCATATATAAGCTAATTATACACCAAAGTTATTTTTATATATAGATATCATTTAAAACTGTACATATGTACTTATGGACAGACACACAGATACATATCCACTTTCTGTGTGTGTAAATCTCTATCATTAAATCATCCCCAGAGGCAGGCACGGTTGTTACCTCACGGCTGAGCAGGGCCACACACCTGGTGCCTGTGACAGTGGGCCTCAGCTGGGCTCCTGCAACTCCACGCAGCCTACTCCCCCAGGACCCCAGCTCGGCCTCAGCTGGGGCAACCAGCTTTCCAGCGGCTCAGGCCCAAGCCCCAGGCCACCCTCTCTCCACAACCGCTTCACCTGCGAATCCTGGTCTGCCTTCACGATGGACTTGGCCTTCACTCCTCACTGCCTCTGTTGAGGTCCCGATGGACAATCCCAAGTCTCGCCAGTGTCCTTGCTTCTGCCCTCCCTGGGCTTTGTGACTCTTGTCGTGGAGGGAATCTGAGGAAGCACAAGCCAGCCCAGACCACCCTTCCCTGCAGCCTCCAGGGCCCCCCACCCACTTGGAGCACAAGTTCAGGCCCGTTTCAACCCGCAAAGCCCTGCAGTGTCTCGTGTGAGACTTCCCCACACACTGAACCATCACCTGAGGGAGCCTGAATGGCTTCTAGGTTTTGCCATCTGTGTGTCCAGCGTTAGCTTAGAAGTGTGCGTAAACAGGGTTTTTGGTTTTTGGGTTTTTTTTTTTTTTTTTTGGCAGAGAATGGTACTACCCCCCCATGACATACCTGGAAAATAAGCAAAGAGCCCTTCCCTTCAATCTCAAGTTGGAGGAGAAGTGACCTTCATGTGCCCCCTAGGAGGACACAGCTGATGGTGCCCGGCTCATGCCTGAGAAGTTCTATGGACAAGACGTGGAGCTGACAAGGCAGAGGCTGCCGTGTCTCCCATGAGCCACCTGTGGTCCAGGCACGGCAAGGAGCTGGCTGGGGGTTGTCTCGCCTTAAGGGGGACAATAGACCCCAACTGGAAAAGGGAGACTGCTAGCCAGGGGCCAGTCGACTCCAAAAGGCTGGAAGGGCACCGTCACGTGAGGTCCTTCCAGCTCTCCCAGCCCAACCAGAAAAGGCAGTGGAGGGTTGGCAAGGACCGGCAGTCTTCCGTCTTGAGTGAGGTTGGGGACAAAGACTCGTGGATGCCACTTGGAGCCCGTGACTGTCAGGAAGTCTCTACCTGTGAGGAACAGGAAGCTCCCAGGGCTCACCAGGACCTCATCTGGGTTGGGAAAGAACTGCTCCCACTGATCAGACAGACCCAAAGGGACGCGGAGAGGCAAAACGAAGTCACCTCAGCGACCACACTCCTTCACCGTGGATCCGCGTGGCCGCCGAAGGCTGCCATTTCTGTGGATGAGGAGTCTGTCCTTGGTCCCCCTCTCCCCTGCTGGGAAGGGGCTGCTTCAGCACAAGACCACATCAAAATAGCCCGAGAGGAGCGACAGCCGGCTTTGCCCTACAGAGGCTGCACCCTGAGCACCCAACAGGCCACGTCCACTCCACCGGAAGGACGGAGGAGCGAGAAGCCATGCTTTCCGGCTTGACCCTGACTACCTAGGATGGAGCCAGGACCTTGAAGGAAGAGCAGTGGCACTCAAAACAATGAGGACGATGACGATGATAATGACATGGACAAGAGAACACAGAAAGGAGAGGGGGGCCACTGAGGGCAGGGGCTGGGCACCACCCAGGCTGGCTGGTGCAGACTGAAAGGTGACGCTGTGGATGTGAACAAGGAATGTCACCATCTTGTTGACTCGGAGGATGCCTGTGACTGTGACAATGTCTTCTCTGCAGCCCTCCACTCTGGACGTTTCGAGAACCACGGCAGAATCTCCGGTCCTCCTCACATGACTGCTCCACGCTCCTGGAGACAGGGACTGGGTAACCCCTGCTTCCCAGCAGCTGGGCAGCTCTTGAGACAGGGCAGGGGGCTCAGCCATGGCTGCTGGCTGGAAGGGGGAGGACAGAGGATGGGTGGGTGGGTACACAGATGCCTGCAGGACAGATGGATCGGCTCAAGTAAATCCCTTACCCAGAATTCCCTGTGACCATACCCTTGAAAGACCCCCCCTCCTCTTCCCTGGAGCCCCCACCCCAATGCACTGAAGCTACGCCCTGGAAGCCAGGGCTCCTCATCATGTGCCTCTCCTAGGAGCCTTGTGATGACCAACGCAATGAAATCATGCAGGGGAGAGGACACTGTTCATAGTGACAATGTCATTGCTGGCCATGCATGACAGCTGGGACTGCACAAGACCGAGATCTGGGGAGGTTTGTCTCCAGGGAGGAAGTTCCTGCACGAGAGAGTCCGCTGGATGTATCAGGGACAGGAAAAGGCTCTCAGCTCCCTCAAAAACTGCTGCTGTGACCCTCCGTCCCAGGTCCCTTGGGCCTCAGGCTCTTCCCCCCAGCGAAGGCCTTCCTGAGTGCCTGAAGCCTCTGGCTGGACCTGGGCTGGGGAGCTGGGTGTCTGGGCTCTCAGGAACCCAGACCCAACCTACACACATCACATCTCAGCCCCAGGAGGCCCCAGAAACCCCAGAACCTGTTTGTGAACGTTATGCACAGGGTACAAACAAAAGGGCACACACAGCAAATGGAGACGAAGTTTCAACCTTTTTATTCAAAGCAGCTTCTCACAATGTATAAATACTGCATATTAGCACACATGAAAAATACAACTTCTAAGGCACCCAGAAATGTGTTCATACACGTTACAGGACCATTCACAAAGAGAGTGTACAATTTGCTCTAGACAGTCAGCATTGGATAAATCAGATTATCATCCCTCAGCACTGTACCCAGCTTGGGGAAATATTTACAACGTGGTGAGAACGGGTGGGTCAGCGGTACCGGCTTCACGACTCTACGAAGTACTCATACGTACACATATTCAGAACGAGCTGAAGACTCTCCCATGACAATCGGGCAAAAGAAAACGAGTAGTCTAATTTGCAAAGGTCTCCGTGGATTTTGGTGTGTGTGTGTGTGTGTGTGTGTGTGTGTGTGTGTGTGTGTGCATCCATGATCAAACCCAAACACTCCCGGGGTGGGCTGGATATGTTTTTGGTAGCCTGCTTCGTTATCAGAAGTTTGGTAATAAGCCTTACCAATAGAACAGCACTTCTTCAGCATCAGTCATTTCTCAACTGGTCAATGGGTCGATGATTTCATCACAAATGAGAATGGAGCATTGCTTAGTGTGAGAACGGAGGAAAACTCTTCCCCTCCCAAACAGGAACTGGAATGGGTGGATGCAGAACAAAAGGATGGGAATCTGGCAATGGTAGGAGCCCGCTGCCCAGCGTAGATCCACCTGTAAAACCCAAGCGGGAGGCTCAGGTGCAAATGGAGGGATCTACACAGGTCAGATAACCCAGAGGAAGGCCAGACTCCCACTTGCTATGAGATGAATACAAAGGCCTAGACTACACAGCAGAAACACCCACCTGAGTTAGTGAGTACCAACCTAGAAACTCCACCTTCAGAGCCTTCTCAGTGACAACTGGTCCCTCTGTGTGTGTGAGGCTGGGGGACTGAGAGGTTTCTCTGTGCCATCACGCCCGCACACCTCTGCCTAGATGTGCCTACAATCTATGAAACTCGTGCTTTGTTGAACTAATGGAATCTTTGGTCCTCGGTTTTATGAAAGGCAATATTTTCACAATCCTGTCAACACAGACATTGGCAAATGACTTCAAGCTGGGACTAATGGCACAGGGACAAATTAAATACGAGATGGAAAACTCTGTATAATAATCTCTGAACTTCCCAGAGTCAATGAGCTCCAGCATCAGGCCAGATGTTAGGCCAACGAGGTGAGGTCAACACAGAGACGTCAGAGGCGAGCTTCATGCAAGACACTGGCTCTGGACTGCCACACAGACAAAATCGGAAGCCGATCAGCAACTCTCCATTCTGCTGGCTGCAAAGGTGACTTTGCAAACCAAGTGACTACCTGTACCACGGCCCTGAACTCAGGATCCTATTTAAAGTGCTGGTACAGAGCATCAGCCAGTGAACTGTGGGCAACCAAAGAAACTGGAATATTTTATCATTTTGAAAACAAAGTCCAAATTCTAGCTGGTTTTCCTAGATCCCAGACACAGCAGATCCGCTGCTGATGAGCCTGTGACTGCTGCCCGGAACCAGGGCCTGGGCCTGGGCTCTGCCTCCAGTTTGGCCTGTGACCTCCCTTTATTTTGGCTCGACACACAGAGTTCACCGAGGGGACACAGGGAACACATGGGAATGCCGATTATGGAACTAAAACCAACTTCAGATTGTCTACACAGTAAGACTCATATGTAAACTTTTGTTAGCATCTCGCGAGGAGTTGCGGACCACAGCCAGACGGGACGATTCCAGTTCATCCGCAAGGAACCTGGGGTCCACCGCCAGGGTCCGGAGCAGGAAATGCCGTTTGTTTGGAACAGATGATGAACCAGCAGCCCTCCCTCCCCACGACCGTGTCTAAACTATGTGAATAGCATGCAAGTGGCTCCAGAAAACCCACCCTTGGTCCCATCTCACGGCCAAAGACAACCACCAAGGAGTCGACCTGGTCCCTGCCGCCATCAACGCACCAGACTCTTCAGATCAGCCATGAACCACGGACGCGCCAAGCCCGCCAACATGGCTGACGAGGAGGAAACAACCCGTATTACCCTTTTATTTATTTATTTTTTTGCAACAAGCTTAAGGCTCTGTTCACAAACTCCATCAAACCGCCACACAGTGAGAATTTATGGGGAGATCTTAAACTACATCCGTAGTTGCAAAGGTTGGAAGGTTTACTGATCCTAATGGTAAGGCTTATTCACAAATTCAATACATTTTCAAAGTATGCTTCAAACTCAATGACTTCTAGGAAAAGAAAATTAACCTGCTCTTTCAACAGTGTAAGAGCATTATAGGAAACAAAAAGAGATCAAAAAAAGAAAGAAAAAGAAAAACAAAACAACCCATTGGCACCAAACCAGTATGCTATTTTTTTTTTGAAAGAACAAGTGATAAAAATGGTAAAGATTGCCTAAAACGCATATCCTAACTTACCACAGAAATATAAAAGTTTATATTCTGAAAATATATACTGTATTAAAGTCTGTAAGCATTTCAACCAAAATTTGCAGAAAGAACTAAGCAACACTTATCTACAACAAAAATATACATGCAAGACAACCCCCAAAGATGTATCTACAAAGGCAAAGTGTCGATTTTTAAAGATTTTACAAAACCATTTACAGAGAATAAAATAAAATACTTAAGAAATCTCATTTAGAGTCTTAAATACTGTGTATATTAGTGAGAGGGTCTAGACTAATATATACAATAGATCCAAGTGTCTGAACCCAGGACAAAAGCAATTCTGCATTTTAAATATTCACTTTGGAAGATTTGCAGTTGTTTTTATTTGTTTCTCTTTGTTAGAAAAAAAAAATCCCACAGAAACTAGTTTGGAAAATTGTGTTAATGTGACTCAATTCCAAATTTAAAAAGCTTACAAACTTTTAAAAAGTTTTCTTAAGGAAACGTAAAAGGGTTTAGTTTTTTAAAATCCAACAATTAATAATGGGAAATTCGATTCAGCACTCGGTCAAGGCTATTTTTAGATGTGGCTGTGCAGGGATACGGCCGCGTTGTTCCAAGTCCGCTGTGGCTACTATTTTTCCTGACCTCATGAAACTTCATATGGGGAAAACATATTTTCATGCTTCATGAGAACATGTTCTAGTTTAATCTATACCAAACAAGAATACTATTTTAATTCGATTCTCTTGTTCCTTCTCAAAGTTACCCGATTTCATTCTGAGCAAGAAATGGTGATGGCTTTTCCCCACTGACAACATTTCTGAGTGGGAGAGGACAGGTAAGCGTGACATGGCACTGGGCTGTGGCTTCCTTATGAGGAAGAGGTCTGACCGTTACAGAAGTTCTGCACAAGTCCTCTGGGAGCAGGGCTGTTAGTGCCGCTGCCCCATGAAGGATGCCCCGAGTCCATCATCCCCGGGCTGGGGCAGTGGGAGAAGTAGATTGTCAGAATGATCCCCGATTAAGGACAGGGACCCCAACTTTCCACTTACAGCTGTTCTTCCAAACCCAAAGGCATTCTGGGATGGGGCTTCCAAGACCAATGACAATTCTTCAAAGACCTATCCAGGCTCTAGGAAAGGATAGGTATGGGGGAGTGGGGACGGGGGTCGGGGAAGCAGAAGAGAGAGGCCTCTGGGGGTATGAGATAAAAACTGAAAGTCTGAGCCCATCTCGAGACAGCTGTTAGGACAAACCTTGAGGTAACCACGGGCCTGGTGTTCTTCATCCCAGATCAATTTCTACAAGCTACCTGGATTTCATCTGCAGGGTGGCAAAAACAATGATCCAGAAAGAGAAAATTCCAGTGGTTCAGTGCGCAACAGACGGCGATAACTTTGAACAATTGGTGGAACTCTCTTATTGAACTGACTTGATGCAAACAGCCAAGACACAGCCTGCCTTTAAGTCACCCCGCCACGCCCAGGACCTGCAGGGTAACAGCCGTGGACTCCACTGCGGGAGGGTTTCACAGGCCTGCCCCTTGTTACGGAGCCTTCAGAGGTCTGGAGTTGATGATATGTGCAAAGTTCAAACATTTCTGGTTCTTTCAGCAGGAAACAAAGACAGACATCTACATGGAGGAACCTCTACCACCTCCCAATTCCAGCGAGAACCTGGCACTGCTTCTGTAGTGGCTGAGTGCCACCAAACCCTCACCAGAAGCTAAACAACGCCAGGCCCTTTCTACACAGGATGCAGCCGCGGTGAGATTCTCTGCCACAACACACGGGAACAAGGTCGGTCCAAGGCTTTGGGAAGGCCGACAGGAGACCGGCCACGGGAGAAGAAACGGGCACTGGGGAAAAGCAGGTGCCTCCCCCGGGGCCACGCAGGGTCGCGTAGGCCTCCCCTCCAGCCTTGATGTTCACACCCGCCTCTTTAAACCCAAACACAAAGCCCACCCCACTCCCTGTAGCAGATGCAGGGTCTTCAGTGTGATGGTCCAAATACAGCTGTTGGGAGCCCTGCAGCCGGGTCATGGGGACAGGGAGGCCTCCTCCTGTGATGGCTGCCTCCCATGAGTCGACAACCAGAACAAAGACAGAGCATCTGGCTGCAGAGGCAAGACAACTAACTAAGACTCGGCAGAGAGCGCAGCGGACGGGGACCTCTCCCTGCCCCGCTCAGGCCCACGCCAGGACCCCTGCACACGCACACCCGGAAGTCTCTACAACACAGGTCAGGCCTTTGCCAGAGGAAAAACACTCCAGGCAGGGTGCCACCCGCAGGTGGGCCTACGCCTGACCCCTTCCTGATGTCACACAACCAGGGTTGGGTGTGTTTGGGGACCTTTCGGGCAGAGAAGACCCTTTATCTGTGTACAGACAGTGAGTGAAGAGAAAACTCCACGGGGATCCCTCCTAAGGACAAGGCTGAAGAGCCAGCGTCACGTGATCCCGCTAAGCACAGAGGGCCCACGCAGAGCCGCCTCCGCATCCAGAGCCCTCCTGCTGTCCTCCCTCTGAGTTGTATTTCTCGCGGTTCATTGCTAGAATGCACCAAACGGCATGAACCTCGACTGGTATTTGGTCCAGGGCAGTATGAAAATAAGATCTGTGTGAACAACAGACATCATAATATATAAACAGAAATAAATAAATAAAATAAGTCCAATTAAAGAAAAAAAAACATTTTCCTAGTAGTTCATGTGTTTTTTTTTTTTTTTGCAAAACTAGCTTTACATATAATACACATAAATTATCAGAATTTCCACTTACATTGTTTTAAAAATATATATTTAACAAAACATTTCTAAATGTACAATATCTGGGTTTGTAAATCACTTGGTTGGGTTTTAAGACCAAGCCCTAAGAGTCACACAGATTCGCACTGGAGAGGAGACTGAAGCCAGGTCTACACAAGCACTTGCTCATTGGTCTGTGAATTCCCTAAGATTGATCGTCCCCTGGCACAACATCTACACTTAGCCAGAGAGAGCCGTGAGGGCCCCATCTCCAAATCAGAGGCACTGTGCAGACACAGCCTGAGTCAGAAGGATGGGGAGAGTGGCATCCCGTTCCTGGACCACGGTGGTGCATGTCAGCAAGTGGGGAAAGGCCAGCGGCACCTGGCGGAGCCCTGGGAAGACGCAGCCCTGGAGACCTCTGTACCAGCTGGGAGGGGTGTGGGAGGCCCAGGACGCTGCCCTTCCCACTGTTACACAGAATCAAGCCAATGAGGACGACCAGAGGACACAAGGAAATGGACACGACCCTAGGGACAGAGACAGCTCAACAGCCTCCTTGGCCAGGGCAACGCTGGGCTCCGTGGCCGGAACACAGGGCTGAGCTGGAAGTCAGGTGCCCTGAGCATGGGCACAAGTGAGCTGGAGCCCTTCAGACCTCGTAGATCTTGTCCTGCAGGTAGCTGAACAGGGAGTCCAGGCCTTTGGAGGAGCTCCAGAGCTGCTTGAGCATGAGGCACTCCTTCTCGTTCACGTCCTCCAGCACCGACTTCAGGAAGCTCCGCACCAGACACTTGGACTCCTCCAGCACCTGGGGAGAGGCAAGCGGTCAGCCCTGGGGCCCACACTCCACCTGCGCACATGGGTGGGGGGGGGCACCCATGCACCAAGCCTCCTTCAGGGGGCCTCCCAGCTCCGTGTCCCAGCACAGAGGGATGCCGGGTGCTCAAGAGGTTGAGCTCTCTGCCCCTGGGACAACTGGGGGCCCACGGCACCCCAGGCCACAAGAGCCCCGTCTTTTACTCAGGGGTAACACAAATGCAGTGTCATTTTCTATGGATGTCACAAAAAAAGTTTGTAAAACACCGCTTTGCCCTTCCCTCGCCATGGAATGGATTAATTCTCGCGATCTGTGAGGAACAGCGACACCTCACTCAAAGTCGCTAGGAACACAGAACAGTGTCATGAAATGAACAAACGGCCGTCCAGGCAGCCAGACCTGCCACCCAATAGCTGTGTCCTCAGGAGGCTTAGTAGGAAGAGCAGCAGCCATACCGGCAGTCATCACTGTAGTGAGGACCAATGACAGCCGTGGCCATCACACTCATCATCATCACTCACTTACATTAATACTATAGCAATTAATCATAGTAACTGAAGCCATCAGTGGTAACAGTCGCCGTGAATTACAATGACTCCAGCTACCAGTGCCGATCGCAGTGACGAAGAACGCGGCAGAGGTCACAGCAACGGCCCTACAGAGTGACTTCAGCGACACAGTGCCAGTAA
Source organism: Marmota marmota marmota (assembly GCF_001458135.2). NCBI lineage: Eukaryota > Metazoa > Chordata > Mammalia > Rodentia > Sciuridae > Marmota > Marmota marmota. Next base: position 6,576,541 of record NW_026000222.1, on the reverse strand, counting down.
TCGTAGAGGAGGAATAAGAATCATAGTGATGGTGACAATGATCGTAGTAATGGGCAATAAACACCGTGGTGACAGCAGTGATCCTACAGTACTGACTCACGGAAGCCACGCTGATGCTGAGGAACCTGAGCACTAACAGTAGAAATGAGCAGCAGTAACTGTGGCGGTCACAGTAGCCACGGTGTCAACAGGACCCCGCGAACAGCGGCTCTGTGAGAAGCACTTCCCTGGGCTCCTGCCCTGGCTCCTCAGCTGCGTGTAGGTCCTACTTTACCCGCCACTACAGAAGGACCTGGGGGAGGTGGCACGGCCCAGGGGCCCTGCTGCCCAGTGATGGCACAGCAGGAAGTGGGGGGTGTGGCCACCCCCAGAGCAGTGCTGCTGCCTCCCACCACCAGAGGGGTGGTCAGAAGTGAGGCCTTCCAGCATCCTTCTGCTGGCCTCCACCAATGCCCACCAAGGTCAAGGCTTAGCTTCACACCGTCCCAAAATGCTTCCCAACAGAAAAACAAGCAAGATGAGAATGCCCGGGTGCCAATGGCTGGACCTCACTCCCCAGCATGGCAAGGGGCACAGGTAGTGGGAAGGTGCCGGAAGGCACCGGCCTCCATCCTTCCCAGGAGCACCACCTCCCAGGGACACAGCTTCCTGCTACGGGAAGCTTTCCTCCTGGGAATCCCCCAAAGCTCTTGGACCCAAGAGTGTCGGTGACACTCATTTCCTTGCAGTACTTCTTGTCACAGGCCTCTGCTAAGCATGTCTCCTTGGTGTCCTTTCAATAGCTCTTCACCTGAGTGACCCCTACTGTCCCCAGGGCACAGACCCCACTCCTGAATGCAGCACAGGCCTCCTGCCCCCTCTTGGCCTCGCTGACTGACGCTGGCAGCCTCTGCCCCGAGTTTCCTCTGCTTAGCCTTTCCACCTGCCTCTGGGAACCGGCTCCGGGATGATCCCATCTGTTAGCCCAGGACTATGGGGTTCAGTGCTGACCAGAAAATATCTCAGTCAAAGTGGGACGAGTTGGCCATGCAGACATCAGGAAGGTTCAAGGCAAATCCAGAGAGATTAGCAAGGACCCCTCACCAGCGAGGAGAGTGTCCCCACCACCATCATCAGGTGGATACACAGTAGGTGACAAATCAAGGGCTGAAGAGGCCCACAGACAATCCTGACAGCTGGGTGGGGAACAGGTGGAGGGAGAAAGGAAGGGAGGTGGGGTACGGCCCCACAAACCCAGCCAACGCCCACTTCTGAAGCTGAGAACCTGGGGTCTCATCTCCCAGCGCCCACATCTCTGCTCCAGAACTGGCCCCAGGGATCAGCACCCCCCGGCCTTCCCTTCCCACCTGTCTCTCCCGTGCTCAGAACGCCGTCGTGGGAAACATCCACAATGGAAACCGGCACCTCTGCGGAGGTGTTGTTTATCTGTTTTTCAGTGTGTCTTCAGAGGCGAGCAGCAGCGTTTATACGTGACAAGCACTCGGTGGGCAGAAGAAATGAAGTCCAGGGACAGTGCAGCCCAGACCAGCCGACCCTGGGCCGGGTCCATTCCCAGTCCTCTACTGGCCGGGCTTCTGCGTTGTGCTTTTGTGGGGCTCAGGACTGTCCATGGAGTAGCACCCCACCCCCAAGTGTGACCCTTCTTTGTGAATTAAGCGTGTGGCATTGAGCAGAGGCAAGGGCCTTTCCCTTACTCCCGGCATGACTCTGCCATGCCAATTAGCCCCTCTAAGCCTGGCTGTCCTCTCTTAACAGGGGTCCACTGCCAGGGCAAGCCCCCGGAGGTGCAGGAACTCACCACAGCACTGCAGGACGCCATCTCCTTGACCCGCAGCATGACCTCCTGGCTGAACGTGGTGGGCCAGAAGACTTGGGACACCAGGCCTCTGCTGCAGGCCTCCTGGGCCGTGAGCTTCCGCCCGCAGAACAGCATCTCGTTAGCCTGAAAGAGCAAAGGCAGGGGAAGGCTGAGGACCAGAGCTGTGCCTGTGTCCCATAGGGAACCCTGGGCTGGTTGTACCCAACTCCCTGCTCTACGAGGCAGGATCTGCAACTTGGGATTGAATACGCTGTGCAAACTGCATGCAGACATTAGCATCTCTGAGCGTTTTTCTGAGCAGAGAGTCCATAGCTTCCATCCAGTTCTCAAAGGGAGCCATGTATTTCCGGTGGCCTCACCTGCCCATTTCTGCTCCTCTGTCAGTGGGAACCTGCTGTGGGCAGGACCCACATCAGGGCCCACTCACCACTGCGACAGCAGTCCAGGGATGAGGAGGTGATCTACCCCACACAATAAAGCTCTTCCAGGAGGCTCCCCGCCACACACGATGGGAGGGCTCTTCCTCTCGGGGTACAGACCAACACCAGTGAGCCCAGAGGACACCCCAGCTGCGTCCCTGCACTGTGGAGACGTGAGTCCGTAAGAAAAGGAGAAACAGAGAGAGAAGACTAAAGGTGCTGGGACTCTCGGGCCTGTCTCCCCACGGAAGCTCCGTTTATGGACCTTCCAGCTAGGAGCACCACTTAGCTCCTTTATTTTTTTTAAAAAAATTAAGCCAGTAAAGTACTGCCATCCCTGGAAACCGAAACACCTTCACACTAAGGTGGGGGAGCATCTCTCCAGTGGCCCAGGGCTGGGCACAGGTACCATGCAGGATAGAGGGCAGAAAGCAGCCCTCCCCGGGCTCCTCATTTGGCTGCCTCTAGAACCCACTCTTCCGAGATTTCTTCTGCTTTAAAATTTGTGGCTGTCCAATATGGAAAGCAGTATGGAGAATCCCTGGAAAACTGGGAATGGAGCCACCATTTGACCCAGCTATCCCTCTCCTTGGTCTACACCCAAAGGACTTAAAAACAGCATACTACAGGGACACAGCCCCATCAATGTTTATAGCAGCCCAATTCACAATGGCTAAACTGTGGAACCAACCTAGAAGCCCTTCAGTAGATGAATGGATAAAGAAACTGTGGTATATATACACAATGGAATATTATTCAGCTTTAAAAGAGATTAAAGTCACGGCATTTGCAGGTAAATGGATGGAGTTGGAGAATATAATGCTAAGTGAAGTTAGCCAATCCCCCAAAACCAAATGCCAAATGTCTTCTCTGATTTAAGGATGCTGATTCATAGTGGGGATGGGGGGCGTGGGAGGATTAGACGAACTTTAGATAGGGCAAAGGGGAAGAGGGGAGGGCGGGGAAGAGAAGGGTCATGGGGGTAAGAAAAACAGTGGAATGAGACAGACATCATTACCCTAAGTACATGTATGAAGTCACGAGTGATGTGACTCTACTTTGTGTACAACCAGAGATATGAACAATTGTGCTCTATGTGTGTAATATGATTTATAATGCATTCTGCTGTTATATATAACAAGTTAGAATTAAAAATTGGGAAAAAAATTTGTGGCTGTCATACATAGTGCAATAGTTTCAATCCTTTCTCCCTCCCTCCTTCCTCCCTTCCTTTCTTTCATCCTGGGAATTGAACTGAAGGGTGTCTTAGATCTCACTAAGTTTCTGAGGATGGCCTCAGATGTGATCCTCCTTCCTGAGCCTCCCAAGCAACTGGGATTACAGGCATTCACCAGTATGCCTGGCTTAGTTTTGATCTTCAAAAAACCCCTAATGGCCCATGTGTCCAGTGCATGGTCCCCAGCTTGGTGTTCTTGGGATATGGCAGAACCTTTAAGAGGCTAGGCCTAGTGGGAGGTTTGGGGTCATGGGGGGTGTGCCCTTGGAGGGATTATGGGACCCCGGTCACTTTCTCTCTCTCTCTCTCTCTCTCTCTCTCTCACTTCCAGTTACCACGAGGAGAGCAGCTCTGCTCCAGCACACACTGCCACCGGGATGTGCTGCCTTGCCACAGGGCCAAAACAGTGGGTCCAACTGAGCACAGACTGGAACCTCCAGGACTGTACGCCAAAATAAAGCTTTTCCCCTTCGTAAGCTGATTGTCCCAGGTATTTTGTCACAGCAGTGGAAATCTGACCAACACACACTGTCTGGGAGGAGCTACACAAAAAAGGTCCTGGGCACAGACATGCCCATGGCAGTACCCAGCACAAGCTTACAGCCAGGAGCTAATGAGGGTGCACATCTCCTCTGAAATGAGCCCCCACCTCCCTCCCGTGGCAGACAGACAGCACCTTTCCTCCTGCTCTGCCCCCTCTGCTCCTCCCGACTCCACTGAACACTGGCCTCTCTCAGGTCGGGTGTGAGCTGCCCAGCTCTCTGGCCTCCGATCTTTTCATAAGTCTCTCTCCCCATTCTGACTGTCACTCATGGTTCCTGATGACCCAGAGGACAATCTTTCAGGCCAGTGTAGAGAAAGGTATCAGGCTGGCCATAGCCTCTACTGTGTTCGCCAGAGGTTTGAAGACAAGAGCGTGAGGCTGTCCTCAGTCGCGGGAAGCAGGAGTGAGTGAGTGAATGGATGAATGAACTCCGCAGAAGGAGCCAGACAGAACCCAGTCAGCAAGAACTTGTCCCCCTCATTTCTGTGACCATAAGCATGGGGAGGAACTGAAGAGGATGGCAGCCCCTGGCTGGGACGGAACAGGGAACTGGAGGCCCTCTGGGTCTTCTTGCCACTAGACGGTGAGACAGCACCTGGGTGGAAAGCCCGGCACACCACGGGTGCTCAAGGAGTGCACAGCCTCGAAGGGGGGGGGGGTCATTCCATTCAGCCTGGAGGCCTTGCGACCAGCCCAGCCTCAGCCAGCTGAGACAGAGTCTGCAGGCTAACAGGGCCCCCAGGTTTCTAGCCATAAGAAGCCACATCTTAAGACGGGGGTATCCTGCCAGGACCCAACGTATCATCCCAGAAAGAGAGGCCCCTGGGAAAGGGGAGGCTTACCAGCGCCACACCCAGGATCTGGGGGAAGGTGTAGGAGGAGCAGCCAGCGGGCGTGAGGCGGATGGTGGCGTAGGGTGTCTGAAACCAGGCCTTCTCGCTGGCCCACACGATGTCACAGAGAGGCAGAATGGAGGCACCCAGGCCCAGGGCTGGCCCGTTGATGGCCACCACAATAGGCTTCTTAAACTGAATAAAGGCCTTCACAAAGTCCCTGGGGGAGAAAGAAGACCCTCTTTACCAGGCAGCTTCAGCTTGCTGAGCCCCTCTGGATGCCCCCGATTCTCCCAGGTGCTGCGATGCACACTCCAGCTGTCAGAGGTGAGCAGAGGTCAGGCAGGGCCTCATTTCTCTGGGCACAGAGGCCCTGTGTGGTGGCTGTCTCAGTTGCCTCAGGTCATGTGCAATGTCCCAGCCCCATGCTCAGCTCCCACGGCCTCCTGTCTACTCTTGAGAGTTACGTCATGGACAGTGAATGATACAGACACCCTAGACAGTGACACAGGTGGACCTGAATGCTAGGGTTCCAAACCAGAACCAGAGCCACAGCCAGCAGAAGGATGTCCCAGAGAAAAATCCAACAAGAAGAGAGAAAGAATGTCCACATACCCCTGGCCCGGAGCAGAATGGGGCGGCTCTGGGAGGCAGAGACCCCTGCTGTTACAGGAACCCTGCTCTGTCTGGCTCAGTGAGCACCAGGGCCAAGCTGAGGAGGGAACTCATGCTTCAAATGGTGGCCACGGGTGGGCTAGTGACATCTAAGATTCTGCACCACCTACAGGGATGCCAGAGCCGCCGAGGGTGATTCCATGATGCTAGTGAGGGTCTACATCCCACAGGGTGACTCTGAACCCACTGGGAAGGTGCTGGGCTGCCCCCAGGCATCAGGCCTCTGGAATAGTGACCACAGGGTGTGGCAACACGCTCTCTCCCTGACCTTCTGTACGCATCTCTACCTCCCAGGTAGAGCCACTAGGAGTGAGCTCTTCTTCCTCTGCCTTCAAAGCTTTTGCCTTCCCCTAGTTGCTAGATAAGATCTATAAACTGTTAATGCTCATCTGGATATGCAGGAAAGAGCCACAATGTCTAGTAAAGCCAGCGTCCCCCATTATTCTCAGACCCAAGACTAGAAGCTATCAAGAACTCACAAGAAAAAATCCAGCTGCTCACAACCTTGCTCTGCCCTGGCTGACCTCTCAGGCTTCTCTTACGTGGCTCCTGACCCTCCTCACTGTGCACGAGCCACAGAGGCCTCCAAGAGTTCTTGGAAATACCATTATCAATTTGCAACTACCCTACTGATCATCTGCTTTGGAATCATTTGCTTTGGAATCCTTCTTCCTTTTAGCTCCTTAAGGATACCCTTAGGTCTGCCCGGGGCACTGCTGGGTTTCCATCAATACTGAAATTCATGCTCAGTGAACAGCTGTTGAAGAAATACATGAGTCTCCCAGAAGGACAGCAAGGACTGCAGGCAAGGACTCTAACTCTTCACCAAATCCATCTCTTCTTTCTTTTTTCTGAGTCTGCTGGTAGAACACATTCCCCAGCCTCCCCTACAACTAGGTATGGAGTAGAAACCACTCCAGGTGCTCAGTCTCCCACCACACAGTCCTCCAAGCCCTGCCATCTAAATGAGCACGCAGTCCGGGAAGACAGGAGTGGAGCCACAGTCCTCAGTCTCTTTTGGATGACAGCCACAGGATGATCAGTGACATCTGTTTCAGGTCTACATAACCAAGAAGTAAACTTCTATCATAGCTGAGTTATGGCAGCCAATATTTAACTAATAGAAAGTTAATGATCCTCCCGTAACTCACATCAAGAGATGTGGGTATCACAATGACATGCTGGCGTTGGAGTCTACTGTGAGATCACTTCATATTCTGCTGGGACCAGGGATGTCACATGACCTATGCAAGGCATCATGAAAGTGCACAGCTTTGTACCAGGCTTGGGCATCCTATGGTCTCAGACGATGGAGTTACCTCGGTCACTGCTGGCCTCACTGCAGCTGACCTAAAAAGGTACCCCCACAAGGAGTCCTGGCATCCGACCCCCTGGCAACCGACCCCTGGCTTCATTTCCCAACCTCACAGTGAGATTTTAGGTTAGTCACTGGCTTGCTTTTCACCAGTGTAATCTGGCGTCTTCGGGGATGCGGGTTCTTCCTAGGATCCTTGGGACCCCAGGCTTTGGTGGTTTTCAGCAGACATCTCATTCCTGTGCCAATACAATTCCACAACAGTGGACCTCAGACTTGGGAAGGACTTTCCGACTCACTGAGCCAATTCTTCTACTTGGTACAGAACCCCCAGCGCCACGTCCTGAGGAAGCCCCATCCCACCTTTGTTGGACATTTTCAGTGACAGGGTCCCTGACGGCCAAGACCCTTTGGTGGGCCTCCCAGATGTCCCCATTACCTGGCTCTGCCATCTGTGCCACAGTCCTTCAGGAATCAACCGAAGCCCCCACCTCTGAGAGCCTTTCCCTGAGGACTCTAGAGCCCTCTGAGCTCTGGGCAAGGGCATCGGGGACCATGAAGCGGGGTGCTGGGGCCCGAGCACACAGGGCTCAGACTCTCCACCTGAGAGTGCTGCTCCTGTTCATTTCTCTACCCCTCACTTCATTTCCTTGGTATAAAACGCCTTGTGAAGATGGCCCTCCCCTCCTATTCTCTCACCTCGGGCAGCAGATCTCTATCTCAAGGGCCCCAGGGATGTGGGAGCCAGACAGCAAACAGGATACTGCATTACACGCCTGCGGCTCAGATATCTGATCTGACGGCCACGGCAGGGCCGGGCTCGCAAGATGGCTTGCCATCTTCCCTGTTTCCAGGGCCATCAGGCTGACCCCGGCCTTCAGAGTTTCTTCTGCTCAGCACAAGCCCTGAGCTGCTGCCTGACCAGCTGCTAGGCTGCTCTGATGTGGCAGAAGGGGAACGAATTCAAAACTTGAAAGACGTGGGGTCAAATAGCAACTCTGCCCCTTAACTGAACAGTGGACAGGCTGCCAGGTCTCCTCTGGAGCCTCAATTTCTCCCTCCGTAAAATGGAAACACCTATACTGGCTCCCCGTGGGCCTGCATCAGAATTAAAAGACAAAGCCCAGCCCACACACCCTAAGGGAGACTCAAGGCAAACTGCTCGTGGGGTGTGCGGATGTCACCCGGAGCACCGGCATTTCTTCTGTGAGCCATCAACCACTCTCTTTGACCAGAGCCCTGAAGGCAGCTCCTTTACTGCCAAGTCTCAGAGGCGAGTCGGCAGACCAGGCCTGGGAGCACAGATGCACTCAGCAACCGGCACTGAGGGGTCTCGGGAGCCCCCCGTAGTCAGGCTCCGCGCAGCTCTGTCCCATGGCTGAAGGCCTAACAAAAATGATTGTGACTCTTCACCTCTAATGCTCTGGGCTTGGTAAGTGCCAGGAGCGCTCATGCAGGGAACCTGATTGCTCCTCAGTGGGCAGCCCACCAGGGAGGCCAGGGCCATCATGTGATGATTCCCATTTTCCACAGGAGCCAGTGGCCTTAGTGAGACGGGAGAAGAGCTGAAGGCCATACCACTAGCAAAAGTGTCCAGGTAGCTGCCTCCGCACACCTTGTGGGTGCCGCTAGCCCATGCCACCTTCCTAAACCCCACACTGGACAAGACACCACACCATCCATGCCAAGTTCAGGTGAGGGCAGCCTCTTTCAGGATGGTCCTGGGGAGAGGCTTCTGGGAATGGACCACATCTGCTCCTCGACCGACCTCCGCTAGTCCGTCAAACACCTGCAGAGTGAGCCAGCACCGCCCTGTGTGCTTGCTTTCCTTAGGCAAGGAGGGGGAGCGGGTGGGAACACTGCTCAGGAGATGTCTGAGCCCCGGGTCAGCCCTGCAAGAGCATGGGACAACCGCCAGGGACGTCCGCAGGTCATGTGGAGAAAGGGCACAGCTCCACGTCCAGAAGATGTTCCGCCCCGCTGGACTGTGAATGAAGCTCTTGCACAAGACACGGCTGGGCCTGTAAACACGTCATGCACCTGGGAACCCGCAGGAGCTGGGCGGGACTCAGCTCAGCCACAGGCCCTGCCCTGGAAGCCCACCCACCAAGAAGTCCTGGGCTCCGGGGGTGCACCCCTGAGTGGGAGCCTGAGACTCCTATCTTGAGCGGGGTCTGACAGTCCCTCTGTGGCCCGAGCACTCATCTCCATGCAGCCACACTGTCTGCGCCTGGGTCTCTTCCCCGGTGCTGAGGCTGTCAGTCTTGCCTCCTGACACCCTGACTCCTCCTTCCGCACCTTCCACTCCTCACAACCACCTTTTCCGTCTTGTCCTTTTGTCCCTCCTTCAGCACTCTCGACCCCTGTGTAGGAACCTCCTGGTCAGTGCTGCACATCACAGCCGGGGGGGGACTCTGCCACAGCAGATGGGCTGCCCCGGCTCCCTCAGGACCTCCCGCGGGGGCTGCCAGGCAGCTGGGTTTGGGAAAGGAGCCCTCTTGCCTCTCCATGCTCTGAGGGCAGGGAACAAGAGAGCCAAGGGATGTCCCCTTTCCCACCTCCACAGCCCATAAATTAGCCCCCGCTCCCCCTGAAGCATGAGGAGGAAGCCCCTGTGCTGCCTCAGGCTTGGCCCCGTGTGCAGCTGGCTGCTGAGACGGTGAGGTCTGCGTCCCACTGGAGGTGCCTCCCCTGGGTGGGACTGGGGCTCTGGCACCTCCTTGTATGCAGGGCTCTGCTTTGGGGCTCCCTGGGTTTCCCAGCTGGAGACGTCCGAAGCCAGTCCAGGACCCAGACCCCGGACCGGTCTCCACTGCAGCTTCCTATGGCTGATGTCTCTCACCCCTTTTTGCCCCTGACACCGCCACCTCCCTAGATTGGGCTCCCAACTCTCTAGAAGGGTGTGGATGTCAGTCCTGTGACCCTGAAGGGGAGGCTATGGGGAACAGGAGGCAGGACCACACCCCTCAGCCTTAACAGATCTAGAGGCAGATGCAGGGGGAGGCTGGGGAGAGGCCGCTGTTGTCCTCACTGGTGGTGAAAAGCTGCAGGGGTGGGCGAGCATGTGGGGGCTCCAGCCTCCTGGGGCCCCTGTTTCTGTTTGGGGTTCCTGCCCACAGTGACACTGATGCAAGTCCATGTTCCCATGTGCCCTGGCACCACCCCACAACTCCACTGGACAACCTCATCACATCCACCCACGACTGACAGAGGCCACTGTGCGACAGCTGTCAGGGATCCCCTGCTAATAGACCCCACCAGCAGATAAACAGGGCGCCCTGGAAGGAGTGACCTTTAGGGTGCCAGAGTGGAGGTCGGCATGGAGCTTGCCTGAGAGGAGAACCCAAGTGACGGGCGGGACATTCTGAGATGTGACAATTTCCCCCAGGAGCAGCCGTCTCCCAGGGCTGCTGTCACGGCCACCACACACAGGCTCCAAACAACAGAAACCACTCTCCCCTCCTTGTGGAGACCCAAGTCCCAAGCCTGGGGTGGGCAGGCTGGCTGCTCCTGTGGCGCGGGCCACCTGAGCTCCTTGGCTCGCAATGCCTCCCTCCCTCCCTCTCTGCCTTAGGCCACCTCCTCCTGCTCACTCTGTCTCCTCTCCTAAGGGCATTCTCTTTGGGTGTGGATCCACTCTATTCCAGGAGGACCTCATCTCAGGACTGAGAACTTCTGCAAAGACCCTTTTTGTAAGTAAAGTCACATGTGCAGAGTCTGGGATTTGGACTGAATGTGGGTGTATGTTTGGGGGGCTGCACGAGGTTTGCCTGCTCTGAGCAGAGCGTGAGTGGAGTGACAGCCAGGGACAAGGTCACGCAGGTGCACCCAGGCGTCTGGAGATCCAGCGGGGGCCTTGATGGCAACACACCCAGACCAAGACTGAGCCAGGCTGGCAGGGGGAGCGCTGGGTCCCCTGAAGTGGGTTCTGTTGGCCACTACCGAGGCGGGAAATATCATGGGGAAGCTGCCGGTCCCCTCAACTCAGGAGAAGCCAGTACTGAGTCCAAGCAGAGAACACACTGCCTGTGACTGGGGCTGGGCTGTGCTTTGCAGGCCTGGGGGCAGCACAGAGCTGGTGACCAGGCTTCCCGTGCCCTCTGGAAAGCATTCTGCAACAGGAAGCATGTGGCGCTCTGAGCAAGGGCATCAGCAGGCGCTCCCTGGAGAGGGACGCGGGAACGAGGAACACAGGCACAGGCGCTCCAGTGTCGCCTGCTGTGTGACGTGGCCAGACTGCAGTGAGGCCGGAGGCCGGAAAATCCCCCACGTACAGCCTAGGCTCAGGATGAAGTAAGTGTCCCTTCTGAGGAGACCAGGGGACATTACTAAACTGTGTCTCTGGTCTGCTTCCCTGAGCCAGGTACAGCAGCGAGCACATCTGCCCTTGCTGGAGTGGACGCTGAGGGATGGCTGTAACCAGCTCAGTGGCCTGGCTAGAAGTCACCTCACTGGCTTTGGACACATTTATAAAGAATGGGGAAATGAGCAAACTTTGTGTCTCAAAGGGGACACCGATGTCATACCAGGACCCCAACTTTACCCAAAGGCAATAGAGAGGGGAACGCTCCACTCCACAGGGTCTAAGGATGCTCAGCTGCCCAGAGCACCTGCCCCCACCCCGACAACCAGCCATTTCAGGTCCAGGACCCAGGAACGTCCAGACAAGCAAAGCAGGGACCTCCAGGAGGAGGAGAGTGCCCAACACATGGGCATCAGCCGACACGGGCCTCAGTCGGGAAAAAGTCTCCTTCTGATCAAAAGACTAATAAGAGTGGGATCTGACCTGGAGAGCAAGGCAGGACTAGGGCTGCACATAAAACCAAGATAGCCCATTAAAACCCAAATTTCAGATAAATAACTAATCATTTTAAACATGAGTAGATCCCAAACATTGCACTGGCACAAACTTATGCTAAAAATATGTTCCACTGTTTGACAATCAAATTTAACTGGGCAACCTGTACTTTTTTGTCTGCTAAATGGGGAAACCTTAGAACCCCGATGTGTCCCAACAGGAGCAGGACTTACCTGATGGCTTCTGCAATTCGAGTGCTCTCCTTCCGCCGGTCACTGGACAGCCGGCCAATCAGGTAGGAGTAGTCCAGGCCACTGCAGAACACGCTCCCCACCGCGCTGAGCAGCAGCAGCTTGCTGTCGTCCGTGGCCGCGTTGCACAGTGCTCGCCGGACCTCCTTCATGATCTGCAGGCAGAGGTGAAGGGGCAGGGATGAGCGTCTGCCCTGGAAGCCGGACGCCAGGCCCTGAGGCCAGAGGTGAGCAAACTGCCCTGCCAGTGAAGGGAGTCTGCCCTGAACACAAGCAAGCGCCCACACCGAGGAAGGGAATGCTTATCAGACCCAAGCCTCCCGACACCGTTCCTGAAGCACGCAGAGGAGTCAATAAGGAGCCTGTGGTCACTGGCTCAGACCGGGGAGACGGGCCGGGTGCCGGGCAATCCCTGGAAAATCTCTACAAATCCTCCTGTGGCATTTGCTAGTTGAGCCGTTTACAAGGTGTGGAAAAATAGCTGCCTGCAGCCCAGGTGAGGTCGGCAGCCTCTCTCCACGGCTCAGTTCAGTTGGACTCTTGTCCGTCCTGAGTTCAGCCCAGACCCTCACAGTGCCTGTTGGTGGCTCATGGCAAACAGGCTTTGGCATCAGAGCTAGACCTGGGTTCAAGTCCTACAGAGTAAGAAAACCTGTTGGGAGCCGTGGCTCTGCCATGTCCCAGGGACGTGACCTGAGACACACTGAGAGCACTTGGTTCCTCTTCCATGGGGAGGACCACAGCACCCACTTTCAAGGACCAGAGTGAGGACTGAAGGAAGCAGAGGATGCTCTGGCCACCTGCAGGCTCCATTCCTAGGAGGGATGGTGAATTCTAGACCAAGAGCCTTCCGTTCCTCCCCTTCATGCCACTAAAGGGGTACTGCTTGCCCAGCTAGGCTGTGATTTTAATACGGACAAGAATGACGGCTCGCTCACTCCCACCATATTCTCAGAGCCTAGTATGATACCTGGCATACAGGGGGCACTCAATCATTGCTTGCTTCATTACATAGCAATTCTCGCACAGCACCTTCCTCCAACCCCCAAAGAAAAAGATCCAGGTTGCTCTCCCACATCAGGAAGCCCTGAACACAGGTGAGGCTGCCTCTCGAGGCAACTGTCATCGCGGTCTGGATGTGAGGTGTCCCCAAGAGCTCATGTGTGAGACAATGCAAGAAGGTTTAGAGGAGAGATACCTGGGTCATGAAAGCTTGACCCACTCAGTGAAATAATCCCCCGATGGGGATAACTCAGTGATAACTGAAGGTGGGTAGGGTGTGGCTGGAGGAGGTGGGATTTGGGGGCATGTCTTTGGGGTATATATTTGGGATCTGGTAAGCGCAGTCTCTCTGCTTCCTGATCATCATGTGAGCTACTTCCCTGCACCACCCTCTTCCGCCATGACGTTCTGCCTCACCTCGAGCCCCAAGGAATGGAGCCGACTGTCTATGAACAGAGACTCCTGAAACTGTGAGTCCCTAAATAAACTTTTCCTCCTCTAAAATCATTCTGGCCGGGTCTTTTAGTCACAGCAGTGAAAAAGCTGACTTTGGCCCTCTGGCTAACGCCCTCCAAGGAACAGCCGTCTGGCTTTTGGAGCAGTCGGGTATGAGCTCTGCAGAGCACAGGGGAGAGCAGAGCTTATGGTGCAGCCAGACTCGGAAGCTGACCCCTGCCACATGCATGCTGGCCACAGAGGCCAGAGCGTCATCCGAGACTCAGAGTCTGGACTCTGGGTCAACTGACCCCAGCAGCCCTTCACACTTTCTGACTCCTTCCAGTCCCACTCCTGCAGCAGACGTGTCCACCCCACATACACCATTCTTCTTGGGCACCCAGGAGTTTGGGGTGAGTTCACACGGTCGTGTGGCCAGGCTGCTAGAGTCCTAGATGTGGAGACAGACACCTGTGCTGATCCACTCCACCAGTAACCAGCACAGCCTCTCTGCCACCTGTTCCCCTCCCCACAGTCAAAGACGTGGCTCAAACAAATAATTCATCTCGGCTATAGGAAAAATCTCCCATGAGAAACTGAAACTCCCAGCCTGCTCTGCATGTGGATCTGAAGTGCTGAGTTATCATACCCACACAGGAGGGAGATCTCCACCTCGGAAACATTAACATGAAACTGGACTCAGCTGGCGACAACCCTGAGGTATCCCATCAAAACGAATGTCAGAGTCCTCTGGAGAGAACAGAGACCGGGACTGCATGAGGACTGTCCCAGGAAAACAGTCCCTGCCGAGGCTGAGCTCACGACCCCAGATCCCACAGCACACAGGGCTGCACTCTGCGGACGGGAAGCCGACTGTAAGTGACACCGACCTAAGAGAGACGACAACTGAAAACACTGGAAATAAGAAGGGAGAGGAAGGACACACGAGAACCACAGAGAAGGAAGAGAAGATCGTGGGAAACCAGCTTTAAGGAGTAAAAGCTTCTCACAGTGTCAAACTGAAGGAGTGAAGGGAGGGCAAGCGACCGGAGACCTGACGTCACCACCCAGCGCCTAGAGCACAGGAGCAGGGGCAAGACGTCACGGGAGGGTCACGCCCAGCGTGACAGGCCCAGGAGACTTGAGACCAGGCTGCAGGGTTCTCTCAGGAGGCCACAGAGGACAGGGCAGAGGCAGGATCCAAAGAAGAAAAGCGGGAGCAGACCCAGGCACCGCTGCACTCCCGCCCAGAGGCTGGCGGGAGGGTCCATTTCCCTGCCTTCTCCAGCAGCCAGAGGCGGCTGCACTGGCTCAGGCCCTGCCTCTTCCCCAGAGCCGGCCACGGGCAGCAGGGTCCTGCTCACGGTCCCTCCTGGCACTTCTGGGAGAGCGGCTCCTCTGCCTCCCTCTTGTACAGTGAAGGGCCCTCGACGGCACTGGGCCCTCCAGGAAATCCGGGTAACCCTGCTGCCTTCATCTCAGTGCAGCTGATGGGCAGCCTCAGTTCCCTCTGAGACCTTGATTCCCCGCCATGTCACCTAAGGCCCAGGGCGTGAGGACTGGGCATCTCTGGGGACACGGTATCAGTCTACCGGACACAGACCTCAATTCTGAAATTCAGGAGCTGCGGAAAGTTAAGCAGAAGAAAGAACGATGAAGGGAGAGTGGGTCTTCATGACATCGAAGACAAAGCGAAGCTTTCGTGTATCCACAGGTAAGAGAGCTTCCCCTCCCTCCCCAGGGCCAACGTTGGACAGGAGGCCCAAGTCCAGGGCGGTCACACAGCGTCATTTTGAAGGTGCACAGAAAGAACGTCGGTCAGGCTCTCCACCCAGCGCCAGGCCACTCAAGGGCGGGGGTGAGGAGGAGGCCGTTTCAGTCCAAGGCTACGCCTCTGAGACACACACACCACACACCCCAAACTGTAAGGGATGTCCTTCAAGAGGAAAAGTAGGTGCCTAACAGCAAAGAAACCCACGTGAGAACCCACACAGAGCCACGCTGCAGCTAGGATCTGGGCCGTCCCCAGAGGCTCCAGAGTTACAGGCTGGCTCCCCGGGAGGTGGCGGAATCCTTAGGAGGTGGGGCCTAGTGGAAGGAGGTTGTGTCCCTGGGCGGGGAGGGGACAGTGTGACCCTGGCCCCTTCTTTTCTCTTTTTGCTTCCTGAGTGCCTTGAAGCCAACGGGCTTCTTCTGCCGCGTGCTCCTCACCACGGTCAAGGCTGCCTCACCAGCGGCTTGACAGCAACCAAGCACTGAAAGCCCTGCCGCCAACCCCAACCATCTTCCACCGTCCCAGTGACAATCACAACACTGATACGGATTAACTCGAGGTGGTGGCAATGCTACTGTGTGAGAAACCAGGGAAATGTCCAGGGAGGGGGTGCCAAGGTGGATGCTTAAGAGTGGTGTGGAGGGGTGATCCCATCTCGATGTCACTATGTGTGTAGAGAATTTTTAGATAATGGAATTACAGTGAAGGGGGATAAACTGAAGAAATCTCAGTCACTCAGTTGAGGAAGGAGTTCGGGAAGTTAGGGAAGGAGAAACTCTAAGTGGCAACAGGAATCAAGCCACGGAGCTCACCTGCATGAGCTTCCCGTCTCAGGGAAAACAGCATGGGACAGGTTTCCTGGGGTCATTAGTAATCATTCAACAGGCGCGACTGGAGGGTCTTGGGGTGATACTCTGAGAGCTTTGTTTTTTAAATTATACTTTTAAAGGAACCCCACTTATTAAACACCTAGAATTCCAGGAACTGCATCAGGAAATTGCCACCTGATACCGTATCACAAACAAATTCTGCAAGGTAGAAAACAGCATCTCAATCTCGCAGGTGAGGCAATGAAGATTCAGAGAGGTGAAGAAAATTGTCCAAGGCACACCAGCACTAAGAGCAGGACTATAATCCAAATTCAGACCCACACCCTTAAATGGCTGTATTTTAATGGGAAAGATAGGGATGACTTAAATGGCTGTATTTTAATGGGAAAGATAGGGATGACTTAAGTGGCTGTATTTTAATGGGAAAGGTAGGGCCAGGTAGCAATCTGAATCAAGACTCTCCAGGCCCCAGCTCCGCTGGAAGGACAGGAGGAGCACATTCCTTGCTAATAGGGTGTAAGCCACAGATGTTCATTTTGAACATCAAAAAAGTGAGCAGGCCACTCTCTTGCAGTTCCTTTAATCCATCTGCCTCCAGAAATAGGCACGCTCTCACCTACGTATGAACTCAGTTTTTCTCAGAGGCCAATACAGGAAAACCCTGCTGCAAAGCTACGGACTGCAATTCCATCGTGACTCAGAGGGACCTCTGCTAGGGCCACGCTTACCAGTCAGTCTGTAAAAACAAGGCAAAACAGCTGCGTCCTTATGAATTAACTGAAAGTGGTGTGTGTTTTACTGACACGACGGAGTACGAGACCAGCAGTTGCGCCTCATTAGCGCACCTTCCCTTTGCTCTTCTTGTGCTGAGAACTCAACATGGACCCATGGCCGACGTTCCACTTTCTTGAAGGACTCCAAATTTTATAGAGTAACTGCTGTGTTTAAAGTGAAGTGTTCTAGAATTCCTCCACTCCTTTGCCTTCTGATGCACAATGTGCTGCTCCTGTGGAGCGTGCTCCTCCAAGGTCACGGTCGGTCCCCTCAGAGCCTCCGCTGTGTGACTGGACGATGGTCGTGGATGGCCTTGTACTTGGAAGTCCTAAACGTCTCCTCTGCATTTCCTGTCCATGCTCTGACCTTCTTAGGTGCCGCCTGCACCTGCTGTGAGCGTCTGCAGAGAGAGCCCACTTCCCCGGCATGACTTCCAGCTTCAGATCAGCCATGGGTTTGGAACCAGACACCGAGTACAGGGGTAGAACCAGGGTTCCTTCTGCCGAGGATCCAGTCACCCCAGGACCATCTCAAAAGCAA
This sequence comes from Marmota marmota marmota, assembly GCF_001458135.2. Taxonomy (NCBI): domain Eukaryota; kingdom Metazoa; phylum Chordata; class Mammalia; order Rodentia; family Sciuridae; genus Marmota; species Marmota marmota. The sequence continues at coordinate 6,559,295 of NW_026000222.1, read as the reverse complement.
GCCGCCACGAGGGACCTCCCCAAATCCCCAGCTAGCTACAGTCTCTCATGAGCCCCTGCAGAATGTGCACACTCTCGCCTTCTCTGCTTTCTGTGTGACCGAGACCCCTGTGATGGTCCACATCTGAGATGGGCCTCATGGACCCCTCGCCTGGTCTTCAAGCCCTATGCAATCCCCTACCCTTGAGTGAGGACCAGACCTCGCAATCTGCTTCTATTCCAAAGCAATGGGATGTCACTTTCAAGAGAGGGTGAGGTGACCAAAAGACCACAGCTCTGTCTGGGCCACCTTCTCTTGCTGTCTCTTTTGGAGCACTGGCTCTGGAGGAAGTGGGCTTCCATACCAGGAGCAACCCTGGGGCCTACAAGGCAGGGAACAGATGTCTCTGGTCAGTGAAGACTGAGGCTTGTCAAAAAGACACATTGGTGATCTCCAATGAGACTATGACCCCAGCCAACACTTTTACTACCACCTGTGGGGGACTGGGAGCCCGAGGTACCCAGCTAAGCCACACCCAGATTCCCAACCCACAGAAATGTGAGATAATAAATGCACTGTTTTAAGGTGGGGAGTTTAGGGCAATGTGTTACACAGCGGTAGGTAACTGACACAATCCCATAAAAGCTATAATGGTGCTTCACTCGTCTATATATACCTCATGGCCCTTAGTTCAGAACCCTTCACATGATGGAATTTAACAAGTGCTTATTGAATTAAAAGAATGTGCAGTTTTTACCCTGTTAGAGTTTGGATCTGAAATCTCCCTCAAAGGCTCACGTGTTAAAGGCTTGGTCCCTGGCGGTGTCACTACTGGGATGTGATAGAAACTTCAGGAGGCGGGGCCTTGTTGGAAGAGGTGGGTCACTGCCGGCATGCCTTTGAAGGATATATTTTGTCTCTGGACCTTTTCTTGCTCTCTATCTCTGTTTCTAGATGCCACGAGACAAACATCTTTCCTCTACCACATCCTTCTACCATGATGCTCTGCCTCACCACAGACGCAGAAACAGTGCAGAGCCTCTGAAACAGAACCCAAATAAACCTTCCTTCTTCTTTTTTTTTTTTTGATTCACGTGATTTATTTATTTATTTAATTAACTTATTTATTTAGTCGTACACGACAGCAGAATGTATTTTGACATATAATACATACATGGAATGTACATACATCAATCATGATGTCTATTCTATTCTGCTGCCCTTCCTATCCCCCCTCCTCCTCCTCCCCTCCTCTCCCATCCTTTCTCTCTATCCAATCTAACGTGACACATTTTTTTTCTTTTTCTCATCACAACATCATACGTGATTTCTGTATAACAACGAGGCTCTCCTTCCATCTTCCAGGCAACTCCCCTTCTCCCTCTTTTTCCCTCCCACCTCGCTTCCCTATTTAGTGGTAGTCTTCTTCTCATACTCTTCCTCCCTATCCCATTTTGAGTCACCCCCCTTATATCAAAGAAGACATTCAGCATTTGTTTTTTAGGGACTGGCTAACTTCACTTAGCATAATCTGCTCTAATGCCATCCATTTGCCTGCAAATGCCATGTGGCATTTATACACAATGGAATATTACTCAGCACTAAAAAAAATCTTCCTTCTTTTAAGTTGTTTTTCTCAGGTATTCTGTCACAGTGACAGAAAGCTGAGAGACACAGAAAATTGGTACCAAGCAGTGGGGTCACTGTTGTTAGTATACCTGACCATGTGGTTCAGAAGCCTTTGGAGTTGGTTTAGGAGATAAGCTTAGAAATGTTTGGGGAAGCAGGCTAGACAAAAGCTAAGAATGGTGTAAGCAGAGCTTATCAGGCAATGGAGACCAGAATGCTCACAGGAATATGGACAAAAAAGATCATGCTGATGAGGTTTCAGATGGAAATCAGGACTCCACTGGAAATTGCTAAGAGGCCACACACGTTAGTTCCAGTAAGGTGCTTGTCTATATTTTGTCCATGCCCTGAGACTTTGTGTGGAGGCTGAGTTGAAATATGGTGGATGAATCAATCTGGTGGAGAAAATTTCACGGCAGCACAACATTCAGACTGTGGCATGGGTCTTGCTGGCTGCTTTTAGTCAGATGATTTTAGTCAGCTTTTCTATCACAGTGACCAAAATACCTGACAAGAATATCTCAGAGGAGGGAAAGTTTATTTGGAGCTTGTGGTTTCAGAGGTCTCGGTCCACAGACGGCTAATTCCAATGTTCTTGGCCCAAGGTGAGGCAGCACATCTTGGGGGAAGGACCCAATAAAGGAAAGCTGCTCAGCTCATGGTGGGGTGGAAGGGGCCACAGGGAAAACACACCCTTCCAGGGCACACCCCCCAGTGACCCATGTCCTCCAGCCACGCCCCACCTGCCTACAGTTATCACCTACTGCAGCCCATTCAGACTGGGATGGATTGATTAGGTGACAGCTCTCATAACCCAATCATTTTTCCTCTGAATGTTCCTGTGTCGACAGGTGCTTCTGGGGGATATCTCATATTTGAACCATAACACACATATGCAGTGAGAATTAGGAAAACAAAGGACAGCAGAAAAATTTGAGCTGTAGTTTAACCAGGAAGGAAGTAGTTAAAATATGGTCAAGAAAGTGTGGTTGCTGAAGAAAGAAGCCAGAACTTCACACTGGGACAATGGGAAAAAAGCTTTTGTGGCTTCTTAAGAACTGACCAGATTCCACCCTACAACCTCAAGGACATAAAAGTGTAAATTCCTTGGAAGGACTGCTTTGAAAAGACTGCGCTGGCTCACCCTGCTCCCACAGGCTGCCTAGGAAGCTGTTTCCCCAGGACTCACTTCACTGTGCTCGACCATCAAGGCCCTCAGCGGCTGCTCGGCTGCGGTGCCAGTAAGCCCAGCTACTTCTCCCACCGGCAGCAGATGGTGGCATGGTCCACGTGGTGCTGGTTTTGCACACACACGGAATGCAAGGTTGTGTGGTCACAGAAGATTCTGACCAGATTTCAAAGATGGGTTGCCTCAAAATCTTGTTAACACGTCCAGTAATGCATGAATTTCACCTGATATCAGACATACAGCTAGGAAAAGAATTTCAGCTGTGACGGTGACAGTGGTCTCCTTCCAGGTTCTCTACTAATGAGCAAGTGGATCCTGCTGATGACCAGTCAGTGGCCTCTGTTTTATCTTCATGAGAACTGGAGCATTTGCTGGACACCCCCATGTACCAGGAGCCTCTTTGCACACGTCATCTCTAAGCTCACAAGGAAGGTCCTGTGGGACTTCCATGAATGAGGAGGTTCAGAGAGGCAGAACAACTTCCCAAGGTAACACAGTGGTAAGCTGGTGGAGTAGATTCAAACTCAGGCCTATCAGACTCCAGAACCTCCTCTGGCAACTTTACCCAGTTGGCCAGCTCACCCAGAGGCCATCCACTGCGGGTGAGAACCCGGAAATTATGGGATCAACAGCTCTTGCCCCTTCCCTGCCATCTGAAACGGCCAGTGCTGAGGAGGAATGGAATTCCTGATTAACCACACCCATGGCTCAGCAGGTGGGGACCCGTGCACCTCAGATCAGTCAAGCACAGGTGGTCTTCGATTTCAGGGATGAGTGGAAAACACGAAGCTGCACCGAAGAGGGAAGGAACTGGCATGTGTCTGCTCTATCGATTTCTAGAAGGAAAACGCTGTGTCTTTTAAAGTACGCTTTTAAAAAGTAGTAAAAAATCCAAGAATTGGTCTCATGCAGATGCTTCATGATGAGCTTAAAATAACAGGGTTTTGGGGGTATGAACAATGCAAAGCCCCAATGGGTAAAGCCCGCCCTCTGGACTCCTGTGATCCCACACAGAGGTCTACAGGGGAGAGGACCTGGGGCTGCTTCTGCTAAAGGTGGAGGAGGAGAGACCCCCAAACTCCAGGCCTAGTAAAAGGGAAGCCAGCCTTTACCAAGGGTTGCCCCACAGCCCACAGCATCAGCTGGCTCCTCTCTCACAGTCTGTCAATCACCCCAGACTCTTAGGCCCACAGTTCCACAAAAGAACCACAGTCTCTGTAAATCATAAGGATAAGACATGTGACCACAGGGTCGAGGACACAGCACCACACCCCATTCCACTTCCAGGGCTCCCTGAGGGTATTGAATCCACCAAGCAATGCCAGCTTGGTGAGTGGCCACCCCTCAGCCATGTCCCCCAGGGCCCACTCTGTGGCAACCCCCACCCTGTTCCCACAGGGTACTGCGAGGATGGGAAAGGAGGTCTGGAATGACGTCCCCGCCTGCCCACCCCTCCAGCCACGGCCCTTACCTCCGGGGTCAGCGCGTTGTTGTCTGAGGTCTGGCTGGATAACAGGATGTGTGTGAAGCCCTCCTCCTTCCGCACCACGATGTCTCGAAACCGACAGTTGCTCTCGTTCTGCCGGACACTGTACCTCAGCCTCTTGTCAAAGACGTAATCCTTTTCTGTCTCCAGCTTCCTCTTCATGGGGCTGTGCAGGCTCAGCTCCCCGTTGGTCAGTGCAGAACCTTCCAAATCAGAAGCACAAAGTGAGAAACTGACGTCAACCACAATCCCCCAGGAGTGCGAGCAGAGAGCACCTGGGTTTTCCGTGGAGAGGCCAGCCGCACCTGGGACACTTGTGCACGCTCTGTTCTGGAAGTAGAGACTGGGGCTAAATGCTGTCTCTCCAAATTCAGAGCAGGATCCAGCTGCATGGTCCTGAGCCCCTCTTTAGCACGCTGGCCAGTGAGCAACAGGGAACCCACTGGCCACTGGGGAGGTAGCCCTGTCCAAGGATGGACACCTCTGACAAAGGTGAGAACAGGAACAACGCAAGCTGCCGGACTTGGTCCAACCTGAGCTATGTCCTGAGCTTTATGCCCTTCGATAGAGAGCCAGGAATGGGGTCTTGAGGCCCCAGTGCTTCCCGGGGGCTGCCCTGAGCTGAGGAGGGGGAGGGCCAGGCAGGCAGGGTCCTCACGTCTGCCCTCTCCTCTTCTGAATCAACACAGCGGCTGTGCACTTCACAAACAGCCAGAGTGCCCTGGATGAGAGTCTGAAAGCAAACAGCAAAGGGCAGGACGTGGATGTGAGAGTCCCCAGGCTATCTAGGAGCTGCAAGGAGCTCTGGGGCATCCCGGGAGAACAATCCAGGCCCACCCCAAACCTCCACCCGAAGCCCACATGGGAAGAGGCTCAAAGAGTATTTTTAAAACACTTCCCAATCAAGGGGAAGAAGGAGAGAGAGAGAGGTGACTGTCGATCCCAAGGAATTAAGAGGATAACATGAGAAATACCGTGAACTTCCACCCATGCATTCCACGGGTTAGATGAGATGCACCAACTCCTCGAAAGACACAAACTCCCAACATACACACGAGGGGAAGCACATGGTTTCAACAGGACTTTATTTAAATAAACTGAAGCCATCAGTCATCTTCTAAAGGAGAGTGCACTAGCCCAAGTGAGTCCTTCAGACATTTATGGAGGAAATCATACCAATCCTCCATGGTCCATTCCAGAACACAGAATCCAAGGAACACTTCCCAACTCATCCCCGGGGCTGCCACTAGTCCACTACCAAAACCCGATGAAGATGTCCTGAGAAAACGACCACGGACCAATGTGTCTCATGAACACGGATGCGAAAGGGTCCCACAAAATATCAGCAAACCAATGCTAGCAAGGTGTACGCATGCTGGATCAACAGTTGGACATCAACCTACACAGTCTACCACATCAGAGGGCTAAAGAAGAAAAATTATATCATTGCATCGACTGATGCAAAAAAACACATCTGACCAAATCCAATACAAGGTGCTTCCCCGCTTATAAAACTCCTCCTGCTGGCACCACACCCAGTTGTGGGAAACTATGGGCCTCCTCCTTAAGGTGGGAAGCTAGGAGAGAATGTCCTCTCTCAACATCACCTTGGAAGTCCTGGCTAGTGCACAGGACCAAAAAAAGGAAGTGAAACATTATAGGATCAAGAAGGCAGAAACGAAATGACTTTCATTTGCAAATGGCAAGACTGTTTATGTAGAAAGTACCAAAGAATAAAAGGGGGGGAACCCCAATCACCACCATTCCTGGAACCAACAGGCAAATTCAGAAGGGTCCTGACATAGAAGGTTAATGTGCAAGTCGTTACTTTTCCACATGCTAGCAAAGAACAACTGGAACTTGACATTTAAAAAACAGTGTTATTTACAACAGCACCCAGAATATGAAATATTTAGGTACAAATGTAATAAAATATGTACAAGAACTATAGGTGGAAAACTACAAAACTCTGAAAAGAAAAATCAAAGAAGATCTAAATAAATCCAGGGATATTCTGTGTCCATGAATGTGAGTACCCCAAATTTTAAGATGTCAGTTCTGCCCCACTTGATCTATAGGTTCAATGCAATCCCAGTCAAAATCCCATAAGCTACTCTATACATATTGTCAAACTAGTCCTAAATGATATTTAGGAAGGGAAAAGATCTGGAATAACCAAGACAATACTGAAGAGTTAGAACGAAGCTGGAGGATTCTCACAACCCACTGTGTTGAGTTAACACAAAGCCACAGTGCAGCACAGGAGAGAGGATGGAGTGGGGACCAACCCACCAGGACAGAGACCCTAGAAACAGGCCCAGGCCAAGGCAGGGGGGGCGATCCTGATGCAGGAGCGAAGACGCTTTAGTGCAGAAAGGACAGACTTTTCCAACAAATGGTACTAAAACTGATGGGTGTGCGTTTGCAAAAGAAGAAAATGACCTTAACAGGACTTGACGCCTTTCTCAACCTGGACCCCAGACATAAGTGTAATGAAAAACTGTAAACTCTGAGAAGGTAAAAGGATGAAACCCAAGCAACTTTGGGTTTGGCAGTGAGTTTTTAGATACAGGAACAAACACAAGTTCCATGAAATAAGAAATTCATAAGTTGAGCGTTAAAATTAAAAATGCCAGTTCCTGGAAGATCATTGCTGAAGTCTGTTACTGAGTGGAATTATTTTGCAAATATGGACCTGACACATTTTTGTATCCAAAAATGTCAAAGGACTCTTAAAAAGCAACAGTAAGAAAACTAACAACCCACTGACCAATGGGCAAAAGGTCTGCGGCGCCGCCAGAGGAGCCAGGCAGGTGGCAGGCAGGCCGCGCAGCAGGCACCATCCAGTCATGAGGGAATTAAGGCAAAGAAATGTCAGCCAGAGGACCTGCGCATACCCCAGGTCAGCCGGGAGACCCCCTATGTGTACCCCAGGTCAGCCGGGAGACCCCCCCTATGCGTACACCAGGTCAGCCGGGAGACCCCCCCCACACACACACATACACCAGGTCAGCCAGGAGACCCCCCACGCCTACAGCAGGTCAGCTGGGAGACCCCCCCATGTGTACACCAGGTCAGCTGGGAGACCCCTACATGTACCCCAGGTTAGCCAGCATCCAAAAGACTAACAGTACCAAGTGCGAATGAGGACAGAGAGCCACAGGGAGTCACCTCACTGCCGATGGGAACATGAAATGGGAGAGCCCTATGTTAAGAAGTAGGGTCTTCTCTTGAAAGGCTGAACGCAGCCTCAGCACAGGACACAGCAATCACCACTTGTAGATATTCATGGGCCCAGATGTTTGGGAATCTTACAGCCACGAAACAGTAACAAAACCAACCAAAAAAATGCAGCTTTATTCACAACCACCCCAGACTGCAAGTAACCAATATGTCCTTTAATAGGGGAGAGAATGTGCAAATATAATGGAAAAGCACTCCATGACAAAAAGAAATTGGCCAGCAAGCGACAATATGATGAGTGAATTTTCAATGTACATCCAGGTAAAAGAAGTCAGTCTGAAACTCCAACTGAATGGTGTTCTAGGAATGATGAAACTGTAAATCCGCAAAAAGATCAGTGGTTGCTAGCGGTTCAGAACAAGGGGAGGGTTGAGTGGGTAAAGCAGAGGGGATTTTTAGAGCAGGGAAAAAATTCTGGATGACACTGAAATGGAGACCACCAGACAGAAGGTGTTTGCCAAAAACCAAAAACTTTGTAGCCCGAGCGCAAACTTCAAGCATACACATTCGCAATGTCACTTAGGGGGCTGCGGGATCCTGCAGAGAATGCAGAACGTGGCAGAGAACCCAGCTGTGCTGTGTATGTGTGAAACCACCTCGCTGGAGGTTGGGGAGCAAGGTGCTGACACTGGCGGCCTGAGGAATGAGTGGAGCCCACAAGACGAAGGGGAAACGAGCCTCCAGATGAGCCCCGTACTCCAACCCATACGGCCACTGCCAGAGGCCAGGGTTCACGATTCCCATCCTACTGGGCCAGGTAGACGACGACCGGACAGTTCAGCTAATGAACTGCAGATGGGGGAACAAGGTCTTCACCAGGGTGGAGTTCACAGAGAAGCAAAGCAGGAGGCCAGAATGATCCACAGGGCACTGGGTGAGAGTGGCAGATGTCGCAAGCAAACTAGAGTAACTCAGGAAGGGAGGTCGTGCACACAACCACCTGTACGTGAGCGTATGGCCACACTGCACCCCCTCACTCTCAGTGGAGGGCCCAGAACCAGTGACATCCCAACCTCGACGGCACAAGTGGGCCTCCAAGCTGGGCTCCCCCCCAGGGCACCCTGGCGAAGTGGCTGGCTCCAGGGCCAGAGCAGGAAGCACCCAAGACACAGTGCCAGAGCAGAAGCAAGACTCCAACAACAAAACCACCCCCGCAACACCGAGAGGGACACCAGGCCAGAAAACCATCACACAAACCCCAGTGGAGGGACACCCGATGGATGCCTGGGCAGCCCTCCTCAAGCCCCTCAGGCCATCAAGAAGAACCGTGTGAGAACGTCAGAGCCAGGAAGCTCACGGGGACGCGACACCTGCGTGCACGGTACCCAGCACACTGGACGGGGTTCTGGGACAGCCTCAGCTCCAGAGTGGAGGCTCTAGGAAGTGCCGGTGGCTCCTACCGACAAGTTTGCTATTCCTGCTCCTTGGCCATGGTGCCAGGCTAAGATGGTAAGATGCAAACAGAGGCCCGGTGGGGGCACAGGAACTCAGCCAGCTCTCCCATCTTTCTGTAATTCTAAAACTATTTAAAAAGTAGAGTTTATCTTAAAGGGTATATTTTCCAAATTAAGCTCATTACAGAGCAGCACTTCCCGGGTAATTCTGGCAGGCTTGAGAACTTCCCCAGCGGTTCTGACACTTGGTGTGTGTCAGGGTCACCCTCGCTGCTTGGGCAGCCCTAGGGCCAGGCACTAAGAACCAGGCTCCAGACAGCCCAGGGATTCTTCCGCCACCATCACTGTCACCAGGAGCCACTCTGGGGCCAGGTGTGGCAGTTTTCCTCTAGCCCTGTGTGCTGAGGAAGATCTGAAAATCTCACTGATGTGTCAGCCTTCCTGCCAGGTGGGAGCCGGGGACTGCTTCCTGTAGGGGGACGTGACCTCTCCAGGCCTTGCAGACTGCGGGGAGGGTGTGAGGAAGCTCAGAGGAGCCCTTCCTATGTGCTCTCTGTGGCTGGGATGGGAAAGAAGTCACCCACAAGCAGCAGCTGAGTGCCAGACCCAGGCTCCAGGGGCGGGCTCCGTGTTCTGATCCTCAAGGTGGAGGATCAAATAGGCTGCCGTGTTTAACAAACCCACATGCAGTCTACAGTGAGTCAGTGGGGGCTCTGATTTGCTCTCTCACCATCGCGGCCCGCTAAGCACAGGGTCTGGCAGTACCTGCAGCTAGTGTGAGTCTTTCTCTAAACAACGTCGGGTCTTCAGGGAACAGCCCCGGGACACCCACACCCTGCTTCTCACAATACCTCAGGCACCTGGAAGCCATGGGAGGTGCTGTCCAGACCCAGAGCCCCAAGTCACCCTCTGGGTGGGCCCAGACGCTTCTCCTCACTTGCTTTTAGCCAAAGGGCTGAGAAGCAACAGGGCTCAGACTGTGAATTGGCACTGGGGGTCTTGGCGTCGCAGGCGCTGGGCACTGCTGGGCGCTGGGCACTGGGCCCCTTGCAGGACTGTCCCCAGGAGGTGAGCTGCCTCAGACCACATAGACCCTGTGGGCACCAGCGCTGCAGGGCACAGCTGCCGCGTCCCCGCAGCTTCTGTGAAGCCACCTCATCTTGTACTTTTCCATTACTCAAAGCAACTGGGCTTTGTCAAATCAAGATGCAGCTCCTGCCACCCGGGGGGGCGGGGACAGTAGGGGACTTCAGGAGTGAACACTGTGTTTAATTAAAAGGCTCCTGTCCAGGGAGCAGTCTCTTCAGGGTGAACTTTGGACCCTGGGTGACAGGGCAGGGCTTCCTGACCCCACTGGGCACAGTCTCCGCAGCGGCCTGGGCAGAGCCGTGCCACGGCCCTGTTTGCAGTGGTTCCCGTGAGAGAGCTGCCCGAGGCCACCTGGACCTGCCAAGAAGTCAGGGCTCGGAGCGTGGAACCTCTCTACTTCCAGGCCGGCGAGGCTGCCTCCCAGCTGACCCACAGTGTCACCACGTGAGGGAAGGAGACTCGGGTGCCCCGTTCTGAGCAGCTCTGCAGCACTCAACAGTCCTGTGGAGCGGCCACTGTGGGTCCACTTCACAGATGAAACAAGCGAACAACTCACTGGGTGCCGCACAGCTTCTGAATGGGAGGAGGACTGGGGCTGGCCGTCCATCGTATCCATTCGTTTGAAATCGAACTACGGGCCAGCTGCCCTCCAGGTGGTGGGGTTCCAGCACCGAGAGGGAAAGGCTGCTGCCCTGGTCAGCCTGCTCCGGTGGGCATGGGGGTGAACAGTGACTAACACCTAAAATCACAGATCAGAACACGACAGGTGGGCTGGGCTGGGGCTCTTGTAGAGACCTTGCTTTGCACATGTGAGGCACTGCGTCTGGTCCTCAGCACCACATAAAAACAAACAAATAAAAGAGTTAAGATATTGTGTCCACCCACAACTAAAAAAAATATTTAAAAAAAAAAAAAGGTATATAGCTGGGCACAGTGGCACACGCCTGTAATCCCAGAGGCTCTGGAGGCTGAGGCAGGAGGACGCCAAGTTCAAAGACAGACTCAGCAAAAGTGAGGCACTCAGTAACTCAGTGAGACCTGTCTCTGAATAAAATACAAAATGGAGCTGGGGATGTGGCTCAGTGGTTGAGTGCCCCTGAGTTCAATCTCAAAAAATAAATAAATAAATAAATATAAATAAAAATTAAAAAAAAAAAAAAAAACCCAAGGTGTATTTGACAAGTAGACCCTACTTATCAAAGTCCATGACCTTCCCATTGGAGCACAGGGTGAAGTAGCCCCCAGAGACGAGGGTCCTGGGATCCCCTGACCCAGTAACCCACAAAACCATCCAAGGACAGCAGACCTGCCATTCCTTCAGGACTCTGAGCTTGTAGGCTGATGTCACCTTGGGAGGATGCTGGGCCAAGAAGGGCAAAGAGCCTTCTGGGTGCTTGGACCCCGTCATGTAGCCAAGCCACTCATGACTTAGAAACCTCCTCCAGGAGATGCAGGGGAATGTGTCCAGGAGATGCAGGGAAATGTGTCCTGCAGATGCAGGGGAATGTGTCCTGCAGACTGCAGCCCCATGTGCCGTCAAGAGGCCCCCCCGCCACCGGGCCTCGTGCCTCTGAGACTGCACCAAGCTGGCAGCGAGGCGCCTTGGGACAGAACATCCTGGAAGTGCCAGGTGCAGGCTCTGCAGTCACACCCATGGGAACCCCAGCCCTGAGCTTGCTACCTGGGAGGAATCGGGAGGCCACCGAGCCCCACGTCCTCACCTGCAGTTCACAGGACCCACTCTGCAGGGCTGTTTTGAACTTGTTCAGTCGAAGAGCTGACAGCAGGGTGACTCTGCTCATGCTAGGAACCCCCACGCTGCTGAGAGGTGGCAAGGAGGGATGCCAAGACAAGCTAGCCAGCAGCCCCCCACAAAGCCCAGGCTGAAGATGGGCGTCCCAGCCCCTGAGGAGTCCAGGAAGCCCAATGGAGGGGCACCAGCACCACCTGCAATGCAAACCCCACATTCCCTCTCGAGGGCTGCAGGGCTGGGCAACCTGGGGGCCTCTACTGTCCCACCTGAGGAACGGGAGGCGCCATCCCTGCCTGGAGGACTGTCGGCAAGTACGGGAAAGGAGACGCAGGCCGCGTGTCCAGGGTTGGAATCCCACCACGCCAGCCTCCTCCCAGCTTCCCTCCAGGCCTCTCTTCAAAGTACGAGGAGTCTTCCACCCACTGTGCTCCCACACGGAGGGCGGAGAGAGCCGAGGAGGGAGGCTGGCTCCCAGAGGAGATCATCATCTCTGGGCACAAGAGGCAGAGCATCCTCAGGCACAGCCACCAAGGCCAGGCGCAGGGAGGGGGCAGCGGGGGCTGAGGAAGGGACAGGACTGAGTGTCTTCCCTGTAGCACTGCAGGACGGGAGGGGGCCCAGGCTCCGGGCTGTTGGCCAAGGGATGAGCGGGCCGCTCCCACCCCTCCAGGCCCCAATTGCCTAGCACCAGCCGAGCGATCCGAGATGGGGGGGGGCTGCACCCTGTCAAGGACTTGGGGAGTATTCTGAATGCTCAAAGTGCTAGACACAAGAAAGATGCATTTAAATAAACAAGAATCTCTCCAACAAAAGCAGAAATAAAGGAAATAAAGACAGTGAGCAGGAGAAAGAACTAATTAAAAATCAAAGAGGGAAAAATACTGTGTATCACAAATTAAGGACTAACATCCCCGGATTGTAAAGAGCTTTCACACACTGGAGATGAAAAGACCAAAAAGCCCTCAAACAAAAGACACAAACAATCCACAAACATTACATCAATATGGTCCTTGAATATAAAAAAACAAAAAAACTTCAACTTCACTCAAAGGAGTAATGCAAATTAAAATTTGTAATAAAAGAAATGAAGAATTAAAACTGCACTGAAAACTCTACCTCTTGACATCATCCTCTGCTCGAGAGCATTCAGGGAGTCAGGTAGTCTCCAGATAGTGAGCGGGGTGAAAAGCAGTACCCTCTGAAGAAAAACCGGCAAGAGCTGACAGAATTGTCTCTGCACTTTCTCTACCAGTCAATAAACTCACCACAAACATGTAACCTCCAAGTGAGCAAAAACGTACATGCATGAGATTACTGTTTACAGCATTATTTGTTATTGCAAATACTGGAAACTACCTAAATATCCAAGCACAGATTGGTGGAATAAACTAAGGTGTGTCCACATAGTGGAACATACAGTATGAACCTATAAAAAGAGGAAGAGAACCATCTCTATGAACTAACAGGGAATAATTTCCAAACATATTTTCAAGTGAAGAAAAGAAACGCTACAAATATTTTGTCTTTAGTATAAGAAGGATGGGAAATGAACACAGATAAATCTGCTTACTTTTACAAAAATAAACACAGGAAAAATAAATCAGAAAACAGTGGCATTGGTTATTGACATGTGGTTGACAGGAGACCAGAGGAGAGGTGGGGAAGGTGTGGCACTTTGTTGAATAGATCTTTTTGATTTTGGGGAAGTATGTTAAAATGCATTAAGGTATAAAATAAAATCAATGAAGACGGAGGAAAATAAATTAAATATAAAGAAATAAATGTAATCATATTTCAAATGAATAATATAGCCACTCTGAGGTGGGAACAGAATTAACACAGATAACTTTTGGATGCACTATTATGAGTATAAGCCATTGAATAAATCTTGAACTTTTCTTAGTGGGCTTGCTTTTCAGAGTCGTAAGAGTGGAGCAATTCCAAAATTATTTTAGGACTAGTATAGGCTGAGAAATAAGTAAATACATGAGGTGGAGAAACAGAATATTTTTAGCCTTTCCTTTCTTCACTGAAAATATGTTTGGAAATTACCCCCTATTATTTCATAAAGATAGTTCTCTTCCTTTCTTAGAGGTGCATAATACTCTACTATCTGGACACACTTTAATTTATTCCACAAATCTGTGGTTGCACATTTAGGCAGTTTCCAGTATTTGCAATAACAAATAATGAAAGAAGGGACATATGAAGGTAGGATGGAGGAAGACAAGAAGAATCCGGTGGGGCAAGGATGGAGCTGCAGCATCTGTACAAACTCCTGGACGGAGATGCACCTCTCTTCAGTCTGCTGCTGGGAGGGCTTAGAAGAAATGAAACCCCGTAGGATCAGCACACCTGGATCCCACATGTTGGTTTTCTCAATAATGATCCCCGGAAACCAGAGGAGAGAGCGGGCTGCCTTAGGGCCAGACAGACAAGGCACAGGTTGGTCTAGAACATCTTACTGTGCCTGGAAGGAAGGAGCTCCTCCAAAGAATAACCAGACAGGGAAAAGGACCAATGAGGTGGCTCTTAAGGACACTCCTCCTGGCAGCCAAACCTCGGCGAATCTGAACATGAAAATAAGCAGCAACAATCATGGATTCTAAACAATCGCATGAAATTAATGGCGATGATAGAGATGACTCATAATGGATGGATGGATGGATGCGGTGGGTGGTACACGGACAGGCTGGGTGAGGGATAAAGAACAACACTGAAGACATCAAATATTTCACTGGAGACGCATAACCTACATCTGATCTTGAAGAAACCAAACTGAGCAACACTCAGTGAAATAACTGGTGTATATTCTTCAAAAAGGAAAGCCATTAAAGAAAACGCACAACTGAGGAGCCACTCCAGGGACAAGTCGACCAGACAGACAAGAAGGCACCATCACTACCTAAGACACCCAGGGGTACTCGGAAAAATTAGAACATGGACTATATAGATGAGATCAATATTGCAGCAATGTGAAATATCCAGAATTCACAACTGCACTGTGTTCACTGCAGAACATTATTTTCTTAAAAATATCCACACTCAATATTAAGGGGGAAAAGAGGGATAATATATGAAATCTATCATCAGATAGTTCATAAAATAATAATTTGCATATCATTCATATAATCTTTTGTATATGTGTAGGTCTCTCTCTCTATAATTATCTATGTACAGGTAGGTACACACAAAGAGAAAGACAAAAAACATGGCAAAATGATTAAGCCAGTGAATTGGATGGCAAAGTAGCAGGATATACATTTAACACCCATAAATCAATTGCATTCCTATACATAAGTGATGAAGCAACTGAAAGAGAAATTAGGAAAATTATCCCACTCACAATAGCCTCAAAAAAAATTGGTGGGAATCAATCCAACAAAAGAAGTGAAAGACCTCTACCATGAAAACTACAGAATACTTAAGAAAGAAAAAGACCTTAGAAAATGGAAAGATCTCCCATGCTCTTGCATAGGCAGAATTAATATTGTCAAAATGGCCATACTAACTAAAGTGCTATACAGATTCAATGCAATTCTATTAAAGTTCCAATTTCATTCTTCATAGAAACAGAAAAAGCAGTCATTAAATTCATTTGGAAAAATAAGAGACCCAGAATAGCCAAAGTCATTCCAAGCAAGAAAAGTAAAGCAGGAGGCATCACAATACCGGATCTTAAACTATACTACAGAGCTACAGTAACAAAACTGGCATGGTACTGGCACCAAAACAGACATGAAGACCAATGGTACAGAACAGATGACACAGAGACAAATCCACATAAATACAGTTATCTCGTACCAGACAAAGGACCATAAACACACACGTTGGAGAAAAGACAGTCTCTTCAACAAATGGTGCTGGGGAAACTGGAAATCCATACGTAGCAGAATGAAAATCTCTCTCACCCGGCACAAAAATCAAAGTGGATCAAGGACTTAGGCACTAGAACAGAGACCCTATACCTAATAGAAGAAAAAAAGAGGCCCAACTCTCCATCATGTCAGCTTAGGAACTGACTTCCTCAACAAGACTCCTAAAGCACAAGAAGTAAAATCAAAAATCAAAAAATGAGGTGATATCAAACCAAAAAGCTTCTTCACGGCAAAGGAAACAATCAAAAGTATGGAGAGATCCTACAGACTGGGAGAAAATCTTTGCCACCTGCACACCAGATAGATCATTAATCTCTGGATATATAAAGAACTCAAAAAACTTAACACCCATAAAACAAAGGAACTGAACAGACACTTCACAGAAGAAGAAATATGATCCGGTCAACAAATACATGAAAAAAATATTCAACATCACTAGCAATTACAGAAATGCAAATTAAAACTACATTGACTCAGGGAAGGAAGATGGCGGCGAGGGGAGTGCATTGCCCCCGTGTGCTGCTTCACTGTGTGGGAGTATGACAAGTCAGGACGGCTAAAGGATATCTTGTTAGGAATTTCCAGCAACAGTGGGGTGCTCCGGAACCTGGAGGAAGGATTTCCATCGCACGAGGATCGGCTACGGGGACTCAAAC
>NW_026000222.1:6418124-6540202 GCF_001458135.2 Marmota marmota marmota | reverse complement strand
TGTAAATCAATGGATGTGTAACTGATGTGATTCTGCAATCTGTGTATGGGGTGAAGGTGGGAGTTCATAACCCACTTGAATCAAAGTGTGGAATATGATATGTCAAGAAATTTGTAATGTTTTGAACAACCCACAATAAAAAATTAAAAATTAAAAAAAAAAAAAACTACATTGACTCATCTCACTCCAGTCAGAATGGCAATTATCAATAATACAAGTAACAATAACATTGGTGAGGATGTGGGGAGAAAGATACACACATAAATTGCTGGTGGAACTGCAAACTGATGCAACCAATCTGGAAAGCAGTATGGAGATTTCTTAGAAAACTTGGAATGGAACCACCATTTGACCCTTTATCCCACTCCTCAGCATATACACAAAGGACTTTAAATCGGCATACTACAGTGACACAGCCACATCAATGTTTATAGCATCTCAATTCACAATATCTAAACTATGGAACCAACCTAGATGCCCTTCAACAGATGAACAGATAAAGAAAATGTGTTATATAAACATAATGGAATATTACTCAGCCAAAATAAGAATGAAATTATGGCATTTTCCAGTAAGTGGATGGAACTGAGAATACCATGTTAAGTGAAATAAGCCAGTCCCAAAAAACCACCACATGTTCTCTCTGATATGTGGATGCTGACTCACAATGGGGGGAGGCTTTTATCTGGTATGTGATACTGGGATCAAATTGAGGGTCGGTAGGAGCGAGGATGGGACTAGGAAAGAAGTAGAATGAATAGTATATAACTTTCCCAAGTTCATATCTGAATCCACGACCAGTGTAACTCTGGTACAACCACAAAAATGGGAAGTCATACTCCATGTAGGTATATGATATGTCAAAGCACATTCCACTGTCAGATATGACTAGAAAGAACAAATAAAAAGTTTTTTAAAACCCAGTTTATTTTGAATAGGGGGTACTTCATGATGCTCAGTAAGTATGAAACCACTTCAAAATAAAGAGTTAAATATAATGTAAGCAAAACTAACCTGAAAATAAGATCCAAATCAAAATTTTATTCAAGGAATAATCCTAAGACAGAAATACTCAAAAAGTTAATAGCAGAATATTTTCTAGAACCTAAGAAAAGTTCTTAGTTTGACAGAGCACTCTGAGTACCAAGCAGGGTAAAAAAGACAAATAATAATGAAATTAAAGAAGGTTCATAGGTAAAGAAGTTTGTAAAAAAAAAAAAATAGCATACACAGAAAAATGACATTATTCAAAGAGAATGACACATTCATAACAGCAACAATAGGAGGCTTTAAAAAAAATAAGCTACTATCATCAAAATGACAAGAGAAAATAACCATTAACCATTTATACCCAGCTAAAATAGCATTCAGAAGACTACAACAAACGGGCATTTTCAGATACTCATACAATAAGAGAGGTTATCTACCACAGACTCTGAAATAAATATTCAGAGAAACTTTAGCAAATCAAGAAGTTAATTCAGAAAAAGACCTGGGGGAAAGAAAACAAAGTAGATAAATTTTTTTTTTTCAGTAAATGTAATTATTAGCTATAAAAATAATGATCTTTGGTCTTTAACAACATTTAGTATATATATAAAACAATAATAAGATTTAGAAAGGATATACTAATGCAATTTCAAGCTCAGGAGAGGTACCTTCCTATATTTAGTAGGAAGATATCCCATTTGTTAGAAAAAAATACTAGGTAGATATGTGTGCCAAAATTTAAAAATATAAATACAATCTACAGCTGGCTTCTAAGTCACTAGAGGGGGAGAAAATATATATAAAATGTATCAATGCAATAAAAATCGGTTTTTTTTTTTTTTTTTTTGTGGTGCTGGGGATCGAACCCAGGGCCTTGTGCATGTGAGGCAAGCACTCTACCAACTGAGCCATTTCCCCAGCCCCCAATAAAAATCTTGATAGGTCAAGGGGACAGGGTGAGAGGAGCAGAGAAAAAAATTAAAAGGAAATGAAAAATAGAAATAATTCAAATAAATCAACAATCATATTAACCTGTGATCAGAGGACATTCATATTTTGAAGACAAAGATAATAAGATTGGACAAAAGAATAAAGATCTTGGCGGGTTCCCCAAGGAATGACTGGGAAAGACACAAGAAGCCATCTCAACTCGGCCCACGACAAGGGAGCAACGCTGCCCAGCTCATGGAGGATGGCAGAGGCAGCCAGGACAAGGAGCAATGGCACGCTCTGTCCACGCGCAGGTTGCCACACAGAGGTAGGAAGGCCGCATCTGGTAGATCAGGGGCGGTATGCTGGACTCAAGCACCAGGACTCTGAAACCTCACCCTGGCCCAGGCCTCCGCCTGGCGCTGCCTCCAAGGGATGTCCAACGGTTCCTCCCAACAGCCCAGGCTCTGCTGAACAAAGCAGGAAGGAACCAGGCACTACAAACTGTTCCCTGCTTCGTGCGATGCTGTCCCCAAGCAGAGCTCAGTCTGTTGTGTTTTCGTCACCTGCCAGACATCCCCACCAGACTTCGGGCTCTTGGGGAACAAGCCTGGGACTCACTCTCCTGTGTGTCTGCAGCACTGAGCCCAGGGCCCAGCCGACAGCACATGTCCCCCAAACTGTTCACTGAGGTCATGAAGGGGCCAACCAACAAGGAGGGGGCCACTCAGCAGCCACATGCATCACCAAGTTCATAAGCACCGACCCGACACGGGGGTGCATTCCATGTCCGCCTCATTCTCAGACCATGAAGTGTCTGCCGCAGGTCCAGCGCTCAGGGAAAGGCGTGGAAACGCGTGCCCTTCCGCAGTTGGCCTGCTCTCACACCCAGGGGACCAGCCTGTGCGGGTGCCACACCTGGCACTCAGCCTCCCAGCAGCCAAGTGAGATCTCACCCCTGGGCCATGCCGAGGAGAGTGCGAGGACATAGTAGCACCTGTGTCGGAGAGTTCGTCCTTCCCCATGCAGCTCCAGTGACCTCTGGACATCTTCCTAGGGCGTCATGTCCCTCCCCCGACCCCCGGCTGTGTCCAAGCTGCACCCACAGCCACACGGCACTGTCCTCCATCCTCCTGCCACCTATTCCCTGAGCGCCTGTGATGTGCTCGATCCCTGAGGTGCAGAAACAGATGTGGCGTGAACCTGCAATCATGGAAATGTTCAGCAGCTGGACAGCCGAATCCAGTGGCCACAGACAGCTATTCAAAGTTTTAGATTCTTTAACTTTCATTAACTGAAACTTAACTTTAGCCACCCGTGGCTGGGGGCCACCCTATTGGACTGGGCAGGAAATCACACCCCAGGTTAATTCCCAAGCACACCTCACGTATCTCGATTTAGCTTCTCCTGAATGTCTGGCTCCCTCCTCGTCCCCAGATGGATTCTTAAAGGCCAAGGCTGTAGTCGCTGCCCCTGCCCATGGAGCAGCACAGGGGAGGGCTCATAGACCTAGAACAGAGGACCTACGGAAGTCCCTGACCCCGACCAAAAGATAGAGGGGACGAGAGGCCAGAAAGCAGCACGAGGAAAGAGCTGGGAAGGGGCCCCTCCCAGACCCATAAAAAGATGCAAGTGCCAGGTGCGTTCTTGCCGCCCTTTCCCCCGTCCGTCCTGTCTTGGGAAGCAGATAATCATAAAGAGGAGGAGGAGAAGGCACTGCCTAAGGGCAGCTCACACTTGAGCACCTCGGGTGGCGAACTGGGCCAGGGATGGGAAAGGGCAGCCATGAGGAGAAAGAGGGAAGACCCAGCAGTCCTCCTGCTGAGCAGAGCTGTGATCTGCACATAGGGTCGGGGTTTTCCAGCTGCAGTTCTCAGAAGAGAAAGCGAGAGGTCTGGGGCAGGGGCCACTTCCTGGTCTGTGGCCGACCTGCAGGAGAACTGTGAACAAGGGCTGCGCTGGCCTGCTGGGCGGGGGAGGCGCTGACAGAGGGCCAAGTCAGGTGTGGAGCCTGGCCTGCCAACAGGGCAGTGGAAACCAGGCGCTGCCACCGGCAGCAGCTTCCTGCAGTAATCCTGGGGCGGGGTGTCACCTTCTGAAGACCGGCGGGGAGGGCCTGGAGCTGGAAACCCTCTGAGGGACCCACCCATGCACTTTGTGAGAGTCACAGTGTATGGCCAAAGCGCTCAGCATGCACCCGGAGCCCCCTGCCTGTCCCACTGTCTCACAGCTGTCATGTCCCAGCTCCCCACTGTCCACCTACAGAAGTCCCAACCTCAGGGCCTTAATGAAACTGCAAAGCTCAAATCCACAGGCATAAAGAACCTCAGCCACGCGGGCCATCGCCTGGCCTGCTATGATTGTGCCTGATAACAGTCATCTGCTCCGCATTCGAGGAAGCTCAGGTCCCAGGATTACCTGGAGTTGCTGAGGATCATAAGCATCTTGTGATGTTTGCTGTCAGACATCTAAACGTCTGGTCTGCAACAGCCAGATGAGCAAAACACAAATTCAAAATGCAAAACTGCCTAAGACGGACGGCTTCTGCAGCTCAAATCATGCCTCCTGCAGCAAGGCCGCCTGACTCCAAGAGCGCTCCTGCGCCAGACTCCTGGCATGCGGCGGAATCCTCGCAGCGGCTCGCTCTGCAGTGACTCTGCTGAAGGTGTTGCAGCTCCTGTCCCTGACACCCCTCTGTGGAAATGCAACGCGCCTCGCCTTGGCTCCACCTTGCTGTGGGGCCTCAGCTCCCACTCCTGTCCCTCCAACACCCGGATCCTCAGGACTATCCGAGGTTCTTGGACTCTTGTGTTTCCTGTATCTGAGCCATTGCTTCAGCTGACCCCTTGGCCGGCAAAGCCACTCCCGTCCACCTACACCCGGGGGTTCCAGAGCCATTCAGTGCTTCTCTACCCAACACCTGCCTCTTCTGCCCCAGGTGCCCAGGAACAGCCGCCCACTTGGCTCCCAAGGCGGGGGTCCTGGTTCTTCCTGACTTGCCAGCACACTCAGGTCACTGGGGACCAGCTGACCCCCCTTCATCAGTTTAATCAGCTTGGAGTTCTTTGGAAGACAAGGCTGGTCATCTCTATGTCCTCAGTTCCCAGCACACAGGGGGGCAAAGTATAACCTACTTTAGCTGAATTATAGGAGAAAAAGTATGGTCCCAAAAGGATAAATCATCTAGTTC
This sequence comes from Marmota marmota marmota, assembly GCF_001458135.2. NCBI lineage: Eukaryota > Metazoa > Chordata > Mammalia > Rodentia > Sciuridae > Marmota > Marmota marmota. Next base: position 6,535,092 of record NW_026000222.1, on the reverse strand, counting down.
TCCTCTGGGCTCCCTAAAGCAGCAGGAGAGTAGCGGCTGAGAGGATCTGGAGCCAGACAACGCAGGCCCACAGGCTGCAATGGCTGCCTACTGCCTGAGGGGCCACAGGCCAGCTCTCTCAGTGGCATGCACCTCAGTTTCCCTGCCTGTTAGCCGACAGCAATGGCTGCTGCCCGTGAGGATTAACTGAGCTGCTGGACCAGGGCACTGCTCACAGCCAGGGCTCAGTAGTGACACGATATGGGAACTGTGGCTGTGTGTGTCATTTCCCTATTTATCTGTCCTCTTCCCTGAGAGCATCTTGTCTCACTCACCATTGTATTCTAGCACAGGGCACATGGTGGCTATGAAGTGCCAGCACTGGCTCGCAGTGGTCACCTAAGGGGCACCTGATGAAGAAGCGACAGGAGTGCATGGGTGGCGTCTGGGGTGGGACTCTGCAGACATTCTCCCTGCACACATTTGCATGTCCTTCAGGTCTCAGGTCTCTTTTACAGTCTTCTCTTTCCAGAAGGTACTGCCTGCATGTTGGACGCTCCTGCATCCCAGTCATGGTGCCTTATGTTTGGCCCCTTCCTTGGTTTCCCCCCAAGAGCACAATCCCAGCGGTGTCCTGAGCATCCAGAGCCAAGCCAGGCACACAAACATGCTCAACAAACCCTGGAGCTAGAAGTTTCTCCTTCTCCACCACAAAGTAACATGAGGGGTCGCATGTGGGAGGCTGGGCCAGCAGTGGGAATATCCTGCTTGAACTCCCAGAATTCCGCTCAGATGTCCTCTCTGCCAACGTGGGGCAAGGTGGGATAAACTAAGAGCTCTAATGACAGAAGAACAGACAACAGCTAGGAGACAAAAACCTGCAACTCAGTGACACTGTCCCCAAGGTACCAGGTGGGAAAGTCGGGGAAGTCAACAAGTGACAGACAGGTGTCCCACATCCCAAGGTGGGGCCCCTTGTTCTGCCTGATGGTTTACACGTAGCACAGTGAGATCCACCTCCTGGAGTCAGCAGGACCCTCGGGGGCTGGAACGGGAAGCACACCTCCAAGTGCAGCAACCAGCTCAGCAGCCGGACGGCCGCGCAAATGGAAGAAGAGAAGGAACATCTTCAGGTGCTGACTGGGTGCTGGCACCCACCACTTGATCTTTTGAGGCAGGATCTCACTGCTCTGTTGCAGGAGTGAAAAATCCAAACTCAAAGCTGAGAACCACCTCGTCCCTCCCTGAGGGACAAAGCCCAGGCTTGATCTTTCCCGTAGCTGCCTTGGAAGTTCACAACCAGCTGTAGGAGAAATCTCAAAATCCCTTCTGCAGGGGCTTCTGCCAAAGCAGCCCACTGGCCCCACACCCCGTATCACGTGGAGGCAGGGAGTCGTTATGAGCCGGGCACTTCCTCCTCGATAGCGACGGTAGAACGTAACTCAACAGGAATGCGCTTGCTGAAAGGCCATGCAGGTCTCTGGAGGGGACGGAGCCTGGCCATGACCGTGTGGACGTTAGGAGCAGCAGGGAGGGCACCGCGGCAGATGGAGAAAATGGCAGAGGCAAGACGAGGGAAGGGCTCCTTCAGTTGCTGGTCAGAGTCCTGACAAAACAGGAGCTCTCTGCGACAGTGACCAGGAGCAAGAAGCACCACACAAGAGACAGTGCGAGACAACTCAGGGAGGGAGGGTGACACTGGGACCAGGGACTGTAGCCTGGAGAGATGCTAGGAGGGCTTGCGGTGGCTTGTCCCCAGCCGTGGGAACTTCTCGCTTCCTCTCCCACCCACTGGCCCTGCTGTTCCTTAGACACCTGCTGGCGACCATCTCAGGAGCTCCTGACCCTGTGGTGGAGACCGAGACCATTCAATAACTAGGCCGTGGGCTTTACAGACTGAGGTCCATGCTGTCCCTGAAGAAAGGTGGTTCTATGTATGCAAATGAAGACAGGGACTGATCTCCAGGCAGCCAGGGAAGGTCTCCACAGGCAGCCGCTGCTGGAGTCAGAAGTGTGGGATGAGCAGAGACCACCGTGGGAGGGTGGCAGGAGGGAGTGTGCAGGCACGGGGACACCCGTGGCATGCAAAGGTGGGCTGGTGCTGCTCTGACCTGGTTCTTGAACTGCTCCTGATCACGCAGGATTCCCTGGTCCTCTGCCTCCCTGGAGGGCAGTCTGACATAGGCTGGAGTGCCACACCCCTTGTGACGTGGTGGCTGGCACCCACATGCTGTTCCTGGGCTCTGAGTCCTTGCAGAGGCTGAGTCGGCTCCAGCCATCCTACCTTCTTCCTCACTCTTCCTGCCCCTTCCCCTATGTTGGCTTAAGTGCCCCTGCTTGTGGCTCCCACTGTACCTTCTGTGTGTCTCCATAAGGCACAAGTGTTTGTCTTAGCAGTTCCTGGTTTATATAACCACTCAATGAGTGTTGTATTAAGTAATTAATACACACAATAGTTAAAGTGCTCTAAAAAACAATTCAGAAAATGCAGAGATCCACTTTGAAAAACAGGGAAAGAATTTAAATAACAGGTAAAGACCATCACATGTCTACCATATGGTGGGTAATGGTCTAAGTGCTTTCTACAAGTTAATTCACTTATTCTTTGCCCCAGCCTCACAAGGTCTGATTATCTGCATTTCATTAGTGAAGAACTAGGCCCAGAGTCTGAGGTGGCGGGTGGACCACAGACCTTCTAGCACACCAGGTATCAGCACGTCTGCACCCGGCAGCTCCCAGGGACAGACACAGGAGCAAGAGAAGACTCTCCCGCACTGAGGAACTAAAATTAAACAACAGAGCTCGGGAAAGCATTACAAAGACTGGCAATAGCCAGGGTTGGCAAGAGTGGGTGCCTCTGCAGCAGCCTGAACGTCATCAGAGAGGAACAGTTAAGTCCTGGCTCGCTGTAAAATCCTAAGCAGCTAAAAAGAGGAGAGTGGATCCACATGTCGCCAGCCAGACAGGGAGCAAGTCATAGAACAGGAAGCCCTCACCACCTCTGGCCCTATCCAGATGTCCCCTCGGGAAGGCCTGGGAGATGACAGACAGAGGAATGACAGAAGATTGATAGATTGATAGACAGATGATAGATACAAGCAAATTTGATAGATGATAGATGACAGCTAAAGACGGACAGCTGATATATAGGATAGATGGTAGATGATAGCTAGCTAGATAAGTGATAGATGAGGTATATGGTGGCTGATAGGCAGGGAGATGATAGGTATGACAGAGAGGTATAATAGATACAGAAGTGAAATGGACTATTCCAGCCATCATTCAATCACCAAATATTTAAGTAAATATAACATGTGCAATATGTAATGCGTGTTATATACACATGATGGACTTAGTAAACAGCCTGGAAAGATTCAGAGAGAATATTTACAGCAGTCACCTCTCCAAAGAGGGCCTGGGAAGAAGGAAGAGGGAGATGCAAACATTTAAAAAGCTTGCCCTTCCCATGTGGTTTGAATTTCTAACATTATATATGCACCTTACTTTTGTAACTTAAAAAAAAAAAATAGAAGAGAGAAAAGGAAACCCTTTGGGGGCTTAGAGACACCACACCGACATGCTGATCCTCCTCCTTGAAAACCACTCGGAAAGCATATACCTTCTATAAAAGGCATAAACACAATGAAAAGAGAGTTGGAAGAGTCAACAGTGGTCAACGCCTTCCACACACCTGGAGGTGACAGGCAGGGAATGGGCCGAGGTGATCTACTCAGCCAGGCAGAGCAGGCTTCCAGCAAAGTACTGAGGGCAGCAGGTGGTGGACGACAAGGCGAGAGACACTGAGGACTACAGAACGTGATCCTGCCCTTGCTGTGGATCTCAGAACGGGGTCCCAGAATCCAATCAGAGGTGGCCTTCAGGCATCCCCTGGCTGTGTGATGACAGCCAAGTTCATTTCCTCTATCACTGAAATAAAGTTTGATAATCAAGGGGACTTCCTTTAAGATTCACTAGCATGTGTACAAGTATGCATCTTAACCTCCAGCCCCAGGGAAAAATCCCCAGGAACAGAGATCCCAGCTCAGCATCTCCCACACCCCTGAAGACCAAAGGCAGGCTAGTGGTGTGGCCCAAAACAGTGCCCCGGGCCTCTGTCAAACTCATCACAGACCTCCGGGAGGAGGTCGGCACCCAGACCTGGCATCACACCCTGACTCCTGTCCTTGGCATTGTGCCTTAACCTCTGCACCTGTTTCCCCGTCCAGAGCAAGGTTGATGGTAGGCAGCCTTGTTATGTTGCTTTGTCCCCACCACAGAGAGCTGGATCTCACCTCCAGCAGCAGGAAGAAGACTGGCTGTGGAGCAGTGTAGGGCGCAGAAGTGACGGTGGGAGTCCACCTCCCTGAGGAGTGGCTCACCAAGCACACTGGTAAACCGAGTCTCACTGTGGCTTTGACTCCCTCTATAGACACTGGACCCTGTTACTGTTTGCACCTGGGGGACTGTTCTGAGGTCACAGAGAGGAAAGCCAAGTCTGAGCTGGCAGAGAAAGCAATCTGGTGATTTACACAGCCTGACCGTGGTCAAGATCCCATCAGCCTCTCCTAGAAGCCGAGGACCAGGAACCCACTCGGGGGAGCCAGTTCCCCCTTGAAGTTGCAGGGGCAAGGCTGCTCCTGCTCGAAGAGTCACATTTCCCATCACAGTCATGCACTGTCCAGAAGACATGGTGGCCATGCTGGATGGGTCCCAACATCACCATGTAAAAGGGTTTGAGGTCTATTCACTCGCACACCTTTCTCACTTGCCACACTTTGAAAGGCAAAACAGAAAACCGTGGGCTTTTACTGATGCTACTAATTTGAAAAATCACCCACTTCTGAACACCAAAAAATCAGTGTTCAGATGCTTGTTGGCCTGTGAGTGGGAGCCTGGAGAGTGTGCCAAGAACAGCTGTGTGCACAGGCACTGCCGTGGGGACAGCCCATCCGGCCTGGGACTCGGGACAGTCTGGGTGATGCCCAGAGCTGTCACAAGTCAGCTTCCCCTGAGCCTCTTCCAGGATAAGCTGAGTGCCTTGAGAAGTAGTAGTGACTCTAAAGGTCATGAACTGGGGTCAAGTTCAGGGTGAGGGGTGAGAAGTTTCTGGAACAGTCCAGTTTTGAGGAAGTCAACTGTAACAAGCCCAGAAGGGCTGCTCATTTACTGCTGTACTCTGAAGCGGGACCGGCCTACAACTTTCCTCTCTCCTCTCGTCTGGTTTGGGAATCCTGGTTGCACAGGGCCCAGGGAGGCACGAGGAGCCCACTCTCTTCTTCTCTTCCCTGTAGCCTTCTGGTGAGGGGGGGAGGGGTGTGACCTACATGGTTAGATTACTTGTTCTAGAACCTTTGGACTTGCCTCTAAAACCAGCCGGTCTTGGGCTTCTTCTTTCTGGACTCCCGAGAGCTTTGTAACGGCGATTCAATCTTGTTCGGTGTATTTTTCCAGATTTTCAAGTTCAATGGCCCGGAGTTCGTTCCAGGGTCTCAGGCTCAGGCTTATGCACCCCCCGCCCTGTCACTAAGCGAGGAGGCTGTCCAAGCCGCAGCTCTACTCTTGTCCCACAGCACTCTGTGCCCCAGGCTTGGGAATTACTTTTTACTTCCCAGGAGCCGGCTGGACGGTGGTTCAGAGTCAGCCCCGCAGTCAGACCGCCTGGGTCTCTCTCCTGATCCCAGCCTGAGACTCAGAACCTCGGTCTCCACCTCTGTAAAACAGGCAGAACAAGAGCCCCCTCCCAGGACTGCCGAGGCTCACAGAGGGCGCTGTGAACTCCAGAGCCTGATCTCGGGGGAGTTCCCACACACCAAACCTCTGCCTTCCTTCCAACTTTGGCTTCAGAAGCCCCAGGTCTGCAGCACGGGCACCTCAGCTCTCCCAGGGGCCAACCAGCATCCACAACCCTCTGCGCTTCCATCTTAACCACCCTGGAGCTCAGGGGTCTGGGACAGTGGCTCTAAAGTGGGTGGCACCTGAGAACTGGCTAGAAGTGCAGATGCCCAGGCTGCCTGCCACAAGGCTGCCCTCACCCTCTCTGGGGGTCTGAGAGGCCCGAGGTCTCCAGAGTCGTGGGGCGTTTGCCCTGCTACTGCTCAGTGCCGGGCGCTTGAAGACATGGCTCTGTATTGCCGTCGTCCTTGGAGACACGCTGCGAGTGGGCAGGGAGCGCTCCACAGTGAAGGCTGGGATCAATTAAAAACCCAATGGAGAGAACAAGTGCCGTGTGTCTGCGGGATGACTGGTTCGATGGCAGGAATGACCCTGACAGCACTGAACTGTGCCCGGTCTGAGGTACAAGGCCTGGGTGGCAGAGCATGGCGCCTGGCACAATGAAAAGATCAGCAGAAATAAAAAAAAATGGATGTGGGGCCACAGGGCTCCGTGTTAGCAGGCTGCTCGTGGACTCTGTGGTCACTTGGAGAACCCTGGGGTTCTGTGCACCATTCCAGGGCTCGAAGGGAAACGGATGTTTCTACAGGTCCAAGGCTCACGCGACGCTGCAAAGCCTGCAGGCTTTGGCCCTTGAGACAAGAGAGGGCAGGCAGTTCTGCACAGAATGGGAGGGGCAGACTAACCCAGCAGCTCTTCCACAGAGGACCCCGTCTGTCCCAGAAAGACAGCCCTCATAGGAAGTGCACCAGCAAGGGGGAGAAGCTCAGGTCTTAAATCTTTGAAGGACCAAATCACATTCCTACTTAGAAAATTAAAATCCAGGCAGTAACTCAGATGGACCAACAAACAGAGCTATGACCGTCGCTCACCATCAAATACCTCCGTGTCCACACCTGACGCTGTTAAAAATTCAGCATTTAATGCGGTTAACTCACACCCTGCCCCCTGAGACCCCAGTTCATGTGATCAGGGTGTAGCCCATTTTAACAAGCTCCCCAAGGGCTACTGAGGCAGATGGTCTGGGGACCACAGACATGACAGTCATTTGTCATTCCCAGAGAAGAAGCAGAATCAAGAGCCGTTCTGAGCTGCCGCATAAACTTCACAAACACTGCTGGGGGAAAACGCAGCCTGGAACCAAAACAGCACCCACTGGAGCACGGATTTAGCAGTTGTTCCCCTGGAGCAGATCAGGGGAGTCAGCAGTCGGCGGGAAGCGCTGTTACATAAGCCGCTGTCTGCATGCAGGACCTCAACTCCCCAAGGGAGTTAACACACATGAAAGCAATAGCCCACCCCAGAGCACACACCGTGTGCCAGGGCAGCAGGCAGCGCGGAGCCGCCTCTGGTGCCACAGACCCCGTGCCCCCTGGGCCACTGGGAACCAGATCCCTGGGCCAGGTCCAGGAAGGTGGGGTTAGGCAAGGGGTTAGGAGGAGGTCATTCAGGGCTCCACCTAGGCATGGACATTGCCTTCATCAAAGCTTCCCTCTGGATGAAAATCTAAGTGGAGCCATGGTTTGTTTCAATACACCTCTAACTCTTTGATAGAAAGTTCTAGAACCACAGCACCACCTTTATTATGAGTCTTGTCCAAGAACAACTAACTGCTCTTTGAATCTACCCTTCCATCTCTAGCAAGGATTCCCAGAGTTTACCTCTCCCCAGTCCCCCAAGACCTGGATAAAAAGGCAGTTCTAACTAGAGTGTTAAAGGCTGACAGCGGCTGGGACGTTAATTGTGCCAAGGGCCACAGATGACATTAATATGGGTGTAGTAAAGGCAGACCAAGTGTGTGATATACATGTCACTCCTCCCGTGGGGTTAGCCTCAGGTGCCTTCTCAACATGGAACCACAGGCAGCCACTCCAACCTACTGAAGAGTAGGGTGTAAGTTTCAGAGAGAGAAGTCCGTACCTACCTTTCTATTATGCTATGTCAGTACTGAGCACAGTGACTAATACTGAGGAAGTGTTCAAAAATCAGTATTAAATCAAATTAAATTGACACCTGAAGTGAAACTTCCTTGCCACCCAATTTTGCCACAGAGCATGTCTCAGAATTCAACAGTCAGTGGGCACCTATTAAAAGTCCACCTCACGGGGCACAGTGGCGCATGCCTATAATCCCAGTGGCTGGGGAGGCTGAGGCAGGAGGATCGTAAGTTCAAAGCCAGCCTCAGCAAAAGCAAGGCACTAATAAAATACAAAATAGGGCCGGGGATGTGGCTCAGTGGTCGAGTGCCCCTGAGTTCAATTCCCGGTACCCCCCACCAAAAGTCCATCTCATCTCCCAGGCTCCATCCCAGACTCGTCCTCAGGCACTCTGCAATCTGTGTTTCTCATAGCTGCCAGGCCATCTAACATACATGGAATCTGAGACCGTGGTCTCGACCATTTGCGAGGATCTCATGGGCATCAGTACCACGGGATGTAGTAAGTAAAAGGCCCTTTCAGAGTAGCCGAAACAGAACACAGAGGAGGTGGGGAGCTTCCTCTTCTCCACCAGGCTTGGGCCCATGGGGTGGAGAACCCAAGAGACCAGGGATGAGGGAGGTCTCACACAGCATTCTGAGTTAGCCAGGCTCCCGTGGGTCTCACCAGGCCAGGCTCTGCCTTGTTCTCCTGGTCACGGATACCCTGCCCATTGTCAGATCATGGGCCAGGTCAGCATCAGTGAGACCCAAGGGTGGAGAATAAATGGCTAGTGGCTCCACCCACTTCGGGAGAGTGGCAGAGGACGAGAAGCCACCTTCTGCTCTCCCTCACACCGTACTCTGGCAGCTGGTCAGCAAACTGCCCTCCCTCAGCCTTCTCCCTACTCTTGGGGCAGCTGTGTTCTGCGCAGGCCAGGGGCTGCCAAGAGCCAGGGTGCTGGGGATCCTGCCCAGCTCCTGCGCCTGCACCCTCAGAGCCTCGGAAACTCCCCTGGCCACCCTTCCTGCAACAGGGAGCTCCGACTGCTGGCAGCTGTCACGGGGAACATCAAACATGGGTGTTTATGCCAAGCCTCATTTACACAAGCCCACTTCTCCCCAAGAGATGAATGTTTAAAACAAACAGCTCTTACATATGTTAGCAGGCACAGTCACATCAGCATGAGGGATCCCCAAGCGGAAATATGAGTCAGTCTGGGACAAAGTCAGCTAAATAAATCCTGTTTGGGTGAAATTTCTCTCTCTGGACAAAGATGAACCTCAAAGCGATCGTTCCGATTCCCCAACGAGACTCCCTGAACAGCACGCTCTCTGCAGCACAGCCCGCTGCTGCAAACCCTCCAACTCCAGTCACATCACTGCCCTGACAGGCATCTGCCTTGCCGTCCCCTCCAGCAGTGCCACCTGCATCTTGGCATCCCTGTTACCACTCTGGTTCCACCCAGGGCATCTGATGGCCCTGCTCTGATGGGCACAGACTGGCCATGACACACAGAATCTCCTGCCGTCCCAAGGCCTAGGGCTTTGACAGTCAAGGAGAAAACGGCCAGCAGGCAGAAAAGGTGTCTGAGGGGTGAGGGTGTGGGCATAAGGGCTTCCCAGAAAAACGCAGGCCACTAAGGACTCGGTCAAGGAGCAATCTGACTAGTAAGGAAATGTCAGGTTTGGGAGACTGAATTCCCTGGCCATTGCCTTCTTTTTCTTTAATTTTGCCTTTGACGGAGCAGAAGGGAGCAATTCCTAACCCAACCTAGTGTTGCTCCGGGATGGAGCAAGAAGGTGCCAGCCAGCGCAACCAGCACAGGGCCTCAGGGCAGCATGTGGGGCCTGCTATGGTCTGCACGCTGTGGCCCCCACTCACATGCTGAAACCTAACCCCAGTGCAACAGCATCTAGAAGGGGGCCTTAAGAGGTGAGCGCCATCTCCACCAGCGCCCCAATCTCAGACTTCCCAGGCTCTAGAACTTTGGAACAGATTTCTGTTGTTTATAAATTTTCCTGAATGGCTAAGACCTAGCATAGAAATGAGACTAATCACCTACCTAATAACACCGAGAGGAAGAAGTTCCAGGTGACACACTGGCTTGGTGAACTCCACATTCAAATGGGTCTAAGAAAGAAGAACAGCCCCAGCCCAGGCCCCTCCCGGGCTACACTGCCAGGCCCTGGTGAGGCTGCAAGCATGGCCTCTGCCTGGGGCCAGACCTCTGGGGACACAAGACCTGGGTCCTGGGGTGTGGGGACTCTGCACTGCAGGCAGGGACACGGATGTAGATGTTGCCCTGCAGCACAGTCGGGAATTAACAGTTCATTCCAAGCCTCAGCAGAGCCACAGCCAGGCCTGGCCTCCCCAGCGTAAAGCTGTCTGTCGCCAGGTGGGCAGGCAGCCACGTCTGTGGGGCCCCAGTGAGAGGAGGGAGAAGCACAGTGGCCAAGAGTCAAGGATGGGCTCTTGGTGTTTCCCTAGGCTGCAGTGAAACCCAAGCAAAACCCTCCACCCAGGCGGGCGCCGAACCCAAGAGAAAGTAAAGCACCCACCGAGCCCGTTCTCCACCAGCACGGAGTGGGTCCCGTCGCAGTCCACAGCATCCTGCTCTCCAACGGGGTCATCCAAATCCACATCAGGCTGAAGGGACCCGTTCCCAAAGTGCCTCTCGTCCTTCTCGGAGCCGCCGTCCCCGTCCCCGTTCCCGTTCTCCAGGCCGTTCTGAGCCTTCTTCAGGGGCATGATTTGCAAGCCACTAGGGGTAGTCCGGTAGGACACGGTCTTGGCGGCCCTATCGCCCCCCGGCCCGGGGGACTTGCCTGCGCACCCTTTCTTGGGCTTGGCCAGCGGAGGGTTGATGCGCTTCCGCTTGTGCGAGGCCGCCTTGCTCTTGCCGGGCTCTGCGGGCCGCGGGGCCAGCTTGTCGCCAGGGCCACGGCTGTCGCGCAGGAGCTTGCCGGCGCCCGGCTGCTTCCCGGCCTTGGCGCGCTTGTCCCGGGGCACCGGCAGCCCGTTGAACTCGTCGATGAACTCCTCGCAGTGCAGCAGGTGGTGCTCGGGCTCCCAGGTGTCCTCGGCGCTGCCATAGCCTTTCCATCGGATGAGGTACTCCCACTTGCCCTTCTTGTTCTTCCTCTTGTCCACGATCCTTTCCACCTGGCACAGAGAGTGGAGAAAGAGAGAAGAGGGTCAGTGGCCGGACCAGGCTGCCCTGGCAGAGGTCACAGGCCTCTGGTGTGAGCAGGAAGGCAGGCTGACCTCAGGAGGTCACCGGGAAATCCCAGACACCCAGGTCACTCCCCAGCGTGGCTCAGGAAGCCGCCAGGCTGGGGCATCTGCACCCGCCCTTGGTGGCACCCGCCCTTGGTGGAACCCGCCCTGTAGAATCGCTTGAGAGATTTTTGTTCTTTTCGGCACAGCAAGTGGACTCGGGCTTTTAAAGACCAATTTGGAGTGGGTGTGTCATCCTTACTTACACTAATAACATTTATTAAGCAATCATACAGACAGTATATGCTAATTTACTTATAATTATATATTGACAATCAGTGGCATTTACTGGACACTCTGAGGTGGACACTGTCCCAGGGCTTGGAGTCCACTCTCCCTTCTCATTTCCCCAGGGAAGCAACCCAATGAGGTGATCCCCCATGTTGCACTGAGGGCCCACAGAAATCATGCAACTGAACCAAGTTTCAAAGCTGGCAGGGGCAGAGCAAGGTTCTGAGGCTGTCACCCCAGACCTACTCTCCAGTCACTAGGCTAGACCAACTCTTTCAACAGCAAGAGGCCTCTGCACTGACCAACAGGGATTTGGGTTGACAATACCAGCTGTCCCCATACAGCCCCCCATCTGGCTGCAACATGGGGCACAGCTAGGAGGCAGAGATGGGTGACATCTGCTGAGAGCCTACAGTGTGCCTGGTAACCCCAGGGCATACACTATTGTTCCCACTGGACAGATGAGGAAACTGAGGCAACCTGCCTGGGATGCACAGCCGCCTTCGAGGCACAATGGTGATGTGGTGGAGGGGGTTCTAAGCCGCATGGGACAATCTACAAGTCTTCAAAGAACCTCTTCTGCCATCCCACGGACGAACACTCCAAGGGAAAGGCCAGTCTAATGCCATAGCTGATACAGCCCTGCATAGGGTATCTGAGAGCTCATTTACTATTCTTTCAACCTGCTACAGATTTGGAACTTTTTAAATTAAAAAAAAATGTGGAAAACTCCCCATGTTCTAACCCCAAAATGCTAAATTTATATGAGAAAGCAAATAATCATATTCAATAGTGTATTTCAATGTCCATATAATATACCTTTAAAGAATGGAATTTTGATGCAATTAAGTAACAAGTAAGGAAAAGGCCCTTAGGAAAAGAAAATATCACAGAGGGAGCGGTTCAGCAATGTTGTGGTTGGTGGAGGCGAGTAGTAGGTGCACAGGGGTCATGATGTGACTGTCTGTTTGCACGGTGGAATTGCCATGAAGTGGCCTTGCCTCACCAGTGGTTTCTGTACAGCACAGGCTATGCAGAATAATTAAAAAGCTTTTACTGTTTTGCACTTAATAAATATGGAAACAGCGAGGCCGAGCTTCCTCTCCCCAGCACTGCCTCTCACGACTGTAATTGTTTCCTTAATTGATTTATCTCCACTTAAATTGGCCTATATCTATAAAAGTTTCTCTCCTTGTAAAATGCTCTGTTAGCATCTGTTTCAGATTTATTGCACAATTTTTAGATGTAACATATGAACTCTATAACAGTTTTTAAAAGTAAAATCATGCCCAATTCATTCAACTTCCAACCTGCGGGTCAAGGAATGGAGTCGGTTGAGTATTTCTTTGTAATAATGCTTCAGAAAGCTCAGAGTGTTTCTGGAAGAATTTGCAGTTTTGCTTATTTTGAGAACACTGTAAGGGGGAGACCCTCTGCGGCTTGACAGAGGAGGAAAGTGAATCATGAGCCTGGCCTGCCTGTGACAGCAGCATTTCCAAGGCCACTGCAGTGTCGAGAGCAAGCACAGGTATTTCTTGGGAGCTAAAGAATGTCCTGGCATGGAGATCTCCAGCTCTTGAAAGCATGTGCACAGCTCCTGAGGTGGAAGACTTCCTTTCCCAGATGAAGCAGAGGACCAAGTCAGACAAACAGCCACCCAAATGGGTAGAGTGGTGGGTGGGGTGAATGATGGATGGGCGGGTAGACGGATGGATGGATGAATGAAGAGATGGGTGGACAGTGGGATGAAAAGGTGGCTAGGCGGATGATGGATGGATGGATGGATAATGGGCTCAAAAGTGGGTATATAGGTGGGTTCATGAATGGATGGGTAGATGAATGGATGGTAGTCACCTACCAAAGTGAGCTTAGTGTATTGAAGAACACAGGCTCTGGAGCAAGACTATCTGGTTAAATTCCCTGTTAAGCCTTATCATGTGTTCTTCAGCAAGTCTCAAACCTTTTGGGGCCTCAGATGACTCATACCAGGAGGAGGAAGTAACACGCCTACTTCATAGGGTGGTTGTGGAGAACAGACAAATACGCGCTTTCACATTCCACAGTAAAGGTCACTTAATCTTGAACAGCCTCTGTGACCACAACCTTGGTGTCCTCTAAAGACAGAAAGCTTCCCCTCCCTGCAAACATGACTTCTTCCCACAATCAACTCCTCCTGGGGAGGAGAGAGTCCACCCACTTGGACATGCCCTTTGAGTGTAGAAGATGGCTATGCACAGCCGGGGTCAGCAAGGGTCTGAAGGGCTTTCTGTGGCCACATTGAGGGGGAACTTACTTTTGTTCCCTACAAATTACGGGAAATTTCACTTTATCCAGTGTCTGTCCACACAGCACTCTGTGTGGTGCAAGAAACCACTCCACCCAGTGTCCCTCATACACACTCCACTCGGTGTCCAGACACCACTCCATCCAAAAAACCAACCTCCAACCAACCAAAGTCATTTTCAGTTTTGGAAAACCAATCACTTTTTCTGAAAAACCAAAAAGCCCACAAGAAACTCCAAATACAGCTGGCCCCAGACATTCCACCATACTTGTGTGTGTGTGTGTGTGTGTGTGCGCGCGTGCAGTACTGGGGACTGAACCCAGAGCCTCACACATGATAGGCAAATGCGCTACACTGAGCTCCATTCCGAGCCCTCCTCCATAGTCTTTGATCCCTGGCCTCTGGGGACCCAATCTCCTTTATGTCCCTGTGTTAATTTTCTGACCTCTTTGCCTCTCGCCGGGAGTGCCTCCTGTAGAACCTGCATTGTAATTTGCCCTGTTGGTAACAAAGGCCTGAGCCACAAGGACTGGACCCTGCCCAGGAGGTCCTTTCCTCCTGTGAAGCCCCGCCCCCCCCAGCCTCTCCTGTCTCCTAACTCTGCACACTGCAGAAAGCAGAGACGTGGCCCCCGGTCCTGGCAGCTCTCAACTGACATCTATTCTTCTGTGATCCCACTAAACTGAGACTCTGTTCTGCAGGTGGGAGCAGGGAGATTCTGATAAAGTCATTACCAGTGCCACAGTGACGGTGAGTGGCCGTCTCCTTAGGAATAGTGACAATGACAATCACATTGTAGGGTATATGCCCAAGGCCCAGGAACCATGTTAATTACTTTCATGGTGTCAGCTTTCATCTTTGTGCCCAGGCTTTAGCTGGGCATTATAACCATTTGACAAGCGAGGAAACTGGGGCTTAGAGAAAGTAGGTAACTTTCCCTCAATTACACAGCTAGTAGTTGGTTAAAAAGGATCTGAACCCAAGTTGGTCTGACTCCAGCATTCCAGTTCCTACACATCCAGCCACGCCTCGCCTGTGGGAAGCCATCAAAACCAGGTAGGGCCCGGCAACACACAGCAACAGGCCTTGAAGAAGGAAATGCCTTACACGGCTCAGGAAGCTGAGGCAGGAGGATCGCAAGTTCAAAGCCAACCTCAGCAACTTAACGAGGCCCTAAGTAACTTAGTGAGACCCTGTCTCAAAATAAAACATAAAAAGGGCTGGGAATGTGGCTCAGTGGTTAAGTACCCCTGGGTTCAATCCCTTTTACCAAGAAAAAAAAAATCAACAAGCCTTTAATGGCTTCAATACCCAAGATGCAAGGCGCTGCTGAGGGCAGCAAGGACCCACACAGACCAGCAGGGCTCGGGCAGCCCAGTGGGGTGCACAGCCCTCGAAAGACTGGACACAGAGCAAGATGTAGTGTTGGGCACAGAAAGAGCTCTGGTGGGAAAGAGAACAGGGTTTGAAGGAACAGTGGCAGAGAAGACATGGCGTCCTCAGAGGGGACGGTCAGGAAGGCTCCTCTGAGAGCAGTTCAAACTGAGATCAAGTCGGATGCTTAGAGATGGAGAGAACCTGACCCCTGAGATTGGCAGACTGTGGGCGTGGACATCTCCCTTTATTTTTGTTGACCTTGCTTTGCTCTCAGAGGTCACTCGCCTCCTCCTCAGCCTTCCATTTTCTTTTTTCACAGAGGATGCACTGAGGCACCCCAAGGTTAAGGACCTTGGCCAGGCTTCCACCTCCGATAAGTATCACAGAGTTATGAGCGGAACCACACTTTGGCTCCAAAGCCCACACTGTGGCCACACTCCACACATGGCCACCGGCCCCACCTGACTGAGGCCAACGGCGGATCTGCAGCTTCTGAGTCTTCCCCTCAACTCCTGCCTAGTTCGCCAGATACCTGTGACACCTTTACCCATCCTGGGATTAGCCTTCCGAGCCTGACCCCTCAGAGGTCCCCAGCATGCCAGTGGGCGTCCCTCCCTCGTCACCAGTCATCTTCCGTTTCCCAGCTCCCCAGGACTGGACCCAGGACGGTGCATGACGTTCCCCTAGCTCTAGGACACAGATCTCCCGGACTCGGAGGGAGCCTCGCCCACAGATGGGCTTGGCTTGGAGTTCCTGGTACACATCTTGGTCTCTGAGAGCAAAGCAAGGTCAACAAAAATAAAGGAAGATGTCCACGCCCACAGTCTGCCAGACGCACCCCAGAGTGGCCATCATCCCTGGACAACAGCAGCTCATGTCTCTGACTCCAGACCTCAACGGCCACATCCACGAGAATCTTGCCTTCTGGATCCTTTCAACATCCTGGGACAACTTCCTCGGGGAGCAAGCACACAGGCACCCATCATTGTAGCTCAGGATCTGAGGTCCTCGAGAAGGACAGAGACAGGGATAGCTCCAGAAGCAGTTGGTACGGGCCGCAGAAGGTCACCCCAGACAAGCTGGTTTAGGTGATCTCGTCTCAGAGGAGCCAGAGAGAGCCTTCTCCTCAGCCCTGCCAAGACGCACTAGGGAACTGGCTCCGGACCTGGAAGCCTGGCTCAGAACCAGGTGAACCAGCCTGGCCTCCAGGCGAGGACTGACCAGAGGCCTCTGGGGCAACCAGGTGAGGGAGGCGACCAAGAGGGATGCTCAGTCAGAGACCTCTGCTGGGAAACCCCACGCCTAGAAAGTCCTTGCTCTGATCAGGAACACACTGAGCTACAGAACCTTCCAACACACACCAACACGATCCGAGCGAAAGCCTCCGAGGACAGTCTCCCCAACGGAAGCACCTGCACACCTGTGCGGAGCACTGAAGTGTGCCCTGACCACAGACAACGTGACCTCTGACCATGACCTCTGACCTCGTGACCTCGGTATTTACAAGGGAGCAGCAACAGAATGAAACCAACAGTTGAGAAGGAAACAGAAATCAAAGAAGAGTCATTTACATAAGAAAGGACGTAACGAGAAAACCCAGGGGAAAAAACGCAAAAGCAAAGGAGTCCAGTTCCCAGTGGAACCCGGAGGGGACAGAATCAGGGCAGAAAACCAAGTTAAGGTGGGGACAGCAGCTCAAAGGCCCTTCAAAAGAGCAGGAGAAAAGCACTTCAGTTGAGCAGAAAGTATTAGAGAAAATGAGAATGAGCAGAAGTGACAGAGACCCAAACAGTGTGAGTCCCGCAGAGGGAAAAATAAAAGTGGGACGGAATCGCTGCTGAAGGCATGATGGGAAACATCCAGGTCCAAGAGTCTACTGGTCAAGAAGAGAGCCCAGCGGGGGACGCAGAGGCTTGGGACACGCACACTTCATTTCTAGCCTGAGAGACATCTCCATTTCAAAAATTAAGACTTCCCACCATCACCTGCAAATCCTCCTCCAACCGAAACGGTAAGAACACAAATCAGGGGAATTTCAGGGAACATGAAATGCGGGAATACATTATGAAGAAATAAATACTGTGTCCTCAAGAATTCTACCAGCCTAGAGTGTCCTTCAGACAAGAATGGGAAGACTCGTCATGCCATAGGCGGCAGAAATACAAACTATCCTCTGAAAAAGATGACACAAACGTACACTTCAAAAACTGATTATAACCTAAACTTATTGAACTTAAAACTCAAGAAGGTGGCATAAGGATGTGCACCCGGTTGAATGCTAGTGACGTCACCAACTGACACTGAGAGTTAAGTCCAAGTGATTCTGTAATCATGATAAAATCAAAAGCAAATATAAAGTGATCCTTAAAGAATTATATATATTTATATAAAAAAAGAAAAGAAAGCAAAAGCAGTGGTTTAAGATACCGCACTCAGAGAACAAGTAGAGACAGTGGTCCCACATGAAGCAGAGTGAAACCTGACTGTGAGCTGTGCATGTCTTCATAGAGGAGCATGTCTTGTGTATTGTGCATATTGTGAAACAGTCGTTTGCCTTCAAGAAAGGAAAATAGGTGGAGAAATATCATAAGTAATCATGTGCTGCATCAAAATGCTGGACAGACACTGGGAAAACACAAGCATTCCAACAGGTGAACTGTAGTGAGGCACACCGACCCCTGATGTGCACAGCTTGAAAGGAAAGGCGCCCTCCCGCAGCACGTGGAATCAAGGGCCAAACCCCACAGGCCACATGCCCTGCAGAGCCCATCCCAGGGACCTGAGTCAAAGCAGCAGTGATGGGCAGGCTCGAGCAAGTGCCTGCAGGAGCCCGAGACAACTCTCTGGGGAAGCAGAAATGTTCTCTGATTTGACCAGAGTGGGGAGAGGTGTCAAATGTCACCTCTCCTGCACATCAAAGTTGACAGCAGCTCAATTCACAATAGCTAGGGTACGGAACCAACCTAGGTGCCCTTCAGCAGATGAATGGATAAAGAAATCATGGTATGTATCCACAATGGAATACTACTCAGCCATAAGAAGAATGAATTTATGATTTTTACCAGCAAATGGATGAATCTGGAGACTACCATGCTAAGTAAAGTAAGCCAGTCCTAAAAAGCCAAAGGCTGAATGTTTTCTCTGATCAGGGTGAGTGAGGAGAAGAACAGAAGTTTAGTAGATTGGGCAAAGCGAATGAAAGGAGGTGGGTTTAGGAAAAGGAAAGACAGTGGAATGAACCTGACATAACTTCCCATGTACATATATGAGTACACCACAGTGTCTCTCACCATCCACTGTGTACAGCCATAAGAATGGGGTCCTAATTAGAATAAGATACATTCCATGCTTGTATAATTGTATCAAACTGGATTCTACTGTCATATATAACTCAAAAGAATCAATAAAAATTTTAAAAAAAGAGGAAAAGTCACCTCTATACTTCAAATGCATAAGTTTTTTGTACGTAAATTGGCCCCAATAAAGTTATTTGGAAAACACACATGAAACCACAGAAATGAAAAGAGAAAATAAACATTCCAAATCAAATGAGAGGATGGAAGTAAGATCCTTTACTGCAAGAGACATTCTAAAAATGAAACAGTATTAAAGCATAAAAGCCAAAGAGAACTAAATCATGAAAGCAGAAATAAGACCAAATATGCTATTTACTAAAAATCAAAAGCTGCACCTGAATGCTTACGGTGGTTTTCTTCTTAATTGCCCCAAACTGGAAATAACAGACATCCTTCACTGAGTGAACAGATCAATTGGTGTCCATCCTGCGATTGTGTTACCAACTTGCACAGCGACATAAACGAATCTTACATTCACTTTGCAAAAGGAAAGAAGATAGACCCAAAAGCCCTCGCACATCTGAGGATCGTTTGCGTGGTACTCTGGAAATGGAAAATCGAGAGGGATGGAGGGCAGGTCAGTGAGTACCAGGGCCAGGCAGGAGCGGGTGAGGACAAACCAGCTGCGTGATGACATCCACTGCGGGGCTGTGGTGGTGGACACACAGTCTGCGCATTTGTTAAAACCCACAGTGCCACACACCACACATCACACACAAATGACCTTTCCTGTAGGCATTAAAAAAATCAGCCTAGATGTTAGGTCCCTCTAGGGACGGGGGAGGGAATGTGGCCTGTGACAACTGAATCTCACTGTGTCCAAAACCTAGGATGCAATCTGTGAGTCAGGCATCGGGGATATAGATACATATTCACCCTGTGCAGCTGAACCTATAGAAGCCATTTTTTAATATTTATTTTTTAGTTGTAGTTGGACATGATATCTTTATTTTATTCATTTTTACGTGGTGCTGAGGATTGAACCCAGGGCCTCACATGTGCTAGGCAAGCACTCTACTGCTAAGCCACAATCCCAGCCCCCTAGGATGCAATCTGAATGAGGGATGGGGAAAGGAGCAACCCAAGCAGCAGCAGGAAACAGCACTTTACCTGATAAAATAAAGGCACAGACAAAAGGAACTGCTCTCAAACGCCCGACTCCTAGAACATGTGTTTCTCATAGCAGCACAAAAAATAAAGACAGGATCTTACATATGCTGGATTTGAGCAAATAAGTAAATAAATTGTAGGTAACTGGGGCCAGGATCTCTCTCAATGAAGAGTAAGTTCTAAGTAAGCTGAAGGGGAGACAAGAAGGAACGTAGACACCAACCAGAGCCAGAGACATTAGGGTGCACGCGCTGCTTCCACCTGCAGCACACTCTATCTAAGCACAGAAACAGAGTTCCATGTACAGTGGGTCAGCATGCACTCCCCACACCTCCTGCACCTGCCCAGGAGAGGGCCCGGGAGCAATGCTCGCATTCAGCACCCAGACCTGGGTTTCTAAGTTTTCATTCCCCTCAAAAGGAACCAGGAATCTCTAGAGGAACACCCAATTCTAGGTGTGGACAGGACATGTACAAGGCGAGCCCAGAGGCCCTAACAGTGCCAGAAAGTAAGAAGATCAAGAAAGCGAAGAAAGAATGAAAGAATGAAAGAATGAATGAAAGAAAGAAAGAAAGAAAGCCCATGATGGTAGAGGAACAGCAAAGGGGCCCACTGAGAGAGTTCCCAGTGGCCAAAGCTGGAACAATTTCAATAACAAAATAGACAAGTGCTGCATTAAGACCCCAAAATAAAATGAATATACACACATCTGTCTGACAGTCAAAATAAATGGATTAATGAATCGGGAGTCGGCAAACGATGGCCCGTGGCCTGATGCCTGTTTTTGGAAATGAAGCTTTCTGGAACACAGGCAAGTGTAACGAGTGTGTAACGAGTGTGACTTATGTAACGAGTGTGACTGTCCTCACGCCCAACAGTACGACTAGATTGTTGTGACAGTCTACAGAGCTCGCAGAGTAAAAACTATGCACTATCCCATTACAGAAAAAGTTTGCTGACCTGGTTAATGAACAAATAGCAGAAAAAGACAATATTCCTTTCAAAATAATCCCAAACAATAAGTGTAAAAAAAATGATAATAACAGGGGAAATAGAAAAATCACCATTAGAAGACTACAGTAAGAACTGCAAGGAAAGGTCCATAGATGGATGCTAAAACTAGTGGGTAAGACTCCAGAGAGGAGCAGGACACATGAGAGCCTCAGAACATCTCCTCTGGCATATTTAATCACTGTGGTGTTTTCACCAGAAATGGACACAACGATACCACACCCATTAGGAGGGAGAGCTTAATTCCCCTCTCATATGTGACTATTGTAAGAAAAGGAAAAAAAATAAAAAGAAAGTAACTACACAGCAGAAAAACCCAGAAAAATTGTAAAACATACAAAGAAACAAAAAAATTTCTCATTCATAGAGAAAATTAATAGAAACTGTCCCTGGGAGAGCAAAGATATTGGACTCACTGGACAAGAGCGTCAAATAAACTGACTTCAAAATGTTCAAAAAGCCAAAAGAATCCACAAACACAGAATTAAAGGGAACCAGCAGGGAAATGTCTCAACAAACAGAAAAATTAAAGCAACAGGAAACATTAAGAGAAACCAAATAGAAATTCTGAGCTGGAAAGCACAATACCTTAATTGGAAGAATACAAGAAGGTTTAAAAAAAAAGATTTGAGCAAGCAAAGGAAAGAATCAGCATACTTAAAGCTTCTTCAGTTCAAATCATCCAGTATGAGAAACAAAAAGGAAAAAAAATAAGAGGAAAAATGAACAGACCTAAAAGACCAATAGGGCATCACCAAGTAACCAACACACATACAACAAGAGTCCAGAAGAAGAGGAGAAAGAGAAAGGAACAGAAAGACTCTTTAAGAACACAATCGCCAAAAACTTTCAAATTTGATGAAAAACACAACTATATACCCAAAAAGCCCAACAAATTTCAAGTAGGATAATCTGAAGCACAGCTACATGGAGGTACAATATAACTAACTGTAAGAAGACTGAATCCTAAAAGCAGTAAGAGACAAAAAACTCATTATGTACAAGGGATCCTCAATAAGATCGACAGCTATTTTCTCATCAGAACCCACCGAGGCCAGAAGTGAATGGAATGGCATATTTAAAGTGATGATGAACAACTATCAATCAAAGTCTATATAAAGAATCAGTTATTACTTACTCGTAAACAAAAACTGAAGGAATGGGCTACTGGTCGACTTGTTCTATAAGAAATGCTAAAGGGAGTCATTGAGGCTGAAATGGAAAGATACTTCGTTAGACAATAACTAAACCATATAAAGATATAAAGAACTTTGACAAAAAACAAACATAAAATCCAGTAAATACAAAAGCCATGTTATTATGGTTTTGGTTTATAACTTATCTTTGGGTTTCCTATATGATTTAAAACACAAAGCACTAGTTCTAAATCTATGTGAATGGGCATGAAGTACATAAAGACGCAACATGTGATAACAGTGATATAAATGGAGAGAGTTGCCAAGTTTTTATACACTGTTAAGCTCAGCTGGTAGCAATGCAAACCAAATCATTACAGACCTAGCATGCTAATGTCAAACCCCATGACAGCACTAAGAAAATATATTAAAATACACAGAAAAGGACTGAGAAGGGCATCAAAACAGTATGGAACAAAAAAAAAAGGTTCTTGGGGCAAAGCGATAAAAACTAGGTCAATTTCAGGTAAATCCTACTGAAGGAGACATAGGATTTGTTTGTATTTTATATGAACAAAACAAATCACAAATGAAATGAACTGCATGCAATATCATGTCTTCTAACAGCACATCCCCTTCAAAGGAATAGGGATCATTTACCATGTCCTGGACATCAAACTTACTAAATTAAAAATACTAAAAGTCATTCAAAATAGGTTCTCAGACCAAAGCAGAATCAAACAACATAGCAAAGGTATAAAATGTCTGTCAATCCACTACAAATATTTGGAAATTAGACCACACACTCCTCAATAACCCAGGGATCAAAGTAGTCTCAAGGGAAATTTTTAGATATCTTGGAATAAATTAAAATAAAAACACAAAATATCAAGATATGTGGGTATACAGTATTCAGAGGCAAATTTATACCACTGTATGATTATATAAGAAAAAAAGAAAGTTCTAAAATAAATAATCTAAGTTTCCATATTAACAAATTTTAAAAGAAGAGCAAATTAATTCCAAAGCAAACAGAACACAGAAAATTTTTATAATTTCTTTATGAAGAGAAATAAGTAAAATTGAAAACAATAAAACAAAAAAACTAGTTCTTTGAAAATAATAATAAAATTGACAAACCTCTAGCTAGATTTCAAAAGATAACCAGTAAAAACACAAACAACAAAGGATGGAAATAAAAGAATGGACAGAAATACTGGCTCTACACAAAAAAAATGATAAAAAGAGAACACTATTAGCGACAGATATAAATCTAACAGCTGAGATGAAATGGACCAATGATGTGAAAAACATAAACTATCTGAACTCATTCTAGAAGACACCAGTGACCTGAATAACCCTATATTTAATTTTTGTATCAAATTCATGGCTATATACCTTGCAATAAAGCAAATTATAGGCCCATATGATTTCACTGCTCAATTCTACTAAATATTCAAGGAAGAAACAATACCAATTATATACAGTGTCTTCCAGAAAACAGAAGAGAAAATAATGCTTCTCAATTCATTTTACTAAGCCAGTATTATCCTGATGCCAAAGTAGACAAAGACATTAAAAAAAAAAAATACTACAGACTGCTATGACAATTCAAAAATCCTCAACAAAATAACAGCCAGTCAATTCTGAAAACATATAAAAGGTACTGTAACAACTAAGGAATTTATTCTGAGAGTAGGACTGTCAAAATTTGAAAATCAGTGTAAATCACCACATTAACAGATTAAAAAGGAAATCCATATGATCACCTCAAAAGATTCAGACAAAAAGTATCTGAATATAATCTGACAAACATTTTTCATAAACTAAAACTCTCAGCAAACTAGGACTAGGGGAGACTCCTTTAATGGGTAAAGAACCTCTATCTACATAAGAACCTACAGCAACAACACACTCAACGGTGGAAGACTTTCCTTCCAAGACTGCCCTTCTCACCCCTCCAGTTCAACACCATCCTGGCAGTCCTACCCAGAGCAATAAGCAAGGAAAATAAACTAAGGGTATGGAAATTTAAGTGGAAGTCAGAAAACTGCCTCTACTACAGATGACAAAATTGCCTACGTAATGAATGCAGTGAGCTTCACACACACACACACACACACACACACAAAAATCGCTTAGAATTTGAGTTCAGTAAAACCACAAGACATAAAGTCAATATATAAAAGTAATCGCAATTAATAAATGGACAAAAGAACTAAACAGAAGGTTCTCTAAAGAAGAAACACAAACGGCCAACCAACATGAAAATATGTTCAATGTCTCTAGCGATCAGGGAAATGCAAATCAAAACTACACTAAGGTTTCATCTCACTCCAGTAAGAACGTCAGTCATCTAGAATAGAAATAATACATGTTGGCAAGATGTGAGGGGAAAGGTGCATTGTTGGTAGGACTGCAAAACAGTGCAGACACTCTGGAAAGCAATATAGAGATTCCTCAAAAAAAAAAAAAAACAGGAATGAGGGGCTGGGGTCGTAGCTCAGCAGTAGAGTGCTCACCTAACCCGCGCACAGCCCTGGGTTCAATCCCCAGCACCACATAAAAATAAATGAAATAAGGGTATTTTTAAAAAACTAGGAATGAAACCACCATATGACCCAGGTATCCCACTCCATGGGATATACCCAAAAGATCTAAAATCAGCATACCAGGGCTACATTCACATCAAGAACAGCACAATTCATAATAGTCAAACTATGAAACCAACCTAGGTGCCCTCCAACAGATGAATGGATAAAGAAAATGTGGTGTTATATATACACAATGGAATATTACTAAGCCATAGAAAAGAAAGAAACTATGCCATTTGCTAGTAAATGAACGAAACTGGAGACTATTATGCAACATATAATAAGTAAATAAGCCATACTCAAAAAGTGAAAGGTCAGCTGTTTTCTCTAATACATGGAAGCTTGTCCAAAATAAGGAAATAGAGAGAAGGAGAGAGGGGGAGGATCCATCAAAATATAATAAAGAACAGTGAAATAGACAAAATGGACTGAGAGGGAGAGAGGAGGAATGGAATTAGGAAAGAACAGGAAATGAGTCTGACCTAACTTTCCTATGTATCTAACCAACATACCACAGTAAACCTCACGATTATGAATATCCACAAGACACAAATTTTAAAAAATGCTATAGGTAGATGGCAGAAAGTTCAATAGAATGAAGGGAAGGAAACAGAGGGAGGGAAGAGAAAGGGAAAGTACTAGGGACTGAATTAGAACAAATTATATTTCATGATTTTATAATCATGTCAAAATGAATTCTAAGGATATCTATAACCAAAAAGAATCAATAAAGAATGAGTAAAATAACAAAAAAAAAAAGCACATTGACTTTAAAAGGAGTTGAAAATAGTTATCTGATCAAAAGAATTCATCCTGGTATTTATAGTCAGGTAATAAAATGTACAATGTACAAGAAAAGTAATTGCATTTATGTGATAAAAGTGAACAACCAGAATTCAGTATTTGTTTTAAAAGTACCATTAATAATAGCACCCAAAAAGTGAAATTGGTATAAGTCTAACAAAAAAGTACAGATCAATATGCTAAAAATCACAAACCACCAATGAAATAAATAAAACATAAAAAAATCAAGATATACCATGTTCATGGATCAGAAAACATGATATTATTAAGATGCCATTTCTCCCCAAATTGGTATTTAATATAAAGTCAATATAAAACAAATCAAAATTTCAACTAGAATTTTACATAGATTTCCAAAGCTGAAATTTATATGGGAAAGCCAAATAACTAAAACAACCAATTAAAAAAAATTTGGAAAAGTCACAACTACTCTGCAAAGTTCCAGATAAATTAAGATTTGGTGAACAAAGAATATATCAAAAACTAACATACTTTTTAAAGACCTGGAGAAGAGGAGGTCTCTGAAGCAAAAAAAAAAAGAGTGATAAATTTTACTACACAAAAATTTACATTTTTAATAACTAAAAGGTAGCAAAAACAAAGTTAAGTGATAAATGGCAGGGTGATTACATTTATAACAAAGGATTAATACCCCAAATATACAGAACCTTAAAATCAGTAAAGAAAAAAAATGGGGAAAAAAACAGAGAAAGAAATAGCAATTCAAAGACATAAAAATTGACGTTAAGAAGAGGGTCAAACTCATTGATAATCAGGGGTCTGAAAGATAGAACCATGAGGAAGTTCTAAAAGTTAATGATGTTCTTTGTTGGCAAGGATGTAGGGGAAGGAAGGGTGACCAATGCCCTTGGAGTGTCGGCGGGCACAGCTTTTACAGAGAGTGACTTAACAGACAGCTGTGCAAACTGAGATGGACAGCCATCACCCACACAGAGGGGACACGGGGTTACATGTCGGTGGGCAAGGAACAGAGCAATTGTGAGCTCTGAACAGGACATTTAATTTCCTGTTCTCTCTCTCCCTGTAGGCGGAGTCGCACCTGTTGCACCTCTGAGACCCTCAAGCCACCATCAGCAGCCAGGGCCTCTGTGGGATCAGGTGGGCAGAACAGCCCACCACCAAGCATCAGCCAGGACGAGTAACAACTGAACCCTTGCTGTCTAAGCCACTGGGAAAAACATCTGCACAAATTCTGGACCCTGATTTACAACCAATTCTAATGAGAAAAAGAAATAAGGATGTACTCTAGATGATCATTTGTCAAAGTAAAATGTCTAAATAAATCAAGAGAGCTGTGTTGATTTGTATAGCATGATCCCGTTCAAGTTAAAATATGCACATGAAGATAAATAAAAATCTAGAGTAAACCACTAATGCTCTATAGCTATTGCCTAACAATCTGCAAAGGTTGGCTACCATACACAGGAAGAGGCGCTAAGAGGGTCTTTGTTTTTCATTCAATCTTTTTCTGTATTGTTCAACTTTTTTTTAATGAACATTATTTATATAGTATCTGTGTCATTTTAAATCAACAAAAATATCTTTAAGAATAAATTTTCTAGACATATAAAAAAATGACCAGTTAAAACTTATAATGGGAAAATTAGCATATTTCACAAAGCATCCAAAAAGGTTAAATTGCAAAGATTAACTTTCCACAAGATATATTGGAAACTATAAGAAGATAAACCACAATTCTACTGAGCTACTTCAAAGGGCTTAAATGGCTGGAATTACATGTATCACATTTCTGGATGGGAAGCCTTCATATATTAAAGCTGTCAGTTTGCAGCAAATTGATCAATAAATGTAATGCAGTTACAATCAAATCCCAATGGGTCCATTTTCAGAACTTTACAAAATGATTCTCAAGTACCTCTGGGAGAATTCAACAAAAATAGCCACGAGATCTTTGAAAAAGAAGAATGAAGAGGCACTTCCACAGTTATATAATTAAACACAATACAAAGCCAACATCATTGTGAGGGCAGTATTAGGGCAGGAAAAATAAATCAACTGAGCAAGACAGAAAGCCTGGAAACACCCCCCGGGTATATTAGGAAATATAATCTGAAAAAAAGTAGCATCAAAAATCCTGCCGAATGGAAGGATTACTGGGTAAGTGGCTCTGGAATACCAACAGGACCGAGTGGGAAGCAGGCCCTCACTTCCCAGTGGAGGAAACAGAGTTGGTTTTTTTAAGAAATTAACTCCAGGTGGTTTCAAGAGTTAGCAAGCCTAAACACACACACACACACACACACACACACACACACACACACCAAGACACACAACTGTGACAACCTGGAAGAAAACAGAGAGCTATCTCGTTCTTAACTGAAAGCCTATGTTTAAAAGACTTTATTCAGAAGAAAAATGCTGATAAAAAGTGTCACAAAATGGGGGGGGGGGTGGTCCAGAAACATGAANGGGACTGTTCCCACACACGGTACATGGATGGCTGCTTCACACACAAGAGGCGCGGAGGATCAGGAAAGCACTCAAGAGCGAGAATGAGGGTCTGGTTTTTATTCACCAAACGGACAAAGGTGTCTTGAAAAATCAACAGTGCTTCATGCTGACCAGGGCATGGTCCTGGTGGACCACTGAGCAGTGCCACCACTTTCAGGAGAAGAATCCCACTCTGCGTGTGGAGAGGCTTAAGCTGCCTGTGCCCTTGGACTTGGTAATGTCTCTTCGAGGAGTGGTAAAGGATCATGCACATTTATTGAAGCTTTACAAGGAAGCAGATTAAAATCTACATCTGTAACAGATTAAAAGGAAACACATATGCTCTAAATATCCCTAGGAATAGGCTTAATGAGGTGGGAGTGGAGTACAGAGTGAAAACTACTTCCACTGTTTCGGGGAACCTAGGCTGTTTCAGTGACTCACCTCTGGGTGTCTGTGGCCCAGGGTGCCCACCTGGCTGCCCTTCCCATCAAGGGTAGGTGGTGTTTCCAGTCCCTGCACTACAGCATGTGGCACAAGAGACTGTGGGCAGCTTTAAGAGCTGGACCTGCAGGGGCTCCCCAGCCGTCTCCTCTCTCTGGCTTGTAGCCCAGAGAGCACCCTCTAAGGGAACTGGGGAACCAGACCAGGCAACAGGAGAACAAGAGGACACCAAGTGCCCCAGCCAGCTAGCTGCACTGCATGCTGAATGTGGGTAAGGCCACCTTGGACCGTCCCTCACCTGCAGGAGTGAGCCTATATCAAACCCACAGAAAATGGTTCAGCAGCCCACAGAGCCAAGAGAAGTCACTGGATGTTGCCTTAAGCCGCCAAGTGTATCACTGACACACCACAGTACAGAGGGTTACCCCAGAATTGGCTGAATCATGTTGAATACATACACCCTAAACTAAAAGATAAGAAGGGAATGTTAGGAATATAGAAACTTACTCATAGAACTATCTCAACCACTTCTCTCTCTCTCTCTCTCTCTCTCTCTCTCTCACACACACACACACACACACACACACACACACACACACACACCCCTGGGGAAAAAAATGAGGCAAGGAAGTTGATAGGAGGGTTATCTCCAGAGAGGAGCATTAAGGTTCATTATCTTCTTTATACTCATTTTGTTACAAAGTATCCTTTGGTCCATAGATAATCTAGGTATACACCATCATGTTTTAAAGGTGGGTTTGTCTCAACTAGACTGTGGCCCCCTGGGCGGTGGAGGCTCTGACTGAACTTGAACCTTGGGGCTTGTCACACAGCTGACACAACAGATGTGTAATGAACACACAGGTCGGGCCCCAGCCCCCAAGCTCCTCACTGCTCCCCAGATTTCCCCAGATTCCCTGGACCAGACCTGGTGCCCAGGACACCCATCCAAGCTTCCCTACGTCAGGCCTCCCCCCGACGCTGTGTATGCTCAGCCACAGGGACTTCTTCCTGCACTCTGGTGACCCTGTACGACACTCTGGCTCAAGGACAGGAGCACGAGCCCTTCTCCCAGGACGGAAACCCGATGGCCAGAGTCTCCTACGTGGCCAGCTCCTGGAGCCCCGGGTAGAGGCTCCCTGGTGTCTCACCTGCTCCTGGGACCTTACCTGAGGGTCCTGCTCCCGCTGCCCACCCTCTTCCAGAACCACACCTGTCCTGGAGTGACAAGAGCCCCCTGTGGAACTGTGTGGCTCACACCTTCGTCCAGGTCAGCCAGAGCCTCTCCGCCTCCTGTTGCCAAGCTGCACATCTCCATGTGCCCCTGCCACACCTCACACCCAACGCCACAGCTCACACAGGCAACATTTTGAGCTTCGATGAGAGCAGAATGTGCATGTGGCTAGGAAGACTGGGCATGGGAGGCGGCCAGCAATCTCCAACACCTGAGATGGGCAAGATGTTTGTCCCAGCAGGTCAGTCAAATGGACCACCAGCAGGTCACTCCCTCCCCTCACCCCTCCCTCTCCCAGGCACACACTGCTCATCATCGGGACACCCACCCTCATCAGCCCCATCAACCCAAAAGCTCAGTGACTAACTTACACAGGGAGGCACTCAGTAGATCATTACTATTATTTTCGATCTCACACCCAGGAAGCCACAGCTGCCCTCTCAGAAGGGGCACAGAACATGCAGTTCATTCATTCATTCAGTAGAATGCTTCGAGTGCTTGTCGCATGCCGGGCACTGTGCAGACGCCAGAGGGGCAACGGGGAATAAGAGCCACGTGGTCCTTCCTGTCAGGGAGCCCGCAGGCCAGTGGGACAGGCAGACACTCGGCAGTCACTGCGCCAATCCACGCAGAATCCCACTAGATAGGGCTCTGACCCGACAGCGCAGGCAGCTGACCCCAGAGGCTCCCCTGAGGAAGCGGCTCTCCTGCTGGGGGTGGAAGGAGGAGCCACCGCTAACCACAAGAGAGCCTGGGGAGGGGCCCAGGAGAAGACAGTTCCGGCCAGAGGGGAACAGAGTGAGCCGGGGAGTGCCATCACTGAGGGAGGCTGTGCGGCTGAGGGGAGGGGAGGGAGACCAAGGCAGAGGGTCTCTGTGGGCAGCTCATCACCACTCCAGGGCAAGACATCAGGGCTGCAGGGGATAGAGCTGGCAGAGGCGGGAGCTGGAAGCCCCCTGGTCCAGGCCCGCCATGCTCACCCTCCAGGAGGAGCTTCTCACCATCCTCATATCCGAGCTCCCCCTGAGCCCAACAGCCCCAGGGGCCCCTTTAGGACTTCTGTAAGAACACACACCAGGGACAGTGGGGAGCACAGTACTCCTGGACAGCAGGTGGCAATCTTTTAACTCTGGTAGAATGGCCACTAACATGCTCCTTTCTGTCCATTCCTACCTTGGTGGTCACCCTAAGCAGGACCACCCCTGAGAGATGGTGACTGGGAAGAAGGCACAGGGGCAGTGTGCGATAATGCAATAAGACATTACAAGAGTCCTAACGTCACCACTCACCGAGTCCTCTAGGAGAGCCCGCTGCGTCCTCCTAGGAACCCATCTCTTTTCTGGAGAATTCCAGAGGCTGCATCCCAGCTCTCTCAGGCACAGTGAGAGAGCACAGGCAGGTCTCCTTGGCAGAGTCTGTCCTGCTCGGGGCATTTGCAGGGCTCAGTGTGTATCGTGAATATTTTCCCTGTTCCCTTCAGTACAGCCCACTTATTATAATCCAGGGGTCAGCAAATACCCTCTGTGGAGGCCCAGATGGTAACTATGTCTGTCGGCCCTGGGTCACACAGTCTCTACCGCCACGGCTCAACTGCGCCCCTGGAGTGCAAACACAGCCCCGGACAATAAGCAAACAAATGGTGGTGGCTGTGTTCCAATGAAACCTTATTTATAAAAAACAGGGTGGGCCAGATTTGGCCTGTGGGCATTATAATGTCTGCTGTTTTCAACCACAAACATTGTGAAATCTTCCTTCAAGTTATCTCTTTGTTCATTTACTGGGGTTGGAAGCATGTATTGAGTGCCTACTCTATGCTGGACACTATATGTTAGGCACTGGAGGGTAGAGTCCAAACCCCGTACCTATGGTCCACATTCTCATGGAACCCTGCATCCAGTGAGACTCATGGCAAAGTGCTCACTCCTCTCCTTCCTCCATCTTTCCTTCAGGATAAGACCTGAACTCCAGCCAGCAAGCCAACAAGTGACCAAACATCTACATTAAAAGATTTAAAACTCTATATAGTATTTCAAGAAGTACAAATCAATTATATCCAACAGTCGCCCCTTAGCTGCAGGTCCATGAGCCTCCCAAGAACATCTAAAGATGTATGAAAATCTTTCCCTCCAACACTCAGCAAAGCCTGAGCTCAGAAACAAAGGCAAAGCTGGATCCAGCCCTTCCAAGCTGGTGGTCAAGGACAGCAACAAGACAGAGCCAAGGCTGAATCCAGGCTCCTCCCTTCATGTGGCCCACCAAGCCCTCCCGGCCTCTGTGAGCCCTGCTCTCCTGTCTGAGGCCTGGGGATAATGATCACATTCTTGCACACTGCAGGGACCAGATGAGATGGCATCCAGAAGGAACTCACTCCTAGGCCTGGCAACAATGAGCCACCACTGAATTACTACGCTACACTCCAGGGACAACCCAGAGGAACCCATCCCCTCCTTCTGTACAAAAGCAGACGGGGGAACACTTACAAAAAACACCAAACAGATTACAGAAAACATGGAGAAGATCGAGGATTGCAGGGAGCATCGGGAACAGGGACGATGACAAGGAGAGACGGGGGTGGAGGAGCAGCAGGTCTGAGCTGTGGCCTTCCTGCTCCACAAGCCGACCTGGGCACTCAGAAAGCTTCATCAGAGCCAGGCGCCGTGGCATACATCCATAATCCCAGCAGCCCAGGAGGCTGAAGCAGGAGGATCATGACTTCAAAGCCAGCCTCAGCAAAAGCGAGGCACTAAGCAACTCAGTGAGACCCTGTCTCTAAATAAAACACAAAATAGGGCTGGGGATGTGGCTCAGTGGTTAAGTGCGCCTGGGTTCAATCCCTGGGACCAAAACAAAACAAAAAAAGAAAAGAAATCATCCTCTGAGTGAGGCAGAAGAGAGGCCGGTCTCTGTTTCATGGAGAACAGGGTAGGTATTGGAAGACCTGGCTCTTCAAGAACCTAGCCAAGAAGCTCAGGCAAAACAGACTATAGACATGTCTCCCTGCAAAGCAGAGGTTTTCCACCCAAGTTTTGGGAAGTCCTACGAATCAATGGAGGCCTTTCAGGATGTCAACTTAGAGCAGTGGGGACCCATGAATTCCCTGCGTCCAATTCTCTTTACCTATAACGACCTATCACAGATTGGGGACAGCCAAAGTTCCATCTTGTGTTGCATTTGATGCTAAAAAGAACATTTTTAGACAAAAGTAAATGTGAAAAATCTTAGACAAGCTGATCCTTCCTCAATCCTTCCTTCTGGAAGGCTCCTTCTGATTCTATGACTCTAAATGCCCTCAGCTGGAGTAGCAGCATCAAATAGGCCAGAACAAGAATCTTCTCTGGGTCAGCTTTACCCCATTCCAAATGATTTGGCCGCGTCATCTGGAGTGTGCAGGCCTGAGGCTGAAAGCATCATCCCTTTCTAGTTTTTAAT
The DNA here is from genome assembly GCF_001458135.2 of Marmota marmota marmota. NCBI lineage: Eukaryota > Metazoa > Chordata > Mammalia > Rodentia > Sciuridae > Marmota > Marmota marmota. Next base: position 6,502,544 of record NW_026000222.1, on the reverse strand, counting down.
AGAATTCGTTTGTGTGCAAAAAGTTCGTTTGTAACAGAATGACCAAATCCAGGGTGCAGAGAGGCGGCCCCAGAACGCTGTGGGAACACAGCTTTTCTGGATCCTAGCACAGGTCAAGGGCTGGTGCTTCGAGGGGGATGTCCTAGGAAGACACAAGTGGCTCGTCAATATTTATGGGCTGAATTCCAGGAAGAGACCCTTGACCCCTCTTCCACCACAACTGCTTCCTCTCCAGCAGGTGCCAGTGGCTGAGGCTCCATCCCCACGGGATGATCCAGAAATGGCAGCAGGATGGCCTCACGTGGGCAGAGGCGCTCCGGGCGCCGCACACCCCAGGGGAACCAAGTGGAGGCTGCTGAGTCAATGGGAACGTCCAGGACTAGGACACCAGGAAAGGAGGGAGTTCTCACTTCCCAATAGGAACTGGAGATTCCTCTCCACTATCTTGGGGCAGCATTACCATTGGGACCAGGGGCTCAGACAGGTTTCCATCAAGGAGACTCAATTCAGTCCTCCCGACTGAGCACACAGGGCATCGCTGTACCCAACAGGCAATCCATGCACTTTAGCTGTCAGTCAGCCTGCCTTTTATAAATAAATAAATAAACAGATAGATATATAAAAGACACAGACCTTTTTAAACTTACAAATAAAAGGTCCTATGAGCTCATTTTGTGGTTCAAGTTGTTCTCAGTTTCAAAGCAGGAAGACAGAACAGGCAGAAATCTGGTAGCAATGGAATCTTTACTATAAAATAAAGTTGATGCAACCCTTATAAAAATATCTTAAAATACAAAAATAGTTTATTACAAAGCAAAATGGGGCAATTACCTATCTACATTCCTGTGTTTAAATATAAAGATAAAAACATTCTTCTGGCAACACGGCCCATTTGCAAATTGGATAGAAGCGTAAGGTGCCAATCAAACAAGAGAAATAAAAAGAGGAAAGAACAGTCAGTACCACTTTAACTTGTTTTGAAAACACAAATTTGTTCCAACACCATTGATGTGTTAGGCAACAATTTGAGCATCTTGCAAGTTTTACATTTGCTTTTGCATGATTCTGTTCACGAGAAATAACAGGTAATGCAGAAAGCCCCGACCAGTCAACTTAAGCCATGTCAGAGCACAACAAAATGCATACAAATGCACACACGCACACGTCCATCACTCTACAGCTGCCCTAGCTCAGGGACTTGGTCGGCCACACCTATGCCTGGCTCTCACCTTCCCCAGCTCACACTAACTCACAGCTGCAGCCCTTTCTACACCCAAATCCACAGGCCAGTTCTCAGACTTCTTCAAGGTCAAGTGCCACTTCTGTTTAGTATTTATGGATTTCTTACCCATTTAGCATATGCAAAAACATGCTGCTTTCTTCATTTACTGTGCCACTAAGGACATTTTTGAGTGCTGTACTCCACCCCTACTTTTCCCGTAAACCTTGTGACTTTTGTTGCATGACTCTGGACACACACAGTGATTTTTAGGAATACCCAAGTCACACAGCAGCAGAACCCAACTGTTTTTAATAGAATTTGTTTGTGTGTAAATGTCCATCCACACTTATTCTGTTTCTAAAGGAAACACACAGCACTGTAAATGGGCATAACCCTCCCAGAGGTTGTACAGCAACAGGCACCAAGTCAGGCCCACATCTTTGGCCCAAGTAATCCCCTTCTTGGAAACATACCCTCATTCAACAAGGAGAGGAAATATATGTACCTCAAGATGCCTACGTGACAGTAACCTGTACGTACGTGTGTGTGTGTGTGTGTGTGTGTGTGTGTGAAGCTACCAAGCATAATTACAAGGACTGTGTAACTAAAGAGTGACTATGACTTAGGTAGGTATAAGTATACATGAAATAAAAAGTATGTAAACTGATTAATGGTAAGAAAACAAAGACAACAACAGCATCAGTTGTATTAACAGGATAGGATTGAGGGTGACTTATTCTACATCTTGGAAAAATTCCTTAACAATACTCTTACACACACAGGGACACACACACACACACAGGGACATACACACACACACACATCTGTGTTTTAAATTTTGTGAAAAGCTAAGTCACCAAGAAGGGTTTTGAATATGCTAATTTGGGGGTTTGCTAAAAATCAGAAATAGTTCTTCACTGCATATCATACACCCAGCACACTATTTATTTTGAGATGTGAAGGGAAGTAATTTGAAATTTTAGTTTCATGAATACATATTTTTGTAACAGTACAAATCTGAAGCCTGAACTACAGCTGGTTATCTTCAGTCTGTCACTAAAACTAATTTGCAGCCCTGCAGCTTGCTGTAAATATGGAAACAATAGCCCCTTGCAACACGTAAACACGCAGGGCGAAACATACCAACAAAGCGGAGGTTTTGTTGAGTGGCAACCTGGACGTGCCTGCGGGCTGTGTGGACGGGTGAAAACCAGGCTTGGGGGTGGTTTGAAGCAAGGCTGTCTGTGCCCAGGAGGATGACTTCCTGCACACACCAGATGGCCAACAGGAAGCAGGGCACTTCCATGGGAGCGCAGAACACCCCGACCCCCTCGATCCCATGGGCCGTGTTAAGTCTGCATCTTGAATCCCCGACAGCCGGCCTGCATTCCCACATGTGGAACAGGGGCTCACAGCTCCTGCAGGGGCTGGAGGGGCAGCAAGCCCGCCGCACACCTGGGAGGGGCGAAGATGGGCTGCTTTGAATACTTAACAGGAAGTCCTGTTTTTATTAACACGTTAATAAAAGAGCTGGATTTTCCCATGTGGGAACGCTTTTTCCTCCTCTGAACACCCAGCAGGCAGAGTGGGAGAGGGAGCTCAAGCTTTGGATCCTGACAGCCCCGGGAGTTAATTCATGCTACTTGCTGCATGAGCATCAGAAAATTACCTCTCTGAGCCTCACATTCCTCTTCAGAAAATGTAGAGATAATAATATCTCTCAAATGGTTGTTCAGAGGATTAAATGGTTTTAAAAACAACACACCTGTCCCTAAGAGGAGCTTAATAAATACTCATTATATCTGAAGCTGAGTATTTTAAGAGACAGTTCAACCAACTGCACTCCCAAGCCTGACCCCTTACCTGACATCCCCAGAAAGATGTCTGATGCCCTGACTGAGCATGTTCGACATGGCACACGGGACAAAGACCTCCATGGGATCCTGGTTACCCACTGTCCAACCGGCATCACCCGACACACACACACACACACACACACACACACACACACACACACATAGCTGATGCCATAAAAACAGAAGATGAGGGCTGAGGATGCAGTTCTGTGGCAGAGTGCTTGCCTGGCACGTACAAAGCCCTGGATTCAATCCCTAGTGCCAAAAAAAAAAAAAACAATGGGGCAGGGTGGTGGGAATGAAGAGATTGAAAGGTAAGCAGGGGAGAGTAAATAGTAAGAATTATTCCTTGAAATTTAGTAATAATAATAATAAAAAATCCAGACCACTGTTCATTCTGTTCATTGTGATTCAATTGAATGTAAGCAAATTTGTGCATTTTAAATAATGTCCAAAAGGCCTTTCAAAAATGACCACATGAGCACCTGGACGCTGCGTGACACCACGGCGCGGCACATGCCGTCATGGCCTGGCATCTGCTGGAGGCCTTTGGTTCACCTGCCAGCGTCACGACAGTGCTGGTCTCTGGCTCTGCACATGCCAGAGGGCCTCTCACTGTTGCCTGGTCACTAACAGCAGAAAGCTGACTATTGGTGGAGGTGAAGGAGGCAAGATGACCCCGACCCGGCGGCAGCACAGGCCAGCTGTGTCTGCTCCACCACATGGGAGAAGGCTCCAGGCACGTGCAGTAACAGCCCTGAGCTGTGTCCCTGGCACAGCCCTGGGATAAGGGGATATGGACGCCAGGAGAAAACTCAGTCAAAAAGGACTGTGTCCCACTGCCACCAGATATACGTTTCCCTTCCTCTGATTCATGCAGGACACACAGTTGGCTCTCAACTTTTATCTACTGGGTGTCACAAGCTCAGTCACATCCAGTCTGCAGGGGCACTGGCCTACTGGGTAGCAAATGCACTTTCCACCAATATCTAACTGAAAGGAGGAGAGGAGGAGAGCCCCATGCATATCAGAAGCCACACGCACCCCAGGTCCAGGGTGTGACTTGGTGGTTTAGAGGCAGGATAAGAGCTGCTCCTATCCTGCAGTGACCCCATCCCCACTTGTATAAGAATCTCTCTTCAGAGACGGCATGTTCCTTGTAGGTGTGGCCCATGACCTGCTGAGCTCGGTGGCTTCTTCTACCTCTCCTCCTGCTCCTAATGGCCACCCCCATGCCTGGCACCCAGTCGGCGCTTCATAAGCACTACAGGGATGGATCAGTACATGATGGATGGATGGGTAGCTGGATAAAGTTCTGGGGCAAACTACGCAAGGCTGTGAGTTGGGTACACTGACAGCGATGTCTGAAATCATCCGGGTGACTCAATCAGACTGTCATGTGCTATTTGTAGACAAACATCCAGAAGACTGACAGCATTTTATTTTACTAAATCAAATGGCCATTCAGATGCTCTGTGGCCACAGCCATGGGTTACTGTTTAAAATGCTCCATTGGGATACTAAAGTTTAACCCTGAGCTCAAAAGATCCCTCCAAACATTCACTGAGGTTTTTTTTTTCCCCTTTTTTAATATAATTTTTAAAAATGTGTTCTAATTGGTTATACATGACAGTAGAATGCATTTTGACACATTACACACAAACGGAGCACAACTTCTCATTCCTTTGGCTGTGCGTGGTGCTGAGTCACTCCAGTACTGTGATGAAGAATGCAGAGACTTCAATGAGTCTTTATCAGACACTCGACATGGGGATGACTGTGACCTTAGCATGATCTTCTCCACCTACCAATCGCTTTATCTGGGTTTCATAAGGATGGCCACAATGGAGTCTCCTGTCTGCTTATAAGACTTTGCCATCAAGAGGCAGGGTCCTTTCCTCCTGAATGGGTAGGCTTTTGAGACTCTCTCCACCAACAGTCTCAATCAACACTTGTGCAAGTGACTCTCTGTGACTTCTGTGTCTGTCTCACAAAAGCGCCACTGATTTCCACTGTGTTCTCCAGGGATGCTCATTCTTAGAAGCCATGCCATGTGGAGGCCCAAATGAGGCCCCATGAAGGGACCACAGTAGGTGTCCCAGCTCAGTCCCACACAGGCCCCAATCAGGAACCAACAGTAACCACCAGACTTGAGCAACTCTGCTTCCAGATTCCAGCCCCCAGGCTCCAAGAGACCTCAGCTTCCAGGTCTTCCCAGGAAAGACTCCAGATACCACAGCACAGAAGCAAGCCACTAATATCTGATTGTGGTCCCATCCCCTCTCCCTGTGAAAACTCCTCGGTAGCTCTCCACTGCTCAAGAGGGAAGGTACACAATCCTTGTCACGGTCGCTAAGGCCCTTCACCCTGCCCTCCCCTCACGCCCTCTCCCTCAACCCTCATCTCAGCACCTGCTGCCCTGGAGGTACTCTAATTCCCAATCCTCTTCCTCTAGTTCACTCCAGCCCACCCCTTAGATAAAAAGAAAGCAGATGTTATGCCTGCCTTCCTGAGCTCAAATTCCAGCTCTGTCACTGGCTTGTGGCTATGCCCTTGGGCAAAGGTCTAAGTCTGTGGGGATGAGAATCATTCCTGCTTCCTCGTGTCACTATGAGGGTGAAGAGTTAACACACGTAAATCAGGAGAAGTCGTCACAGCAGAGCCTGGCTCACAGAAAGCACACAGCAACTAGTAGCATCTCATGCTTCTCTCAGCTCAAACACCACTTTGGCAGGGGCCCTTCACTCTAAGATTTCCTCATTAAATGCTTTTTCCTTCAAAGCATTTGCTGCATCATGATTATGGATCCTTTAGTGGACTATCCAATTAGTGCATGTCTCACCCACTGGTCACAAGACCAGGGCAGTGTCTGCTTTGGCTCACACTTTGCATCGGTACCTACCACAGCCCCTGACATGATGAATGTATGGATGGACAGAAGGGAGGAAGGAAGAAAGGAAGGGAGGAAGAAAGGAAGCGAGGGAGGAAGGAAAGGAGGGAGGGAGGGAGAGTGGACGAACAGGTGGAAGGAATGGGTAGAGACAGCCCAGCTACCTCAGAGTGTGGTGTCTAGGCCTCTCATTATCCAACCTGAGGCCATCAACAGGGCCAGAGGAGGCTGGATTTCCTGACGATGTGGAGAAGAAACTCCAAAAGACAGCACACTAAACACGTCCACTGCCACAGTGGAGGTCAGTAAAGATGGAGGTGGACTGAGCTGGAGCAACTGAGCGTCCCCAGCCCTCCCGAAGACTCCACTGAGGAAGCATCCAGGAGGTTTCTTTGCTTCTTTAGAAGAATGAAGAGAAAAATCCCTGGGGCAGATTGGGGATTGCATGCACCATATATCTTCTCCAGGTTCTCGTGAGACCTGCTATGGACATGGACTGGTGGACAGGTGAACCACCTGCGCTGGAGAATGAGCTTGCATATGACAAGGACAGGAAATAAACAGCTGAAATAAATAATTAACTGCAGGTGTGCAAAGCACAATGTGTGTGAGTTAATACTGGCAAGAGGATCCCTCATCCATACTGGAAATTCCAAATGTGACAGGATCTTAGAACAGGTTTCCCATGTGCTGTGTGGAGGCTAGAAAGAGCAAAGTGGGCAGGTCTTCTTCTAGTCAGTTTCACCAAGAGTGTCATGTCTGGCTTGAGCTGAGTGCTTTCCCGGATACTAAGTCACCCCGGCAAACTTCACAGACGTAGCAACTGAGATGCAGAGGCTTAGATGAGATCCCTAAGGTCACGTAGCTAAATCAGGAACAAAAACCCAAAATTGTCTCCCACATCCACCCGCTTTCTGCCCCATCGGGAGCAAGAGGAAGATTTTGCTCTGTCCAGGCACAAATCTGAAGGACCAATTTAAAATAGAACATTAATGAACAACATTCATGACAAGATAATCCACAACTGAAACTCATGATTTGTTTAAAGACGAATGGCAAACTGTCAAACTGTAATTAAAACAGAGCTAAAACCTGGTAACAGCCACCATGACACGAAGCACCCTAGATGCAGAATTTTATTTAATCTTCACGTCTATCCAGGGAAGAAGGGGTCGGGACCATCAAACCTGACCTACAGATGTAAGCACTGAGGCCTGGAGAGCTAAAGTGCTGGCTAAAGGCCAGCAGTGAACCAAGCCTCTCCAGGCCAACACCTGAGATCCATATCACCTGACCGTACGTATTAGAACAGGAATGGCTGCCGGCTCTGTGACAGGTGGGCTGGGATGATGGCCACACTAAGGAGCTAGAATTGGTAACTATGGGAAAAGAAGGCAGTGGAAGGAGCTGGAAGTCCAGTCTGGCAAGTGTAACCTGACACTCAAGGGTACAGCAGCAGGTGGTAGTAGGTGATGTCCCAACACATGAAGACTCCAGAACCACGGGGCAGGAGGCAGCATCAAGAAAGCCAACTCAGGCCACAGGGTCCCAGCAGCCACATATTTGTTGGAAACAACATCTCAGACCCTAAGAAAGGTGCTGTCAAGAACACGGAAGGGCTGGGTCTAGAGAAGGCTACTAAGGAGTCAGGGACTTAGGGTCAGGGACAATGCCTGCATTCCATGCTCCAGTCCCGGGAAACACGGACAGTCACCTGAACTCTAAATGCAGGGACAAGGGAGCAGAACCAGAAAAACAGAGTTGTTCTTGGCAGCAACCAGACCAAAGCCATCAGAAATGGGGCAGGAGCTCCAGGATGAACCTTACTGCTCCCAGGGAACTGGCCAAGGACTCCTGACACTTTCCAGGGAACTGCTGGGAAGAGAACAATACTCATTCATGCCTTCAGCAAGTGCTGACTGAGCACCTGTAATGAGCGTGGCCCAGGCCAGGCCCTACAGAGGGAGTGCTGAGCCAGACAGATGCTGTCCCTGCCCTCCACATCTGGAGTCCAGGGCAGTGTTTCTCAAACCACCGTCTGGGGATGTCCTGAAGGCCTGCAAAACTGCACATTCCTGGGCCCTGCTCCAGACCTGCTGAAAGGGGTCAGGAACAGGAGACTACATGGGTCTTAAGCAAGTCTTCCGCCCTTGGAGAGCCTGAATTTCCCATCTGTAAGTGGGACTAGGGACAGGAATGGCCCATGGCTGCTGTATTAATGACTCTACTCATCACAGAGGAGGGACCAAGACACAGCCAAGATCACCATGATCGTCATGGATTTACTTTTCTACACTGTTTTAAGGGGCTCTTCATTTCCACTATCCCCCTAGTCACTGCAGTGCACTAAATCTTGGGAATCCCTGGACTGTCCTTACCCCATAGCAGTGCCTGTCCCCATGAAGTCTAACCAATGACTCAAAATCCAGACAAGTGAGTGCACCCTGGGCTGTGGGGGGGAGACGAGGTCACCCAGGCCCCCAGTGTGGAACCCTTCAAGGTGCTGTCTCTCCTGTGGAGCCAATCACAGTGACAGGCCATCCTCACAGAGCTTCACAGAGCCTCACACTGCGCAGGTGACACAACCAAATCAGCCTAGGGGGAAGCAGAGATGCGGCCGAGTCGCCCCCATCACTTTCTGCCACACCCCATCCTGGCATCTCAGCTCCCAAGACCTGTGGAGGGGGTTCAAAACCAGCTGATATTTCCTGTGGATTGGTCTTTTCTCAACAGCATGTCCTCACCCATGCTTGACCCCTCAAAGTCACCAGCCTTTAACGACACAGCAAACAGAATTCAGGCAGAAATGGGTAAGTAAAGTGTGAAGGTGGGGAGAGAATCAACCTGAGCATTCTCTAGACCCTGAAGCCGGACACTGCCCACACAGACCAAGGAGCCTCTCCTAGTTCCCTCACGACTTCCCTTTCTGTGGACACACCTGCATTCCATGACCCAGTCCTGGAAAACACGGACGGTCACCTGAACTCTAAATGCCAGGACACCAGTGAAGCAAGGAGACAAGAACTGGGCCTGCCTGGGTTTGTGCCTGCAGACTCAATGCCAATCCCTGCTGCGATGGCTAGCCACCATCAGTCACCACGGCCGGGCTGTGCAACCTCAGCCCGTGCCCGTCAGCACCCCAGCTGAAGCCTGCTGTCAGACTGATTTGATCCCGACAGGAAGAACTCTGCCAATGAACATGAGCTTTAAGAGCAAAGAATATCCTGCTCTGCTGGCAACGCTTTAAAAGTTGAGGGTGTCTCACCCCAGAGTCCCCACCCCAGCCATCCCTTCAGTGCGGCTTCTGGGGGAGTTGTTCCTTGGTAAAAGATATGCCCTCCATTTCTTCCTGGGACTTGGGATGCACCTTCCTTGGGGACCCTGCATCCACCAGGGCTGCGGCGGATGCACACTCCAACCCCTACCGTTACTCAGCAGCACTGTGGCTGAAGACCCCAGTGGGCTGACCTGGGGACCCAGCTACCACTTGTAATGTCATTCCAGGTTTAAAAATAAACTCCAAGAGCCCAGCCACTTCAGAAATGGAGCACGTGCGGTTGCGGAAAGGCTTTCTTTAGAGACACAAGTGGGGTAACATCTTAAATAAGAGGAAAGACTAAAATAACCAGAGAGCCCACACCGTGTCATTACAGGGAAGTGGCTACCGGCAGAAAACGAGGAGCTCCTCCAGAGGAGACCCCGAACACAAGGAGCACATTCCTCTAGGACTCCAGGAAAACGCACCTCCTCCCAGGCAGGCAGGGGCTTCCTTCTCTGGGACCCCAGAGGCCAAAAGGAGGACCAGCATGACCAATCAAAGTGCTCCTGGGAGGACCGCCGACAGGACGAGAATCCCTGCCAGGCAGTCAGTCACTGTTGCTGGCCGGGGGTGCTGTGTGCCAGGCACGTGCCACACACATCATTTGCAGTTACTCTATGATAGTCCCTGGCGGTGGCCTCTGTTATTATTCCCATCTGACGGGTGAGAAAACCGAGGCTCAGAAACCTTCAGGACTTAGCCTGAAGTCCTGTAGCTAGCACACTCTAGGGCCTGGATTCAAAATCAACAGCCGATTGACAAGACTGACCTCCCTCCCCACGCATGAGCAGGGAGGGACAGTGAACAGCGACCCAGAGGGACACCCGCAGGTCATGACTATCTGAGGGCATGGTGGCAATGAAGGTCCTGACTGCTCTTGGGCTCTGAGTTCCTACTCACCCGCAAGCGTTAAACAAAGCACCAGCTTCCTTTGCCAACCTGAGCTGCTAGTGCCCGCTTTCTTCAAAGCATATCACCTGGCATAACCCACCATGCTCCAGACTTCAAAACGCACACTCTTGTCCATTTTCTCTGCAACCAGGGCTGAAATCAAGGGTGCCTTACAGTGGCCCAGCTTGGGCACCCTCCTGATTCCCAGAACAGAAGCTGAGCAGCGGCCACAGGGAACACTCAGCATCATCCGGGTCCCACAGCCCCTTTGCCCTGTCCACTTCTCCCTGACCCACTGAACCTGAGCCCAGGAGCTGCCAGGGCTGCAAACTCGGGGACTGTACCCCAGGCAGAACCAGGGAGAAATCCTGGCTCTTCCCAGCTCTGATCTGTCAGTTGGGACAGCATTCCTGGTAGAGAAGAGGTTGGGGACCACAAACTAAAATAAAATCCCCAGCAATCAGGAAGCTCTGGGGATCACGGAATGGACAGTGGTAGTTCTCTTGGTGTCATGTTCTTATCCTGGCTGCACATCACATCACCTAGAGCGTCTTTGAAAATACTGATGAGAAATTGAGAAAGAAATGAGTGAACGGAAGCAATGTCCAAACCTAAGTTTCTGATCTTGTGGTCTGGAGCATCACCTGGGCACTGAGACAAGGAAATGCCTCCAGGTGATTCTACTGCTTAGAGGTGCATAAAATAGAACAGCATCTTACAATAGGAGGTGCCTCAGGGCCACTGAGTGCTGAACCCTGAGAACTTCCTGGAGACCTCAGTCTGATTTCCCAACACCCCCCCAGCTCCTTTTGATGAGATACTTCACCAAGTCAATAATGGCCAAATGATCGATAACAGAATGGACACACAAGCTCCACAAGTACTTTATCTTTAATCCTCAGGATGTACCTAAAATTGATGGGCCCATTTTATAGCTGAGGAAACCGAGTCTTGAGGAAATCAGACAAGTTGCCCAAGGTTATGGAGGAAATCACTGGTGGACATCCAAACCTATGCCCTTTCCAAAACACCATGCTGACTCTCCAGAATAATCCACATATACAGCTGGGGAATGCTAGGATGGATAAACCAGACCATGCACACGAAGATCTCTGTAAAGCACCCCACGAGGCAGGGACTCCGGTACCCCACTCATCAGCACACCGGTCACCCTGAGCACCCAACACAGGAAGGTACGAGGGAGTACACAGGAGGAGAAACTGCTCTTGATGCAGGATTCAGTCTTCTAGAGGAGAAGACGGGGCTGGCTCCTGGAGGGGAGGAGGACTTCCAAGACAGTGCAGAAGGAGCAGCACAGGGAGGTGTGAGAGAAGGCCCATCCTGCAGCAGGTGAAGGTCTGTTGGCCGCCACGCTCTGCAGGAGCACTGCTGCTCCTCCTCTCTGGCCCCTGGCCACAGTCCCCACTTCAGGCACTTTCTTGGGCAAACTTGCTTCCAGGTACATTGGGGTCCTGGAATTCCTGGAGAGGGGACAGCAGCCCTGCAAGCCACTCCAGCTACAGCCTTCTCTCTGGAGCTGCTCCCCAGAACAAAGGCCATCCTCACCCACCTCGGTCCTATGGCAAGGATCACTGCCCACAGGGGTTGGGTTAATTAATCCCTGGCCAGGTATCAAGTCCAGCACGGGCCCTGCAGCACTGAGGAAGTGATCCTAAGGCTCAATTTACAGTTTGCGTTGTCTGTGGCTGCATCTGAGCCTGTGAGATGGGACATCGCTCAGGAAATTAACCACACCCACCTGGAAGCCCAGACTCCACAGGCAGACCCCCAAGTGTCAGCCTCGCCCAGCGGCCACCACAGCCCCGAGGCCATATTTCTGCAGACGGATACTATCCCCCAGCACACTGAATTCATCCCAAGGAGACACCGATCCCATGGCTCAGTCCCCTTGGTGTCCTAGGGGATCAGCAAACCACAGCCTACAGGCCAAAGCCAGCCCCCCAGCTGCTTTTACTAATAAAGTTTTATTGACAACACAGCCACAACCCTTGTTCACATACTGTCTATAGCTGTTGTGCTTCACAACCACAGAACCGAGTGACAGTGACAAGAAAATGGCCCACAAAGCCAAAAATATGCTGAAAATATTTACTCTCTTTCCCTTTACAGAAAAATTCTGCCAACTGCCACTGCAGAAGGAGGAAAGGAGAAGGAGGAAGAAAGAACGAGGAGAAGCAAAAGGAAGCGGAGGGGAAATGAGAGAGATTAACTGTGTCTGTGTGTCACACGGCTCCTTCTTCTGTCCCCAGGGTTGGCTCTCTCAAAGAACAAAGCTCTAAACTGGAGGTGTTCTGCCCCATGCAGGATGAAGATCAGATTCTCAGTCTTGTAACACTCGGACACACACACGCACACACACGCACGCGCACACACACACACGCACACACACACGCGCGCACACACACACACGCGCGCACACACAGACACAAACACACCCCATAAGACACGTCCCGGGGCTGTGCCTACAATAAGGTATTGCTGTACGAGGCTTTTGTTTCACACACATATATACACCCACGCTGTGTCCTAAGTCTATGACACAACACATATTCCTTTCAGTAGGCCACAAAGAAGGTTGAAAGCTCTGAGTTAGATTTCAACCCTACCTACCTCTCTGTGTCACCAAGTCACAAAGCCTCTCACCCAGACCTTAGTGCAGCCTCCCACTTGGTCTTCCCGCTTTGTCTTGACCACCAACCAACACACTTCACGCGGTGGCCAGGGGGGCCTTGGACACTGTCCTGCCCTCAAGGCATCCAGCTGCACTAAGACAAGTCCGGGCTTCTTATCCCGTCCCAGGGAGCTGGCAGGGCCTGGACCTGCAAGGCCCTGCTCCTCTCCTCACTCAGCCAGCTGCCTTCTGCGGTTCCTAGGTCACATCCGGCTCTCTCCCCCTGTGAGGCTTGGTGGGCGTTGCTCCCTTTGGCTGGAACATTCTCAACTGCCATACACCTATCCCCACAGGCAGGCTGCACACACACACACACACACACACACACACACACACACACGTTGGGCCTCACCAACTCCGAGCCACCCTGTAGGTCCCAGTTTAATATCGCTTCCTTGGAGTATCTTCCCGGACACCATAGACAAAAGTAGGGACCTCTGTCCTCTGGCACTCCCTCCATCCCTTCACAAGGCTTCCCAGAGTGGGATGAGAGGTTTGTATGATTCATGATGACTGTCACTTTTACCCTGGACCACGAACCCCATGCAGGAGGGTCTGTGTCTGTCCCAGCACAGCATCTGCCCCCAGCCCCCGGTGCTCAAGAAACCTTCATCAAATGACTGAGTCTCCCAGCCTGCAAATGGAAATCTCAGCCTCCACATTTCGAATGCTCACTTCCTTGTCTAAGAACCTCCTCCGTCACCGCAGCCTCACCTAGACACAGAAGTTCCAGCAGCCCACGAGGAATCCTGGTGAGCAGCGTGTGTGGCTGACCTGAGGAACTTTAGCCCGGACGGAACTGAAAAATACTTTGCATTTTCTGCTCTTGAAAGCCAGCCAACCCCAGAGGGAGCAGCTTGCTCTGGTGACAGGCACCCACCCTGCTATTCTAGAGGAGTAGGACCTGAATTCCATGAGCCAGGTGAGCAAACCTCATTTTCTTCTGAATCCTACTCGTTGCAAAAACCCTCAGTGTCATTCAACCCCAAGTCTCTACTGCACCGGTCTGGCCTCTGCTCTGGGGTGGGATGGCAACAGGGCACCCGTGGGATCTTAAAAAGGCCAAGTGTTGAGCGTCCCTTAGATTTATCTGAGCTTCTTTCATTATGTACGTCTGAGTCAAACGAACGCACTCACACCTATTTCAAGTTGAGAAATGGTCCTAATCCAGACTGGGTGTGAGTTCAAACTGTTCAAGTCGGGTGACAAGCTTATGTGAGCTCAGGATAAGATACTCTATCTTTGTAAGTTTTTGAAATTTTCTGTAAAAAAAAAAATTGAAAAATTATTTGATGGGCATTAGTGACTCAGATCAATATTCATGTTTTCTCCCAACAAAAGCCTTGGTTTTAAAACCATCATAGAATGAAGGAGATTGTAAAACAAAGATTGCTTTTAACCAATCAAACAAGAATTATATGATACTACCTCAACGCAACTATAACTCATTACTAAAATAACATTGAATTATGAATGGATTCTAAATACTCCTTATTACAAAAAGTGAAGCCTATTTATAGTAAGTTTTAAATAACATACAGAGGACCCCAAGGACAGGCTGGCATCCAATACACATTTACTGAATCAAAGAACAGCTGGGCATCTTTGTCAACTAAACTGCAACTATTTTTTAGCTAAATAAAAAAGTATACTAACCCTAACCCTTGAGTTCAGATCACAGTTCCACAGTTGTTCTCCCATAAGAACCAATTCCCCTCAGAAAAATGGCTGGTTCTTCCAGTGAGTTGTGGAATACACAAAGCAAACTTGGACCATCTTGTCCTGTCAGACAGTAAAGAAGTGACCCAAAACCCCAAAAGTGTGGAGGAATGTCCAGGTGCCAGGAAGAGCTCCCTCCCAGTGGCCAAGGCTGGGACGACATGAGTAACAAAACCAACCAGTACTTCTGGAACACAACCCAGATTATAAAGCACATACCCTCCAATCCCAGCATACAAAGGGTCCAGTAAGTAACGAAATGAATTAATTGATGTAGATATTCCCCTGTGAGAAGGCAGAGCTTAGCTCCCACCCCAGAGCTTTGTGACCTACAGAAAAGAGGAGGGGTCACTTTACAAAGGAGCCACTGGGCAGCACGATCCCAGCCAGCCCAGCCAGGCCATGTCAGGGTGAGCCACACCAGCAGCGGGTGCCCTTGACGCCACATGCTGAGAACGGCACTTTACCTCTCAGGGCTTCCTCCAAAAACCTCACCCAAACCGACCGGGAAGGCAACACCAGCCAACCCAGGGCACTCTACCAAGCACAAGCTTGTGCTCCTCAAAACTGGCAAGCACATCGGAAATGAGGGGAGTTCCAGAAACTGCCACAGATAAGGGAAGGCCGGGAAGAGGTGATGCCCTACATACAGGCTGCTGCCCTGTGCCAGAGGTGGCCTCTGAATACTGGCCCAGGTTGCTTACTCCATAGTAAACTCACAACCAAACTCAGATTTTTACATCTCACTGTTTCCAGCACAGCCCCGAGGAGCAGATGTTTGTCCGTTTAGAGCTGCAGCTTGCCAGGGCCTAGGGAACTCCCCCAGCACCTGCTGGTCCTAGATGAGATGAACCTATACAGCCCACGCTGCTGCCCTTCTGCTCTGACCCGGGTGGGCTGCTGAACAACATCACCAGACACCTGAGCCTCTGCCATGCCCCAGGAGCACCTCTGCCCTCCTTCCATTCTGAGAAGTGACCCCTGAGCCACAAGTGCCAGCAGGTCTTGTACTGTGAGAGGCCGTCTCCACGAGCAATCCTGTCCCAAATGAAGCACTGCCCAAATACAGCCACCCCTACCATTTTTTCTCCTTGACCAGCCCCCAGATCCCTTAAACCGCAAATCCTGGAACAGAAAAGGGCATTAGAGGAAATACACTGACATCCAAACAGATGGGAGAATTACAGCGTTGAGCTAATAATGACACTGGGTTCTCAAACTGTTCCACGGTGAAGACGCGAACAGGAGAGACGACCCTGGATAAACTCTTGGTAGAACCTTCGCCACTTTTCTGATGCAAATCTAGAACCATCCTAAGATGAAAGTCTATTTCAGTTTAAAGCATGATTACCAGGAAGGAGAGGCTGGACTGCTGGAACAGCTGTGCGAGGGGCTCAGAGGACCCTTTTCCCAGCACAATAATCATTCGACTGGTGAAAACTGCAAAGAGGAAAATGAGCACCTACAGCCTCAGAAACCTGTTCTCCATGCACACACCAAGGGGGAAACAACCATGAAACAAATATCTGCTGAACTGAAACGATAAGAGTCTATGCCATCTGCTCTATGACTGACGCCATGCTGCTGCCCAGCTCTGTGTCACAGAAATTTTACTCCACTCGTGTGGGAAAAGGAGATCCCTCTCCCGCCAGCTCCCAGTCCAGGGCTTTAGTGCCACTCTGAGAGGAGACTGGGGCATCAATCATCCCCCCAATCTAGATTGCCTGTAGGTGGATACTGCCTGCATCAGAAGATTGGGGGCCACCATCTTGTCTCCAATGCTCATGTACAGAACAGATGTGTCACTCCAGGAGACATGAGCTTCTGTCCCCACCTCCAGCCTCAACGCAGTGGCAGAAATGTTCTGCCCAAAGGAAAGTCAGTGGACAGGTAAATCAGCCAAAAGCTATGCCCCAGGGAATGGCTTTAGCTGGACTGTGACACAGAGAAAATCCTGTTGAAGACAAAGGAGACCCGGAAGGCGGAACAGTTAAAGGCGGACTAATGGCTTCATGAAATCAGTAGCCACACACAAAACGGCAGAGCAGTCATAAGTTGCACAGAGGAACTGAGGAGGGAAGGCTCTCCTACAGTCATTCTCATCCCTGAGAATCCAGGTCTGGGTGTATGCATCAGGCTGCTTCCACTAAGAGCAACCACAGTCAGATGTGGAGCAGACTTGAAATCACCGCCCCCCCCCCACCCCCCGAACACACACACACACACACACACACAACACCAGTCCAGCAAAGGGTGGGAACTGGGGACTCATGAAGCACTGACTGAACAATAAAAAACAATGACCCCAGTTTCTGATACACACAAAAATTTGATGGAAAAGAGTGGAAATATTATAAAGGGGCATAAGCACACCTTTTGACCAATAATTGGCTTATACTGATAGGGGTGGGGAGATCCCTAGGAATCCAAGCTAAAAAGTAATAACAAGATAAAAAAAGCTAAGCAGGGACATCAAAGCTGCCCACTGAAGGGCAAGTAAGACCTTTCAGAATTAGTTCAGCCTCATCATTAAACAAATAAATAACAACAGAAAAAAAAAAAAAAGTCCTGGATAAAAGTAGAGAGAGAGAATCTCAGTATCCAGATTTACTATATTATCTAAAATTTCCAGTTTTCAACCAAAAGTTATGAGACATGCAAAGAAAGACGAAGTTGTGACCAATACACAGTCATCAGGTAGGCAACAGAACCTGTCTTTGAGAGGGTCCAGATACTGAACTTATTGAAGACTTCAAAAGAGCTGTTATCAATATGTTCACAGACCTAAAGAAAACCACATTTAAAGAATTGAAGGAAATGTAATGTCTATGATGCATCAAATAGAAAAATATTTTTTTTAAAAATAGAAATTTTAAAAAGAACCTAATGAATACCTTGGAGTTGAAAAGTACAATAACCAAAATGAAAATGCACAATGGTAACAACAGATTAAACAGCTTCGAGTTGACAGAGTAAGAATCAGTGAATTGAAGGTAAATCAATACAGATTATGCCACCTGAGGAACTGAGATAAGAAAGAATGAAGAAAAATGAGAAGAACATTTACACACATCAACATATGTATGCATAATGGAAGTCCTAGGAGATGAGAAAGAGAGACAATGTTAAAAGAAATAATAACTGAATACATCTCAAATTTTATAAGAAACACTCCTTTATATAACCCAAAAGTTCAACAAACTCCAACTAGAATAAATGCAAAAATATCCACAGCCAGACACATCACACTGAATGCTAAAAGTCAAAGATAAAGAGAAAATCTTTAAAGTAGAAAGAGAAAAATGGACCATCACATACAAGGGAACTACAAGAAGATTAATGGCTGCCTTGTCACCACAAACAATGTAGGACACAGGCAGTGAGTGCAAAGAAGAAACTGTCAACCAAAAACCTGACAATTAACAAAGATAACTTCTAAAATTGAAGGCAAAATAAAGATTTTGCCAGATAAACAAAAATTACAATATATTTGTTGTAAAGCAATCACTAAAATATTAACAAAAATGTATAGCTAGTTCTCCAACTGAAGAGATTTAAAAGTCTGGTTCTTTTAAAAAATATTCAATTCATACAAAAAGAGGCAGAAAATTGAGGGTGGGGGTAGAGACAAAGTAATGATGAGACAAATATAAAACTAACATTAAAATAATAGAATTAAGCCTACCCATATCAATAAAAAATCCAAATGTAAATGGTCTAGAAACTCCAATTAAGAAAGAATTTTAAATGGGATAAAAAAAAATTTAAAAAGAGAGAGAACCAATCATATGCTGGCTATGTGGAAAATACTAAATATAAAGACACAAATCATTCAATGTAAGAGATTTAGAAAAGATATGTCATGCTAACACTAATCAAAAGAAAGATGAAGTTACCATTTTAATATCAGAAAAAGTAAATTTCACCACAAGGTGTATTACTCTGGAAAGAAGGTTCATTTAATAATGACAAAATGGCCAATTTATTAGGATAATATAAACATAACAATGTGCACCTAATAACAGAGCTTCAAAATACAAAAAGCAAAAACTTACAGAAGTGGAGACCAATCCATAATCATTAGAGGTATATGTACCAAAATGAAGGGAACAAGTACTCAGAAAATCAGTATATAGAGAAAATCAGAATATGTAACAATCTGAATACCACTACCAACCAAATTGACTTAATTGACACAGTATACTCCATATGATAAGAGCAGAATAAACATTCTTTTCAAAGGCATACAAAATATCTGCCAATATAGCCCATAGACTGGGCCATAAAACAAGTATTAATAGGTTAAGAAAACTGAAGTCATACACACTATTTCTCTTACCAAAATGTAATTAAGTTAGAAATTAATAACAGAAGGATCTCTGGAAAATCCCTAGATATTTGGAAATCAAGCAACATAATTCTAAATAATGTGTATGAGAAATAATAAATAAAAAGGAAATTAGAAATAACTTAAACTTAAATTAAAATGAAAATACATAGTGAAAAAATTGTAGGATGTTGCTCCTGCCTATGTCAGTAAAAAAGTAAGGTCTCAAATGATCTCAGATTCTGCCTTAACAAATTTAAAAAAAAAAAAAAAATTTAAACTCAAAGACATAAAAGAAAATAAATTATGAAGATCAGAAAGAAAGAATGAAAAGGAAAACAAAAATGATAGACAAGGGTTTTCAAGATGGCCAATAGCCAGGCGCAGTGGTGCACACCTGTAATCCCAGCAGCTTCAGAGGCTGAGGCAGGAGGATCCCAAGTTCAAAGCCAGCCTCAGCCAAAGCAAGGCGCTCAGCACCTCAGTGAGACCCTGTCTCTAAATAAAACAGAAAGCAGGGCTGAAGATGGGGCTCAGTGGTCGAGTGCCCCTGAGTTCAATCCCTGGTACCAAAAACATAAATAAAAAGATGGTGGACCAGAGGAGGTCGCGTCCCCGGCTGTCCCATGGCATGAAACCAAGAAAGCAGACGGGCAGCTTCTCTGAAACGTGGGTGAACAAAAGAAAGAGGGGACACTTTACTGTGAATTTAAAACTGGACGTTCAAAAGGGGCCAGGGGCACAGGAGGGTGGATATAATAAAACAAGGGAAAGATCCCCAGCGGCACAGCCGCTGACTGGCGGGGCTGGAAGCACCAGCAAGAGTGGCCCCTGGTTTGAGCACAGAAGGGGGAGAAGGGGATTAAAGGAACCCACATTTCTGGTCCACCCGAGGCGTGTCTGCATGTGGAGCATTTAGAGACCAAGGACACTGCCCAATACACCCTAAAGATGCGCTTCATGACATCCATGCGTGGGGAAGAAGCCACTGTCTCTCCTGGCAGCATGTGGAGGACGAAGGAAGGACCATTTTGCAGCTGTGACACAGGGGCCACCAACTGAGAAAGCCGATTCCCTGCAAACCCAGGTTTGGCCCAAAGCACAGGCCCAGCAAACACACCCTGCACGACACAGAGTGATTAAGGGACCAGGAGAAAATCGATCCTGGAGAGAGGTTTACACAGGGGACAACTGGTCTCAAAAACCCACCTGGCTCCTCCCCTCCCCTCCAATCTCACTGCTGCAGGACCAGATGGGAGAGGAGCCTCTGACCAGGAACTGGAAGGGCAGGGCAAGAGAGACTGTCTGAAGACTGAACCTGAGACCAGGAAACATGGGGTCTAAAGGTGACATAGGGGACCAAGGGTTGGCTGCCCCACCACATGACTGGAACCCAGGGGAGGTCCCTGGGTACAGTCTTCCAGCGTGGACCAGCAATTGACGGACCCTGGACGTGCTGATCTAAAATCTCCAGACCAACTGGCATTCAGCCAAGAGCCTGGAGCCCACCTACACCCAAACCCTGCCTGAAGGAATTCCGCCTATGGGATTCTCTCTCACTCCAGCAATCCAGAGGGTGGAGCATCTCGGACCCACCTAAAACTGCTGAGAAGAGAAGCTGAGAATGTTCTGAACTCCAGTGGGAAGAATTCTTTAGCTCTTTATCAAGATTTTTTTCTTTTCTTTTCTTTTTTTTTTTTTTCAAATTCTTTTTCTCTGTTTAATTGTGACCTTGATGGTACATGGACATTTATACATTTTCATATTTGCTTTTTCTCATTTCTCACTGAAGCCAGTTATTTTTCATGGATTAGTTTTTTGTGAACTAGAATGTTTGATCAGTGTATTTTGTATTCTATTTTTATTTTTAAATTTTTTACTTTATATACATATTTTTCTCCCACCTGTTTTCCTTGATTCTCTCTTTTCTTCTGCTGACAGCCTATCTCTATTCTTTTTCACTTTTTGCTTTGTTTACTTCTATCTTCTCTCTTCCTCCCTCATAATCATCACATCCTACATCACTTCTGTTCTCTCCCTATCCACCATTTGAACTTGTAAACCCTTTGCAAACTTGCTGTTTTTACTGTAGGCAATAGCTGATCATATTATTTCTGTTTACTGTGATAATTAACATTGTAGACATCATTGTAGGAACTATTTGGTTTAATTCTGTCTATTGTTTGCATTGACTATTGTTATTATTTGTCTCCCCCCTAAACAGTGAGGTACTAGAAACCTTCAGGGACACTATAAGTCCGCAGGGTAGAAACTCTACTGCCTCAGAACCACACTGAGCAGGGAACAAAATGCCCCAAACAAACCAGGATACTTCGATAAAAGAAGCCAGTGACACCACAGTGGAAGAAATATCAGAGAAGAATGTATATAGTTAAACTGTATATGTATATTTGTCTGCAACATAAAGGACAATATAAGGAATGAAATCAGAGAAAAAATACAGGAAGTGAAAGATCACTTCAATAAAGAGGCAAAAAAACAAGCAGAAATCCTCAAAATGAAGGAAACAATAAACTAAATTAAAAATTCAATAGAAAGCATCACAACAGACTAGACCACTTGGAAGACAGAACATCAGGCAATGAAAACAAAATATATAATATTGAAAATAGAGTTGATCACAGAGAGAAGATGTTAAGAAATCATGAACACGGGGGCTGGGTCTGTGGCTCAGTGGTAGAGCACTCGCCTCGCACGTGCGAGACCCTGGGTTCAATCCTCCGCACCACATAAAATAAATAAGTGAAATAAAGGTTTGAAATATTAAAAAAAAAAAGAAATCATGAACAGAATTTCCAAATTATGGGATAATATGAAAAAAAATTAAGATTTATTGGGGTAGATGAAAGCACAGAGATACAAACCAAAGGAATGCACAATCTCTTCAATGAAATAATATCAGAAATTTCCCAAATCTAAAGACTGAAATGGAAAATCAAATATAGAAGGCTTACTTAAAGGACCCCAAATGTACAAAATTACAGACCCACATGAAGGCACATTATAATGAAAATGCCTGGCATACAGAATAAGGATAGAATTTTAAAGGCTGCAAGAGAAAACTATCAGATTCCATATAGGAGGAAACCAATTTGGGTCTCAGCTGATTTCTCAACCCAGACCCTCAAACCTAGAGGTCCTGGAACAACATATACCAAGCTCTGAAAAAAATAGATGTGAACCACAAATTTTCTATCCAGCAAAATTAAATTTCAGATTTGAAGATGAAATAAAAACTTTCCATGATAAACATAAGCTAAAGGAATTCACAACTAGAAAGCCTTCACTACAGAACATTATCAACAAAATATTCCATAAGGAGGAAATGAAAAACAATAAACAATGAAAACCAGCAAAGGGAGGAACTACACTAAAGGAAAGGTCAACTAATTCAAAGTAAAACTAGAAATAAGCCAAAATGACAGGGGATACAAATCATATCTCAATAATATATAACCCTGAATGTTAATGGCCTAAACTCATCAATCCAAACTGGCAGACTGGATTAAAAATAAGACCCAACAATATGCTGTCTCTAAGAACTCACCTAATAGGTAAAGACATGCACAGACTGAAGGAGAAAGGTTGGAAAAAACATATCACTCACATGGACGGCTCAAACAAGCAGGGGGTCCATCCCCATATCAGAAAAAGTGGACCTCAAGCCAAAGTTAGTAAGAAGGGATAAAGAAGGACATTACATACTGCTTACAGGAATTATACATCAACAAGATATTACAATTGTAAACATTCACGCCCCAAACAATGGAGCATTGACGTACATCCAACAAGCCCTTCTCAACTTCAAGAATCAAATAGACCAGAATACAATAATATTGGTGACCTTACCACACCTCTCTGACTACTGGATAGATCCTCCAAACACAAACTAAACAAAGAAACTACAGAAATAAATAATACAGACATAAATAGAATATTTCATCCATCAATGAGCAAATACATTTTCTGTTCAGCAGCACATGGCTCCTTCTCTAAAATAGACCATATCTTATGCCACAAATCAACTCTAAGTAAATACAAAAAAGTAGAGATATTACCCTGCATTCTATTAGATCACAATGGAATGAAATTAGTAATCAATGATAGAATAAAAGGTAGAAGCTATTCTAATAACTCCTGGAGACTAAATAGTAGCTACTGAATGACGAATGGGTAGCAGAAGAAATCAGGGATGAGATTAAAAAAAAATTCTAAGCCATAAAGGAGAACAGTGATACAACATATCAAAATCTCTGGGACACTATGAAGACAGTGTTAAGAGGAAAGTTCAGTGCATTGAGCTCATTCATTAAAAGAATAGAAAGTCAACAAAAAAATGACCTAACATTACATCTCAAAGACTAGAAAAACAACAAAGCCACACCAAAAGCAGTAGAAGGCAGGAAATAATTCAAATCAGAACTGAAATCAATAAAATTAAAACAAGAGAACTCAAAATGTTGACAAAACAAAAAGTTGGTTCTTGAAAAAATAAATAAAATTTATAAACACTTAGCCATGCTCACAAAGAGAAAGACAGAAAACCCAAATTACTAAAATTCATGTCAAAAAGGAAATAACAAGGGACTGAATTAAGAAGAGAATCAGAAACTATTTTGAAAATTTATACTCCAATGAAATAGAAAATCATGAAGAAATTAACAAATTTCTAGAGACATATGACCTACCCAAACTGAATCAGGTTTAAACAGATCAATTTAAACAGACAATTTCAAGCAATGAAATAGAAGACGTCATCAAAAGCCTACCAACTAAGAAAAGCCCAGGACCAGACGAATTCTCAGACATGTTCAATAAGACCTTCAAAGAAGAATTAACAGCGATACTTCGCAAATTATTCCATGAAATAGAAAAGGAGGGAATCCTTCCAAACTTATTCTATGCGGCTAATATCACACTGATACCAAAACCAAAGACACATCAGGAAAGATAACTTCAGAACAACATTCCTGATGAACTTATATGCAAAAATTCTCAACAAAATTCTGGCAAATTGCAAACAAAAACATTAAAAAGATAGTGCACCACAATCAAGTGGGGTTCATCCCCAGGGTGCAAGGTTGGTTCAATATACAGAAATCAATAAATGTAATTCATCACATCAACAGACTTAAAGATAAGAATCATTCCACCAGAAACCTTCTAGAACTGACAAATGAATTCAACAAAGTAACAGGACATAAATTTAACACCCATAAATCAAATGTGTTCCTATAAATCAGTGATAAATCCACTGAAAGAGAAATTAAGAAAACTACTCTCAAAAAAATTAAATATTTGAAATCAATCTAACAAAAGAGGTCAAAGACCTCTCCAATGAAAACTACAGAGCACTAAAGGAAGAAATTGCAGAAGACCTTGGAAGATGGAAAGACCTCCCATGCTCCTGGATAGGCAGAATTAACATTATCAAAATGGCTGTACTACCAAAAGCATTATACAGATTTAATTCAACTCCTATTAAAATCCCAATGACATTCTTCATATAACTAGAAGAAGCAATCATGAATTCATTTGGAAAAATAAGAGACCCAGAATAGCCAAAGCAATCCTTAGTGCAAAAATTGAAGCAAGAGGCATCATAATACCGGACCTTAAATTACACTACACAGCCATAGTCACAAAAACAGCATGGTATTGGCACCAAAACAGAGATGTAGATCAATGGTACAGAACAGAAGAGAGACAAACCCGCATGAACACAGTTATCTCGTACTAGACAAAGGCACTAAAGACATTCGTTGGAAAAAAGACAGCCTCTTCAACAATGGTGCTGGGAAAACTGGAAATCCATATGTAACAAAATGAAATTAAACCTCTATCTCTCACAGTGCACAAAGATCAACAAATCAAATACTTAGGCATTAGAACAGACACCCTGTGCCTAATAGAAGAAAAAGTAGACCCAAATCTCCACCATGTCTGCTTAGGAACCAACTTCCTCAGTTAAGACTCCTAAAGCACAAGAAGTAAAGTCAAGAATCAATAAATGTGATAGAGTCAAACCAAAAAGCTTCACAGCAAAGGAAACAATCAAAAATGTGAAGAGCCTACAGAATGGGAGAGAAATCTTTACCACACACACCTCAGATGGAGCATTAATCTCCAGAATATATAAAAAACTCAAAACCAAATAAATAAATAAACAACCCAATCAATAAGTGGGCAAAGGAGCTGAACAAACACTTCACAGAAGAAGAAATATAACTGATCAACAAATACATGAAAAAAGTTCAACATCTCTAGCAATTAGAGAAATGCAAATCAAAACTACATTGAGATTCCATTTCACTCCAGTCAGAATGGCAATTATCAAGAAGACAAGCTACAATAAGTGATAGCAAGAATACGGGGGGGGGGGCAGGTACATTCATACATTGCTGGTGGGACTGCAAAATTGGGGTGCAAACACTCTGGAAAGCAGTATGGAGAATCCTCAGAAAACTCAGAATGGAACTATCTTTGACCCAGTTATCCCATTCCTAGGTTTATGCCCAAAGGACTTAAAATCAGCATACTACAGAGACACAGCCACATCAATGTTTATAGCAGCTCACTTCACAATATCCAAGCTATGGAACAACCTAGGTGTTCTTCGACAGATGAATGGATATAAAGAAAATGTGGTATATGTATATACACAATAGAATATTACTCAGCCTTAAAGAAAAATGAAATTATGACATTTTCCAGTAAATGGGTGGCCCTAAAGAATATCTTGCTAAGCAAAATAAGCCAATCCCAAAGAACCAAAAGCTGAATGTTTTCTCTGATATGAGGATGCTAATTCACAATGGGGGGGGGCAGTGCCTAGGGAATAATAGATGTACTTTGGATTAGGCAGAGGGGAGTAAAGGGTGGGGATGGGGGATGGGGTAGTATTGATAGTAGAATGGATTGGACATTATCACCCTATGTGTATACATGATTACACGACCTGTGTACCCCTACATCATTTACAACTAGAAGAATGAGAAGTTATACTCCATTTATGTATAATGTGTCAAAATGCATTCTACTGTTACATATAACTAATTAGAACAAATTTTTTTAATGATAGAAAAGAATCATTGAAATCAAAAAAATTCTCAATGAGAAAAATCAACACAATTGATAAACCTTTACTAAGACTGATCACAAGAAGAAAGAAAATACCAAGGAAGAATCAGGAACAAAGGAGTTGATATAACCCCAGATTCTACAGTATTAAAATGATAATCATGGAAGCAGGCAACAAAAAGAAATAATTACCAATAAATATGACAACTTATATGGGATGAATAAACTCATGGAGAGACACAAAAACATGGTTCACACAAGACCCTTAATAGATAATCTGAATAGCCCCATATGTATTTAAAAATTTGAATTAGTAGTTTAAAATCTCTCCACAAGAAATTCTTCATTGGTACATTACATCAAACATTTACTTTAAAAATTACACAAATTCTCTAGATAACTGAAGAAAAAAATAACATTTCCCAATTCCTTCTAGGAGGACAATATTATCTTGCCACCAAAATGAAACATAACATTATAAGTAAACTATAAATCAATATCCATCATACATACAAGTACAGAAACTCTACAATTTTAGCAAATACAACCAAAATTATACCTCATGACCAAGAAGAATTTATTCCCAGAATTCAAGGTTGGTTTAATATTAAAAAAAAAAAATCAATATAATTTGCCATACTAACCAAAGTAAAAAGAAAAACCATACAACCAACTCAAAGACACATTAAAGCATTTGACAAGATCTACCACTCATTCTTTGGTTCTGTTTTTTTCTGTTTTGTTCTGTTTTGTGGTGGACAGGGCTCTACCACTGAGCCATATCCCTAGCCCCCAACCCTCATCCTTGATTTTAAAATGTCAGCAACTTAGAACCAGAAGGAAATTTCCTCAAATTGGTGAAGTGCATCTACAAAAAAATCTACAATAAGTATCAAACCTACTGGTGAAAAATCAAATGCTTTCCCACTTAGATCAGGAATAACACAAACACATTTCCTCTTACTACTTCCTTCAACTTTGGATGTTCTATGCAAGCAGGCAACAAAAAGAAAGAAATGGCACTCAGACTGGAAACTAAGAAACAAAACTGCTTTCATTCCCGGAAAACATGTTTGTGTGTGCAGACAATCAGATGACGTCTTTAAAAAAAAAAAAAAAAAAAGACACTAGAACTAATACATATTTTTATCAAGGTCGCATGATAAAAGATGACTATACAAACATCAATCACATTTCTATATGACAGCAATGAACAGTCAGAAATTGAAATGTTAAAAAATCCCATCATCCACACATCAAAATACATTAACTATTTAAAGATCAATCTGATAAAAGTTACATAAAACTTATTCTGAAAACTACAAAACATTGTTGAGGAAAATTTAAGAAGACCTACTAAATAAGAAACATGTTCACAGGTCATAAGCTCAAAACTGTAATGATGTCGATTTTCAAACTGATCTACACAATTAACACAATTCCATCAATATTCCAGTAGGCATTTTTGTAAATACTGACACACTGATAAGCTAATCAGCTAATATGGAAATAGAAAACCTAAATTGCCAAAAAAAAAAAAAAAAAAAAAAAAACTATTTTAAAAAAGAATGAAGCTAGATTGTAACCCTACCTAATTTTAAGACTTATAATAAGATACAATAATCAGTGTAGTTTGGTGTGAAAACAAGGAAACAGACAAATAGAGTTGAATAAAAAGTCCAAAATTGACCTACACATATATCAACAACTAATTTTGACAAAGAACAAACACAGTCAAGTAGAGAAAGTTTGAATTTTCACAATTTTATATAACTGCAATAATGCAATACGTACTCCTTGTTTATCTGGTTGCTTTCACCCAGTATAATAATCATTTTGAGATTCAACCATGTTCTTGTGTGTATCAAAGATCGTCCCTTTTTATTTCTAAGGAATACCTTACTGCACAGACCCTGAACATATGCATTGTTTTCACTTTGTGGTGATTTCAAATGCAGCTGCGAGAGACATTCATGCTTAGGTCCTTTTTTCTCTCAACATATGGTACAGAAACGACTGGACAAATGGAGAGTTCCTTGCAAAACCAAAACAACACAAAACCCCTAGTCCAAACCTCACACCATACACAGGAATGAACTCAAAATGGATCACAGACCTAAATGTGAAACCTAAAACAACAACACTTCCAGAAAGAATGCAGGTGGAGACATCTGTGACCAGGGCTTAGGCAAAGCATTCCTGGACAGGACATGGAAAGTACAACCCCTAGAAGAAAACTGACAAATTAGACTTCACAAGTTAAAACTTTTGCTCTTTGAAAGAAACTTCTAAGGGTAAGAAAAGACACGTTACTGTCTGAGAGAAAATATTTTCAAACGTGTGTATGATAAAAGACTTACATCAATAATAAGAAAACAACCAAATTTTCAAAGGGGCAGACACTTCACCAAAGAAGGCATACAAATGGCAAGTGGGCACAGGACAGGGTCCCCAACACCATTAGTCAATAAGGAGATACAATACAAATTAAATCCACGTGAGATGACTATATGCTTATAAAAACAGCCAAAATTAATAATACCAACCACATCAAATATCAGAGAGAGAAACTGGAAACCTCAGACACTGCAGACGGGGCTGTGGAATGGTCTGAGCACCCTGGAAACAGCTTGCAGAAGGGAAGGCCCGCGCCTTTCAAAGACATGTACACAGATGCTCACAGCAGCTTCGTTTGTAATAATCACAAACTGGACACAAGACATGTGTCCATCAAAAAGTGAGTGGATAAATAGATGGTGATGTGTCCATACAGTAAGATGTTACTTAGAAATAAAAAAGCAATGAACTTGAGTCTCAAAATAATCTTACTGAATCAAAGAAATCAGGCAAAAGGTAGTATATGATACTGTATCACCACGTTTTTATAAAATGGGCTGGGAGCCAGGGGAGGGTGGGATGGATTACAGGCAGGCCACAGAAAACACCGGAAGTAGCACACACGACCTGACTGCCGCAGTGGCTTCACAGGTGTGCATATGTTAACACTTAGAGGAATTTATACTTTAAATATGTACAGTTTATTGTATGTTAATTACACCTTAATGAAGCTGCTAAACAAGTATCCTCTAAGAGAGAAGAGAAGATATACATAATGCACATGCAAAGTAAGAGCAGGGCACAATTAAAAGGGGATCTCAGCAAAACCAAATTTTTAAAAAGTGCTTGGAAACAAAAATGAGAGAAAAAAAAAGAGAGGATAAATAGAAAATGAAGTTGAGAGAATCCCCAAAATATAATAAAACCATCAGAAGAAAAATAGGAAAGAAAATATGAGAAATTTAGAAGACCAGGAAATACTTTATCTGAATAACCTAAATACAAAAAAGTAAGAGAAGAGAAACTAAAAGGGAGAAAATCAATCAATAAATAACAGCAAAATTCTCTCAACAAAGAAATGCAAGTGCCCACCAGGCGTGCCACACAATGACCAACACAAAGCTGGCCCAGGGCACGTCCCTGTGAAAATTCAGCACTGTGTTTCAAAGGGAAGATCCTAAAATCTTCTGGAGAACAAACGAGAGCCTTACATCCAAAGAACCAAGACTCAGAATGGCTCCAGATTTCCCGGTAGGAACACTGAGCAGGAGAAGCACTGGAGCAGTATGCCAAAGTCTTAACAAAAATGATCTGCAAGCCTATACTGCCAAATGATTAGGAGCCTACACTTAGCCAAAGCATTGATCAAGTTGGAAAACACAAAAGAGACATGTTTAGAAAAATGCAAATCTAAATAATAATAACTTCCCATCCACCTCTCTCAAGAATCTACTTGAGGATGTACTCCACCATAACAACAGTGTAAATAAACAGAACTCGTGGAGCCCAGCCCATGAGAGATTCAGCACTGCTGGAAAGGGCAAGCCATCGCCCAGGCGATGGTGACGGGGGGCCTGAGTGACAGGCATGCACTAACCCTTGAGGAAATCAGTAATCCAAGGACATTTCACTGACGCGGAGACCACTTTTTCACATCTCTGAAATCAGGATATATCTTACAACAGGGAGTGTCATAGTTTACCCGGTGGCACGCCGCTTTCTTAGTGGAACCTCTTATCATTGACAATATCTTAGATTCAGTGAAATATGGTATTTTCCTGAACTGAGAAGTTTCACTCAAGTTTTGGGCCTCTGTGACCCAACATTCTAGCAAGAGTCTTCTGATGTCCCCTGCTACAGCACAGAGAGAGGTACCTTTTGAATTTTATACAATACACGTTTTGCCTATCAAAAAATTACAATTTTTAAATATCTCAAATATCTAAAGTAAAAATTCTTAAAAGGAAGCCTAAAATCTGGACATTAGCTGAGATTTGAAAATGACTTTGAAGTGCCAGACCCAGACGGTAGTGGAAGGACTTCCTTTTGTTCCAGCACTTCCTCAACAAGGGTCTAGTTGGGAAAGC
Source organism: Marmota marmota marmota (assembly GCF_001458135.2). Taxonomy (NCBI): domain Eukaryota; kingdom Metazoa; phylum Chordata; class Mammalia; order Rodentia; family Sciuridae; genus Marmota; species Marmota marmota. The sequence continues at coordinate 6,472,103 of NW_026000222.1, read as the reverse complement.
TGAGAACAGAACACACATGCACACACACACACACGCACACACACACACACACACACCGCTGTCCCGAGGTGCCATGACCCATCAGTGTACCAAAAGCTGTTTCAAAGCCACAGACCAAAACAGACACAGAGACGTACACAGAACAGGGTAAAGGTGGCAGCAGGGAGCCAAAGTCCCCCGCACCTCCTGGTGAGGTCTTCCCATGACCATTTCTACCCGTGACCCTCAACAACAAGTGCCTCATGTGGGAGGGCCACAGGAATGCACTGAGAGGAGGATGGAGTTACAGACTGTGGAACTTGGCCTCACAAAGGCAGTGGTCTTAAGGCGCTCTTCATATGACCCCAGCATCCCTGATGCGTGTATTTTAATTGGCCCTGAGAACCTTGAAGGGCCTGAGTGGCAGCCTGGCTGGGAGCGGGCAGGGATAGGATGCCATAGGACGCCACTGTCCAGCCCGGCTGGAAGCACTCTGAACAGTTTCACAACGCCATTTGGGCTAGGCGATGGCTTTGCTGTATTTCAACACCACACATCCTGGACCTTCTGCAAGACTCCCTGGACAGGTTTACACGGCCTCCCTGAAGGCACCTGGGTCCTCTCTTCCTGCAGTAGGAAGTGGCAGTTTCGAAACTCCAGCTGCACTGGGGGACAGCTCCACCCTGCCAAGATGGCGAGAGGCCTACCTGTGCAGAGGAAAGGGAACAGGCCTGGATGTGTCCTCCCTCCAGGGCCTTGTCACCGCGCTCGCTCGGCAAAGCAGACGCCACCATCAGGGAGGCTGCCTTGGGTGCTCTGCGGACAGTCACGCAGTGGGGCGTTGCTAAGGACTTCAGGAACTCCTCTCAGATCACGCACACAATGACCACCTGGAGCAGGGTCCCCAGGGGGAGTCTGGGGTGATGGATCTTGAGGGCTACAGCCTTGTGAGTGGATTATCCACGTGTGGATCCACAGAGTGATGCCATGTGCTCTCTCTTTGCTTTGGGACCAGGATGAGGTGAGTCCTTTCCCGCCCCATGCTCCCTGCCTGCTCCTCCTCACCAAAGGCCAAGGAGCAGCAGAGCCAGCCTAGAACTCGGAAGCCATGAGGGGGGAGATGAATCTTTCCTCCCGTAAGTTGATTTTCTCAAGCTTTTGTCATAGATGGCAAGGTGACCGTGCAGTCCCCTTCCTCCACACCTATCTCCACTCAGAAGCCAGGCTGAGACTGCTGAAATAAAATCCTACGGTCTTAACCTCCTCTCAAAATTCTGCAGTGACTCCCCAACAAGGTTAACCTATCCCCAAAGGCAAGATGTACAAGGGTCTCCCAGAAACGTTCCGAGTGGGAGGCTGGCTTTGCCAAATGACTCTTGCCAGGAATAAAGGGAACAGATCCACCAGTTCATTCAAAAAGTCAATGAACTCAATGACAGCAAAGCCCTACATTGCACTTAGATTCCTGGGTGGACATTTCATACCAGTTAATCTTCTGATAGACTATGTTAGAAATCCCACCACTCAAAGCTCGATATTTCAATAATCACTTCCCGTAAGTATGACTGGAGGCTGGGTTCAAGTTAGAAATACGGGAGCCAGGCTACGTGGAGCAGGACTTAGGGTCCTGGTCACCTCTGTGTCTGTATCACAGACACACACAGAGGAGCATTCTACACAGACATGGGGTTGGGATGGCTAAGATGTGCACCATTAAGACAAGAGAACTAGAGCGAGGCCTTGAGGAGGGCAGCAGATTGGAAGGCAGACATGCCGTGGATCCGGAGCGGCTGTACTCACAGGGCACCACGTGGGAAGCAGAGTGCTGAGAGCCACTGCCAAGTAGGTATGACGCATGGCATGACCCAGGTCATTTGCAGTGACATTGCATGTAAGGGGACCTTGCTCAAGGACCAGGGCGGATCCAGGTTTAGGGTGTATCCTGCTGGGATTAGGGAGTATCCCGCTCCCTCAGGCGCGCCCGCCCGCTCCTTGAGTTCCCTTTGAGTTCTCGCGGGATTCAGAGAGTATTTGGGATTCAGAGCCCGGTGGAGTGTGTGGGTTTTGCCCAGAACGTGTGTGTAAAGTGCCGGTGACAGTTCGGGAATAAAGAGTTGCTGTTTGAATCTACAAGGTGTGTGGTGGCTCCTGATTTTGTGCCCAGCCAGACTGCGGCAGCAGAGAACAGGACTCGGCAACCAGGTCGGCCTGGGAGAGCAGAGTGGAGTGAGCCCTTCTCCAAGGGAGGCAGGCTACCTGGCAATGGAAGGCCTGGGGCCTGGACTCTCGCTCAGCAGGGTGTGCTGCACAATACCCACCGTGGGAAAACCCTGGGCGGGCCCAGGGTGCAGATGCACCTGCTTCACTGTAGGCATGTGTTCAAGGAAAGGCACGTGCCAGCAGAGTCACTGCCTCGGGCACGTTCCCTCGAGAGCGGGTGCACAGTGGTGTAACCTGGGGTTACCATTTCTTCAGCTTAGAGCTGGACACCATTAGGGTCCCCTACTGACAATGACTAGTCCTCCTGGAAGGGACACTTCCCAGCCATCCCTGGCCCTCTGCTTCCTCCTCTGTCTCTCACCAGTCCACAAAGGCCCCTGCCTTGAGTCACCCCAAGACGTGCACCTACCACCCAGCTTGCCCCACTTCCTTGCACTGGATGGCTCCAGGCAGGCAGGAGCTCTTCAGAAGAACAGGCAGTCATCAAGGAAAGGGCAGACTGAGACACACCACGGAGGCAGGGGAACCCGCAGCCTGGAGCACACGTGGTGCCCAAGCCACCGTCCTTGCCAGTGAGCCAGCCTTGTACTACACTGAGTGTGTCCAACGTTGAGAAAAATGAACAAATAAAGCCACACCCTTCCAGAGTTCAGCAAGTTCTGCCTGTGCCACAGTTTCCTCATCTGTAAAATGGGATTAAGACTGACCAGCTCACTGTCAGAAACAAATGAGCCAATTCACTTGAAGCCCTGACTCCATGCCTGGCACAGAACAGGCACTCGGAGAGGGAGAGTGATGGTGACTGTCCCCACGTTCAGGATCATCAGGCTTGATGATGTGCTTATGGGGAGTGGAAAGGGTTCTCGGGAACAACACAGACCCCAAAGGATCGCCCCAGGCTCCCACTAGAGCTCGGGGTCTGGAATAGAAAAGCACCTGGGCTTTTCATGCAAAGCTGTTTTTTCTCAGGGATCTGACAGAAACGATCCCTGGACTCCCCGCAGCAGCAGGCTCGGGGCCCAGCACTGCTCCCAGCCACCCCTTCCATTGGTGTGGGGTCTCCAAAAGAAACCTGGGGCAGCCGGGGAGCCACAGCCAGCTCCCACTTTCAGACAAGACTTCTGTGCCTCACCAGCCCCGCAGGAGGCCTGTCCGCACCAGGGTCAGAGAGCAGGAAGGAGCAGGGATTTGGAGTCTCGGAGACCTGGGTCTGCACTTCCTAGCTCAGGGACTGCAGCAGGAGAGTGACCACACCATGCCCTGTTCTGCTCCAACCTCCAGACTCAGGGTCACCGGCCCAGCTTGCCCTCAGTCACCTGCCTCTCATGACACAGGTTAATGACCCTGAGACTGCAGAACCTGGAGCTGTCACTGCTGGCCACGGGCCCAGGGGCTGTGCGTGAAAACTGCCTTCCTGTGGGCCGCCCACTTGTCAACTCCTAACCCTAACTGCAAGCAGCGGCGCGTCCCCACCACCGGTACAGCTACAGTTCACACCGTTTCAGAGCCACCATTTAATCAACATTTTCTCATTTGTCTCTTCTCTTTTCTAATGGCAAAACATGACACATACCCATCACCCCCTAACACAAATAACCCCTCACACGAGTTGAGATTGCAACCCTGTCCCACACAGCACGCTACAAACCAAGCACTGGTTTTTAAGCTACTATTTTTTTTTTTTTTAACCAAGTCCTTCTTATGTACCATTCCACAGTGGCCAACAGAGGGACAGCACTGTCTCCATCTTGTGAAGTGAAGACGAGCTAGAAGACATTAAGTAACTGCCACCAGTCTCACTAGACTCTAGGTTGGTATTTTGGGGGTTTAGAAAGCACCTTCAGGCCAGGAGAATAAATGAGCAATGATACCTGCTACATCTGAAGAGGCTGAGGACATGCCAAGTGGAAGCAGCCGGTCTCAGAAGACCACACCTGGTGGATTCCAGTCACCTGCAAGCCCAGAACAGGCAAACCACAGAGACAGCAAGAAGGTGTGTGGCCACCTGGGGCTGGGGTGCAGAACACTGCGACTGCTGAAGGCAATGGGGTTCCCCTGAGGCAACAAAGGGTTCAAAATCCAACCCTGGTGATGGGTGAACGTTCTGGTGATACCACGGACTTGCGTACTGATGTGGATGAACTGCAGATATGTGGGTTGTAGTAGCTTATTTAAAACACAACTCTAAGAAAACTACTTAACTTCTCCAAGTGTTTCCTGTCTATAAAATGGAGAAGACATTAGTGGCACATTTAAAAATGTCCTGAAAATCCAGACGTGTGCCTTCACAAAGCGTGCCACTGTTGCATCAATTACAAAAGACTGGGGATCACAACCGCAAGATGCAGACTATCCAACTTCCTGTCAGTGCACCAATGGGAAAACAAACACGGCCAGCACACACGTGGATATCATCCAGCCTTCAAAAGGAAGGGCCTTCTGACACAGGCTGCATGACCTGAACGAGCCCAGAGGGCACAGCTGAGTGGAAGACTCAGTCACAGAACACCCCGAGGTTCCTCTCACAAGATGGGCCTGTGAGGCCAGGTCCAGAGGCAGGAGCACGTGGAGCCAGTGCTGAACCTGGCGGCCTGCACCTTGCAAGGAGAAGAGCTCCGCAGATGGTGGTGCCCAGGCTGCACGCCAGGGCAACTGCACCCACCGTGAGCCACCGAGCCCTAACCAACGGTCGTGATGGTAAACTGTGTACGTCTCCCACACAGTGAAAAGGAAGAACTGGGGGAGGGGGAGAACCCGGAGAAGCTCACAGGGAAAAGACCAGGCGCCAGAGCCCAGGAGGGCAGGACAGCTAAAGCCAACGGCCCCAGGACAGAGAGCTCCCCCAGCCCGGCCACCTTCTGCAGGGAGCTTCACCGCCCTGCCCTCCCCGCTGCCACCCACACCCTCCCGGAACAGGGAGTGCCAGCTCAGCACTGGAGGAGGCAGATGGGGGCGCAGTGAGTCACAGCAGCTCTGCCTGCAGACAGACTGCGGGACACCACCTGGCCCCTGCACCAACCCTGGACCTCCCACTCGGGCCACAAAGTCACAGAAGTGCAGGTCTCAGTTACCCAGAGGAGCAGACCAGCCTGCACAAATAAAGCTGGGGCAGGACGGTGCTGGGGACCAAGAACACAGCATCCCCGTATGTCAGGGTTCCCCTGTGGCTGTGTAGCTGCTGGGTGACCGTGCAGGTGGGGGGAGGTCATGCAGGTGGTGGGAGGCCATGCAGGTGGGGGTGGCCATGTGGGTGGTGGGTGGCCATTCAGGTGGTGGGTAGCTGTACAGGTGATGGGTGCAGGACGGACCAGGGGGTGCTGAGGAGAAATTATAGAAGACAGCAGGGCTGCCTATAGGCCTCTAACTCAGAAAAAGATAGACTGATGACATTAGGCAGGACTGACACCCACAAGGACAAGTTCCTCAGAGCAGTGTCCCTCATTATCAACCTTGGTGCAGCCCCAGGAAGGAGCATGTCCTGGAAGATAAGGCACAACCTACGGCCGAAATGTGGTCTCTTATTCTCCAGAATCAGCATCAGCCTGCAGCCCATGATCTCACAGAGGGACATCCTTGTCCCTGCCTTCCACTTCTCCCTGGTGGAGGGTGGGGAATGGGTACAGAAACACCATCATGTGAAGAGACACACACCGGAGGACTGTTTGGAAGGTGTCATCCGAAGGTGAACTGTGACCAACCACAAGCTCCACTGTGCATAAAATCTCACCATAAAAAATTCAGGCCTGACATCCAAAACCATTACTGTTAATAATGTTCTAGAATTTCTAACTATGTACTAAGGCTAAATAAATAAATAAATAGATAGATAAATAAGAAATCTATATGAAAGAATCTAAAAAATATTATTATAAGCATAATCATATATCTGAAAAGCCCAAGAGAATAAAGTGAACGAACTTAGAATGAATGAGATAATTCAGAAAGATATTTGGTTACCAGATAAAGATCTAATCAACAATCAGCAATAACCAGTTAGAAAATATAGTAGGGAAAAATCCTACTTTGGAAGGCAACAAAAATATAAAATGCCTAGAAATAAATTTAACAAGAAATGTGCAGGATTAAATGAAGAAATCCACAAAACTGGGATACATTAAAAAAATGATTATACCAAATGGAGACAGTTCTATATTTGTAGATGGGAAGTTTCATTACTATAAACATGTTAATGTTCTCAAAATTAACTTTAAACTTTAAAGCAATTTCAATCAAAATCCCATCTGGATTTTTTAAACTTGACAAATTTATTTTAAGTAAATAAGAAATAGAAATAGAGCAGAATTTTTTTAAACCCCCCCCCAAAACGAATTCAAGACTTACACTACTATTATTAAAACATAAAGCTACAATAAAATGTTAGTGATACAAATACTGACAAAAACTAGAACTTCACAAAAAGCTCAGAAACACACCCCTGTATATCCTATAGATACCATACACTATACGCATTCATACTTTAGAATTTTTATATAATGAAAATGACATTTTAGATTCTAGATTTGGATAACTGGTTAACTAAAGGAAAACTTGGAATTCTCACCTCATATCATCAACAGACATGAATGTATTATATATTTTAACTCAAGAATTAAATGTACAAATAAATAAATGTGCCCATACATATATGAACGAGGGACAGAGTTCTTTCTGAACTTCCAGAAAAATTTAAACACTTTCATTAACTATTTTCAATTTCTGGATATCAAAAAGTGTCATCCTGATTTGAAAAAAAATGTGAGAAAAACACTTGCAACATATGTAGTAGATAAATTGTTTTAAATATTGAAATGAATCTTATGTTTCAGTAAGAAACAGATGAACAGATTAATGGAAAAGGGCAGGAAAAATAAGTGTAGAGAGGCAAAAAACACAAAACGAACAGTAAGCAAATAAAATATATTTAAGTTCACCAGCAATTAATGTATTGAAAACAAAGCAATGAATTGACACTCTTCACACAATTTGCAAAATTAAAATAACTGACCACATCGGCAGATGCTCAGGTAAAATGGGCATTCTCATCTACTTCTGGGAAGAGTTAAATGCTGTCCTAATTTACAACATTCCTGAAGGGCTGTTTGGCAATGCGTTGAAAACCTTTGAAACAGTCACCTCTTTTGGCCAGTAATTCCACTTTCAGAAAATAGGCTGCTGTAACTACAGGCAAGGTTTCAACATCACCACCTTATCACTCACTTATTAGGTGTGGTTCCATACATCGAGTGGATTGTGTAATTCAACCCTCAAAAAACAAGATGTAGATCCTGTTATGTCTACTTTCATGGATGAGAAAACTGAGGCATAGGGAGATCAAGAAAATCATCCAAGGTCACACAGTATGTGGGGAAGCAAGTATTCAAACGAAGGCAGTGACTGCCAGCCAGAGTCAACCACTAAGATGCCATAAAGAAGTGCCAACACTAATTGCAAAAGATTTGGCTTACACATGTGACAGAACGGATGGATGGATGGATGGATGGATGGATGATGGATAGATGGATGATGGATGATGGATGATGGATGACGGATGGATGGATGGATGGATGATGAATGAATAGATGATGGATGATGGATGGATGATGGATGGGTAGATGGGTGATGTATGGATGGATGATGATGGATAGATGGATGGATGGCTAATGGATGATGGATGGATCATAAATGGATCGTGAATGGATAGATGGATGGGTGACAGGTACAAGTCAGAAAGAATTCCTTTGGGAATACATCGCCATCTTTGTTCCCACTCACATGTACTGCAGATCAGCTTCATGGCAGGCAAAGTTCCAGGTACATCTTAAGCCCTTTATGAAACAGATGGGAAACAAACGGCAAAACCCGGCATTCCCAGAGGTAGAAGTGAAAGTGGGAGCACAGACAATGGGAGCAGACCTCACGCCAGCAGGTGCTGTCTTCCAGGTTCTTCTTTGTTTCGTATAGTAGAGTGAATCCAACAGAAGTCACAGAGGGAAAAAATCCTGCAGGTCTATGCCTCTAGCAACCAAAAAGACAAAAAAGCCTGACAAGAGCACGGGACATGTCTCTGGCAGCCGGGCCAGTGTGGACAGAGGATACACTGCAGGGCTGTTTCGGGGATGTCCAAGTGAGGACGGGTAAGAGGTTCAGAATGACTCAGGACGCGTTCCCCAAGCCTCGGTTAGTCATGGTCTTACCTGTGTCCTGGTGAGAGGGGATAATGCCAAGACCACAGGACCTTGTGACCTCTGAGTTCACTGGAAGTTGATCCAAGAAAGATCACTTTCAACAATGTATTTTAGGTTGAAATATTCTTCCTTATTTTTATTTAACTCTCTTCAAAACTGATCAAGGCTGATGTCAACAGAAGGATTGGGTGAAGTCGTGCTGATGAGGCAGGAAGCACAGCATTGGCTCCTGGGAAGTGGTCACAAAGCCACACTCGGTGGCTGCTGTGGCAGGGGACTCCACCATCCCCGCTGCCTCTGCTGATGGCTCCTTGGGGGGGGAAGGGAGCACCCCTATTTGAGTGGGTCAGAGACACCCGACACCACCAACTCACTCACTCTTTTAAATCCCTGGGCACTGGGTATCATTACTCCCCTGTGGGAAACAGGGAACGTGAGGCAAAGAGAAGCTAGAGCAAGCATCAAAGCCACACAAAGGCAGCAAGATACTCAGACGGAACCCATGCGATTCTAAGCACAAAGATATACAAAAGGGGGGCTGGGGACTCCACTTCCCAGTCACCCAGGCTGGCACTTGAGCTCAAGGCCCCCACTCCCCGCCACTTTTACCTTCCCACCCTGCCCCCCATCTCTGGGCAACTATCAACCACAGCAGGGCCCCCGAAAGCTGTGGGGCTCCTTCCCTTTCACACCACCTCCCTGCTGGACACCATGAAGCTGCAAGATGCCCTCTTCCCAAATCTTGACCTTGGAAAGCAACAGGGTGACGACCAAAGAGGAAAGTAAGAAGTGAACACGTAAGAGCGCGCGAAGCCAGGTACGCTACGTCCACAGGGCAACCCGCCAAGGGAGCCTCTGGTCCCGCCAGCTGTGGCAGGCTGACTTCCTGGTTGACAGCTGACAGGGTGGCAAGGCAGGAGCTTGATCTCTGCGATAGACAGCAGAAAGGACAGACCTGGGCCACCACCCAAGGCCCTCCTGCCGTCACAGCTGCAAGCCCAGCAGCAGGAACAGTGGCACCAGGCACCTGAGGCCTCTGTACCCAGGACCCTCTGCTAATGGGCACCCTGTGGTTCCTCTGACGTACAGGGAGAATGCCAGACTCAGGACGATAAAGCACCGTGACGGGGGCCCTTCATCCGTGAGGTACCCTCACCACACTTCCTTCCATCTGCACACCACCCCCAGCAGGCAGGTGCAGGTGCAGGGGCACTGTGCCAGTGAACAGGGCAACCCAGGAGAGAGGCCCACCTACCGCACCCCACCCTGGTCCCACAGCTAGACTGCAGGGGTCTGGTGGCCTTTAACTGCGGCCTTCTGATTACAAATCCCATGGTCTATCCGTGACACCGGGCAGTCTTTTATGTCAACTGAGCATCTGGAAAATCAGATGCCCGCTCCCTATGACAGCCAGTATCCCTGCATCACACGAAACCTGTCACAAACACTCAAATACCCACTGGCAAAGGCAGTTCAGCACAGTGGAATCAAGAGCTCCTGCAGAGCAGAATCCCACCCACCCATCGACCCGCCGCGGGATCCTGGGAAAGCCACCGACCTCCCCGTGCTGGCATTCCTAGTCTGCAAAAGGAAGGTGACAGCAGCACCCCTCAGAGTCGGTATGAGGGGGCGACGAGACAGTGCCTAGAACACACTCCACGTAACACCTGCACGCCACAGGTACCCATCAGCAAATCCCAGCTGCTGCTCTTAGAGCAACGATCCGCATCCATCTACGCCTGTTCCCAGATGCACAGGTTATCAACCTAAAACAGGCGGTGGCCTCGGCCTTGGGTTTGATGGTCAGGGGCAAAGCAACACAGTCACAGCGTCACGCTGTGGCACCTGTGGGAAAGTTGAAGTCAGTGCCACCCACAACCAGGGTGTGCACAGTAGCACTAGGGAGGCTTGAGAAGGTCTCTGCACTGCCCTTCCATTCATGCCACCTCTCTCGTCCCGAAGTCAGAGGAGGGCAGGGAGAGCCGGGAACACTACTGGTCTGCGCAGCCAGCAGCACGCGTCTGCCAGCTGGCTGAACCCCCTGCAGGTGCTGGCCCCTCGCCCTGCTGCGGACGGCAAGCCTGTCTGGGGCCGGGTCCCACCTCTATCTGCACACTGCACACAGTGCCTGGGGCTCGGAAGAGAATGGCCCCCCAACCGAGGTCTGCCCCCCAGGCCTTCCTTCCACCCTTGGCTCTGGGAGGCAGTGACTCTGCACCAGGCACAGCCAGGGAGCCAGGCTGTGCCCAAGAGAGAATGAGGGTGGTGACCCTCCATGCACAGGAATGCTGGGAAGGACGGAGACTGAAACCCCCTCTCTCTGGGAGAAGCACAGGCTGGGAGTGGAGTAAACTGACACACAATGATCCACCCACTGACCCAGGGGTTTGACTTCATGTTCCCTGTGCTGTGGATCTAGCATGAACTGTCCCACGGGAACAAGAGGCCTCCTCTGCTCAAGATGTTGCATGGGACGCCAACTCCAGAAGTGACCTCTGTCCCCTTCTCATGTCCAGGGTTCTAAACAACCTCTCAAGGGTTCTTCAATCTTCCCACAATCCTGAAGACAGGAAAAGTAACCCCAAGAATGCAGGGCGCGGGAAGTCAAGTGCCCAAGGCAGGCTGGGAACAACTCTTGGAGGGTCCTCCCAGGCAGGATCCTCCCCTGGCCACGGGACTTGCCAGGAAGGCACCTCAGCATGCAGGTGGGGAGGGGCCCCGTGAGGCTGCACTGTGAGCCTCCACGTTAAGTAAGGCTGCTCACCGAAGCTGACTCCTTCCCATTCCCAGGATTGTAGACTCAGGGTTATTAAAAACACTGAGCAGGCTTTAAAAACTCCAGCTTCTCTTAAAAAAAAAAAAAAAAAAATCACAGAAAGGAAAATTGGCAGCCTTGGGTCTACAATGTAACGTGGCCACAAAGAGCTGGAGTTCAACCCCACCGCTGGGTTTCCCACAATCCCCACTACTCCCTATTATACCCCCAACACTGAGGGGGGTCGCCACTTATCATCCCACGTATGCTCTCGGTTTTCTTATGGCATGGAAATATGTCTCTGTATTCCAAGGAAAAGCCACAGAACAAAAAGGCCTGACTCAAGCTCGTGTGTCGTCTGCATGGCCAGCCTGCAGCCCGTGGCTACGAGTTCCGCCTGAAGCAGCCCAAGCAGGGCATTCTGGGAGGCGACAGGTAAGAAGGAAGCACACAGGTGTCCTGGCTCTGCCCTTCCAGGCTCGGTGGGTAGTCTTCATCTGACTCCTGGAGCTGTGGATTGCACAATGGAAGACGAGGTTACTAAGACACATTTTCATGGGGCTTTTGTGAATAATAAATAACATTAGAAAACAAAATCTTCGCCAGCGGCTCCTGTGACAGGGGATTGATATCCAGAATATCTAAAAAACTTAACACCAAAAACCAAATAAGTAAAGAAGCAAAATAACTAAGGAGAAATTTCTCAAGAAACACAAATAGCCAACAAATTCCTGAAAAACTGCTCAACACCTCTAGCAATCAGAGAGACGCAAACCAAAACCACACCAAGCTTTCTCCTCACTCCAGTCAGAGGGGCAAATTGTCAAGAACACAAATAGTAACAGACGCCGTCGAGGATGTGTGGAAAGGGTACACTCATACACTGTTGGTGGCACTGAAAATTAGCACAGCCACTCTGGAAAACAGTATGGAGATTCCTTAAAAGACTAGGAAGAGAGCCTCCATATAACCAGCTATCCCACTCCTTGGTATTTAGCAAAAAAAAAAAAAGGCAGCATATTATAGCAATATAGCCACTTCAATGTTTACGGCAGCCCAATTCACAATCGCCAAATTATGGACTCAGACCAGATGCCTGTCAATAGATGAATGTGGTCTATATACATTGTGGAGTTGTACTTAGTCATGAAGAAATGCTGGCATTTGGCAGTAAATGGATGAAAATGGAGAATATCACGCTACATGAAATAAGCCAGACTCAGAAAATCAAGGGTGGAATGTTTTCTCTCCTGGGGAAACTAGAGCAAAATGAGGGAAAGAAGGGGAATCAGATATAGGGAAGATCAACGGAGCAGAATAGGAGATGCAGAGGGAGGGAGGAGGGATGGGAAAGGGGAGGAGATGCAGAATGGATTTGTGTAATACGCCACAGGGAATTTCACCTTCATGTGTGCAGAAAGCACCCATTAAGGATGAATAATGGATGAGCCAGGGGAGGGTCAGTGGAGTGAAGGTGGGTGTGGGGGACAGAGGGCAACAGGGGCTGACATGGAGTGGGTGAGAGTCCGTGCAAGTTGAAGTGGCTGGAATGAACCCAGGTACCATGGATAACTGTACTGCTCTGGGAAATATTGTTTTAAAAGACGCATTAAAAAATAGTTGAAAGGGCTGGGGATGTGGCTCAAGCGGTAGCGCGCTCGCCTGGCATGCGTGCGGCCCAGGTTCGATCCTCAGCACCACATACAAACAAAGATGTTGTCCGCCAAATACTAAAAAATAAATATTAAAAAAAAATTCTCTCTCTCTCTACCTCTATCTCTCTCACTCTCTCTTTAAAAAAAAAAAAATAGTTGAAAGATAAAACACCAAGACACTCCAATAACTAACTCTTGACTATAGAAAGTAGTCTGAATTATCAATTACATACAAAATAATGATAACAGCCCCAACATACACCAAAACTTTAGGATTCAGCCAAAGCTGTGCTCAGAGGAAAAAAAGTAGCCTTGTATGAAAATTTTAAATAAATAAGAATAAGACTATGTAAAGCACAAAGTACAAAAGGCTGATTAAAAAAAATCAACAAAATCATCCTAATCAAAGTATAAAAAAGGGATTAACTTTTAAACACGAAATAATTAAAAGAAACAAAGCAAAAACCCTGGACCAGGAGGCTCGGTGGCAGAGCACCTGACTAGCATGTGCAAGGCCCTGGATTTGATCCCAGCACCATAAATAAATAACAAAATAAGAGCACTAGAGTGTGTCAAAAAAAAATCTAGCAACCAGTTATTTAAAAGGACTGATAAGTAATGCAGATTTCAAGCTACAGGTGGGGGTGCACACCCACAATCTGAAGCAGTCAGGAGACTGAGGCAGGAGAATCACTGAGCCCAGGAGCTCAAGACCACCTGGACAACACAAGGAGACCTCCCCCCTGAAAAAGGAAGAAACAAAGGGCAAACCCCAAGAAAGCAAGAGAGAGAAAGAGAGGACATAAAACTAAAACACTGGGGAAGGGGAATCTTAAAACACTACGTTTCTCCAAAATAAACCAGAAAATACAGAAGAAACTCACCGCTGCTTTAAAACAAACCAAAAAACCCTATTATCAAAATTGACTCAAGAGGAAAGAGAAACCTTGACTAAGCTAATGATCAGAAAATAAATGAGGATGTGTCACCAAAGAACACCGGGGAGTGGGGTGCCATGTCCAGATGGTTTTATCAATACTTCTTCACATTGGGAAGAAAGCTCTTCCGCTAGTGTAGATTATGGGAAACTGGGAATCTACCAGCCAGTCTGGGAGCTTGCACCCTGACTCCACAACCACACAGATGATGCAGGAAATAACAACAAACACTGCAGACTTCTACGTTCGGCCCAAGCAGAGTGACTCTTAGGAAATCAGTGCTGCTGCCAAGAGCAGCAGGAAGCTGGTAGGATACTCTGCTCCAACACACTCAGGAGCTACCTAAAAGCCAGGACTTGACACACCAAAAACCCAGAGAAAACACCAGCGGAGGCGCCCTGACATGCGGCAGCTGCTCTCCCTTGGGATGTCTGCCAGCCTGTGAGCAGTGTGGGGCGAGATGCCAAAAAGCCTGGCAGGGACACACTGAAATCCAAGCAGCACACGGCAGCTGGGGCACCTCCCGACAGGTGCACAGAGCTGAAACCCTAGATAGCACAGAGGCAACCAAGACCTGAGGGTCCAGAAGCAGGGACAGAAGAAAGACCGACAACTCTGACACTCCGTCCCTGTCTTGCCTTCAGAGTTCCTAAAGCTTCTTCATAAAGAAGGGATAACCAGAGAAGATCTTCTGAAGACTAAAACCCAGCTGAGCCTCTGGCTCAATCAATCTGCCTCTTCTCTGCTCGCTGGAGGACGGGGTACATCTTCTCAGGCGAGGTGGATGCTCTTTTGTGAGAAGGAAACATCCTCAGTGACATAAATAAATGTCCACCATTCAATCAAAAATTTCCAGGTACACCAAGAAGTGGGACCAAGAGTTAAAATAAACTTTGGACCCACAGGTGATTAAATATTAGTTATCAAATACGCCCTTTAAAATAACTACAAAATAGTTATTTTATTTAGAGGATTTCAGCAATGAAAAACTAATTAAAACACAATAAATCAAATTAAGAATTCAGTAAATGAGTTCAACACCATACTAAACACAGACGGAGTGAGTGATGTGAAAGACACTGTACAGGCCGATATTCAGACAGAACGGCAGCCGGGGACACGGTGGCAAGAGCGCCCATGAGACGGGTGTCCTGGGAGGAGGGAAGAAGAAAGAGAGAGGAGCGTCTGATGAAGGGATATGACCAGGAACCTCAAGTCTGAAGACCTCAAGAGAAGAAATAAAAAGTAAAAGCAAGAAAAAGTCTCAAGAGGAGCCAGACTGGGGGAGTTGTCTTATCTTGAAATCTCAGTGAAAATAATAAGAGTTGCTGAAAGAAAATAAAGGTCTCTTAGAATTCTTTACCTCTGGAGAGATCCGGCTGGAAGGAGCAAGCAGAGTCTCTGAGACGCACAGAAACAGAACTTGCCACCAGCCAGGGGGTACTGGTAAAGGCAGACAGGGGGAGGCCTGATCCCCAGGGCTTACTGGTTTCTGAACTGTGAAAACTCCCTTCACGGCTGTACTGAGGCTACCAGGGTGACGTCCCCGCTGCAGAGCCGGAAAAGGATGCACCCAACGAGCTCCCACAAATGCCACTCATGGAGCCGGAGAGGACTCTTCAGAAGCAAGGAAAGGTACCTCCTCACACTACAGGCTGGAAATGCAAGAGAGTGAGAAACACAGGAGCGGAAACGCGAGCAGACTGGGTGAACGCTCAGCGTGCAGAGCAATGTCGACGTGTGGTCGTCAAAACAGACGCAGAAGGAAGAAATGGAGTCCACGCTTTATAAGGTTCTGGGAGCAGTAAATTTCTAGTTTAAAATCTTCTATACACGTGTTGAAATGTCACTGTTCCCCAAAACTAAGTTCAACTACTATAACTTAACAAAAAATTTTAAAATTTGCAAGTTATACTTTTTCATTCTTGCCATTCCTCCCATGACTCTGGGCACAAGTGGCTCTCAATCCCACCCCCTGCAGACAGCACTGCTGGTGTGACTCCTCCAACACGCCGACCTCTTGTGACTGCTGGGTCGCAGGCCTAGGGAAGGCCAGGGTGGCCCTGTTCTGTGAAAGCCTCAGGTAAGTAGACGGGTGCCTCCGTTTTAAGAGCCCCAACTTCAGAAAAGCAGACTCAGGACAGTGTGAGGGTCAAAGGTCACGTCCATCACTCAGAAGTGCCAAGAAGAAAGATGGTGTCAACGAGCTTTGGGAGAGCATCCAGGAGGACATTCAAACTGTGCCGGCACTGATGATCCCGAGGAGGAGGGGAAGCAAGGGAGGAAGACTTCCTGCAGGCAGGGGAGCCAGGCCCCAGGGGACAGAGCAGAGGTGGAGCAAGAGCAGGGCTCGGAGCAGCCCAAGGCCGCTGGCAACGCAGGGCCAGAGGGCGTCAGCCCTGCTGCAGATGTCCTGCAGAGCCAGGTGAGTGACACAAGGCCTCACTGCTGCTCCTAGGAGCCTCCTGCTGCCAAGAAGGGTCCCTTCTGCCGTCTATTCAGTGCTCCCTCTCCCATAGTTTCTGTCTGGGCTGGTGTTGGCCCTCGGAACCAGGGCCTGAGTGCTGGTGCGCTGAGCGTCCCTGGGTGCAGGAGGCTGTGGAGCACCTGTGGAGGCTGCTGCTGAGAGCTCAAGGAGCGATCCACGGCAGCACACAGGGTGTCTTCCCAGGGAAACACGAGGTCCTGTCTCAAAGGCTGACAGAGCAGGGTATGGCCACCACTTGAGGGGGACGGACACTGAACGTCACAGTGACCGCAGCCCGTGCTCCCTGACTCACGTTTCCCAGGGCAGCTGCACAGAGCGTGACTGCTGTGGACAATGACAACCACACACAAGCAACCGCAGCTACTCAAAAGCCAATTAGCCCCGTGTGTGCAACAGAGAAAAAGATCTTCCAGTAGGAAAGGGTCCAACGGAGGGAACCTTAAAAGCTCCGGCTCCCTGGGCTCGGATGAGTTCATCCGCAGTTCCAAAATAATCACAAGATCCCTCCACTGGACAAGCATTTATCGAGGCATAACTTAAGGAGCTGTATCCACAGATACACTGTGAAGAAAGAATATCCCTGCCCGACGGAGCTGGTGCACTTCTGGATGACCATGGAGACTTTAAAAAGTTAACATATGGTATGTCAAAGAATTGAGGAGAAAGAAGAAATAGGGAAGGGGCTATGAGAGGGGAGCTGAAATGAAATGGGGTGCCAAGGAAAAGCAATGGAAAAAACAGAGAGAAAGAGGAAATGGGGAGCTGAGCTTGGCTACGCACACCTATAATCCCTGCTATGCAGAAGGCTGAGGCAGGAGGATCGCATGTTCGAGGCCAGTCTGCGCAACTTACTGAGACCCGGCATCAAAGTGAAAATATAAAGGGTAGAAGTAGAGCTCAGTGGTAGAGTGCTCATGCTTTTGATATTTATCTATTTGTTTGGTGCTGAGCACCAAACAAATAGATAAATATCAAAAGAAGCAAGACAAAACCTCGGCTCATTCGCTATAGTCACCCAACTGTGCAAGAAAACACCACAGCCTCTCCCCTGGACACTGCAGCACTGTACCTTCAATGAAAAAAGACCAGTCCTGGAAGATAATATGACAGAACACGTAAGAAAACGACATGGGAAAGATAAACAAGAACACAAACAAGTGGCTAGGTAGGAAAAGAACATATAGAAACATTGCTCGCTTTCCTGTATCCCAGCAGTAGCCACTTACAAAGCATGATTTAAAAGCACCCTTCACACAACAGACTTAAACACTGTGCTCCACCTGAGAAGGGTCTTAGCAAGAAATGCGCATACAAAACCTACGTAAAGACAACTGAAAACCGCTGAGAGACAGGGCGCCATCTGGGAAAAGGGAGCTATGTCCCTCAAGCAGAGAGAGAAACCCAGGAACACAGTGTCACAAAGCCCCCGGCCCCAGATGAAAGCTGAGGACTGATATGATCCCAACCCTCCTCCCAACAGGAGGATGGGAAGTAAAGTGTCTTTGTATAAGAATAATTAATTAAGAGAGACAAGCAGTGTCAATACTAAAATATTTATAATAAAAGGGCCTGCTGCTGGGGCAGGAACAAACAGCTGTACGAGAACACAGAGATCAACACCTCGCCGGCATCTGTTTACGTGCTGCAGTGAGATCCTGCATCAGCGCCTTTAGAATACACTGCGGAGGTCATCTCCGCCCTGGGAAAAGGAGTTCCACACATCAATGGGGCTGAGCTGACTCGTCAGTAACGCGAAACAGCTCCTCACACGTCCTGCCCGGACGGGCGCCCACTGTTACCCCACACACCTGGAGAAACTGCCTGACTCTTCCTTCATGATTTCTTGAGGTTCCCCTGGACTGTGTCGACCGCGGAGGACGTGCATGTCCATCCATCACAGAGAACTGTCCACAAACCACTGTGCTCACTTCCCTTCAGAAGTAAAAGGGATTTTTACAGGAGCAACTTGTCTCCTTCAGGGTCTGACGGCTCAATTCCCCATTGAAGGGGGCCATGAAGTCGAGCTGATTCTGTCCTCGCCAGGAGACTGTTTTAATTCCCCAAGGAAAACACAGTCATGGGTCCAACATCAACATCGGAGTGAGACCTCAGCTCTCCAACTAGGTTTTGAGAACCAGGGCAACAGGAAGCTGGCCCAGATTCAGATGTCAAAGGCTGGGCAGATGCCAGAAGGTTCAGATGGAGACCCGTGGGTGAGTGTGTAAGTCAGTGTGTTCCGCACTGGGACCAAAAGATCTGACAAGAACAGTTAGAGGAGGGAAAGTTTATTCGGGGACCGTGGTTTCAGAGGTCTCAGTCCACAGACGGCCAACTCCATTGCTCTGGGCTCTAGGTGAGGCAGAATATCATGGCAGAAAGGACTGGAGAAGAAAGCAGCTCAGGACACACATCCACCGGAAAGCAGACAGAGAGACGGCAAACCAGGGACAAACATATACCCCAAAGGCACGCCCCAATGACCTACCTCCTCCAGCACACCCTCCCTGCCTGGAGTTACCCCCAGCTCATCCCTATCAGGGAGTTAATGCTCTCTAGGCTACGGCTCTCCTAACCCAATCCGTTCACCTCTAAACGTCCTTGCTTTGTCTCACTTTGAGCTTTGGGGACACTCATAACCCACAACAGGGAATGAGGACTCCGGAGGCACAGAGACTCCCTCAAAGAACTGAGACCCATCAGGCACTGGCCTTAGCACCCACCCTGTTCAGGGAAACTGCCGGGACCAACTTACCTCTCAAGACTTTCCCCAGCAAAACAAAACATGCAGATGGAAAGGGGGCCAGGCCGAAGCAGCGAGTGCCATCCCAGCCAAGCCCATCCTGAGCGCGCCGCCCCTGGGAGCAGCAGCCGTCCCGCGCGGGTGGGGTGCAGGGCAGTGGACAGCCACACCACCGCTACCTTCCTAGGTTTTTACAGGTTCCAATAAGGCCCCTTTGCCCTTCCACAGGGCTGGGTTAGAGGCCCGAGCAGCAGCACTGCGAGGAGGACCAGGTGTCATAAACTTGTCCCCATCTCACTGTGCACCAACGTCCACAGACCCACGCTTGTCCCCACCCCACTGCAACATCCACCCACACCAAACCTACCCGTAGCCCACTCCCAAAAATTATTCAGCCAGTCTGTAGGTAACAGAAGACAGGAGTGTTTTGTGGCGATGAAAAAAGGACAGAAGATCAGAGTAACAGATGGAACGACGTAAAGACCGCAGGGCGACCCTCAAAAGGTGGACAAAATGTTCTCAACGAATCTGACAAGACCTGAAGTCCCTCACATGAAAAGCATACAAGAAAAGCACTTAAGCCCCAATTATAAAATAAGTGGCATGCAGTGGAACAGTCGGGTGTTCCTCGGAAGAGTTCAACAGGGTCGCCACACCGCTCGGCAGTCCCTGGGCTCACACCCAGGGGAACGGAAAACTGACCACACAAAAACCTGCTCAGGAAGGTCCATGGCAGCATCACTCACAAGCATCAAAACGCAAAAAACAATCCAAATGCTATCAGCGGATGAGTGGGTACAAGATGGGCATTAATCAGCAGCTGGAAGGAATGAAGTTCCTCGGTGCAGAGGAGCCTGAGCACTGTCAGGACAGCCAGAGGGTCTGTATCCTATGACACCAGTGACAGGAAAGGCTCAGAAAAGGCAGGTCCACAGAGACTGAAGCACATTGATGGCTGCCAGGGGACAAGTGACAGGGTGCGGCTGGTGGGATGCAGAGAAACAGCCAATGGGTACAGGGGTTTGTAGGGCGGAGAAGAAGATAACGAAAAATGTTCTAAAACTGACTGCGGTGGTGCTCACACAGCTCTGCAAATACACTAAAAACTACTGAACTCATATTCTAAAGAGTTGATTATACAGTATGTGAGTCATACATAACATGCCTGGTGAGATGAAGAAAGTTCACCAAGGGGGATTTTCAGAAGGCCAAGAAAACATAGAGGGTAGTTTGACCTCTACTACTAAAGGAAAATTAGTTAAAGCCAAATCTATATTTCACCTAAAATTTGCTGAAGGGCTTCAACTGTAATAATCGGCACTGACCAAGAACAATGACAATGACATTCCCTAACATGGGTAGAGAGACCCCACCTTGGTATAACCCTCACCCAACATAACCCAGGGAGGTTGACATGACCCTTGCTGAACTCTTTCACAAGTGGAAAGACTGAGGATCCCAAAGGTGCATAAATGACCCAAATTTATATAACTCTAGCCAATGGCAGTTACACAGACAAACCATACATCTGACTGCTCACTCTGAGTCTAGAACACAAAGCAAAACGGAATCACCAAAAAGTTAAAAAAGCAACCCTAGAGATGCACGGAACACTCACACCCAAGTAGTGATGATTTGAAGGTGAAGATTTAGTGAGCACCTACTAAATACAAGGCACTGGCTTATACAAACACTAACCAGATTATCTAAGCCTCACAACAGCCTTCAGACACAGGCACTGTGTACCCTCACTCTGCAGATGAATAAACAGAGGCACAGAGAGGCTCGAAACTCACCAATGGCCATACCACACAGATACTTGGTGGCTGAGCTGAGCTGTGACACTCTCAGCCTGGCCCCAGAACCTTCCCCCATACACACCACACTGTGTCTTGTTCTCTCAAGAAATAAGACAACTGAAAAACAGGAGAACTTCTACCCAAATACAAAGCAAAAATAGAAGTGGATCTTTCCTTGATTCCCCAATTTCCAAACCGTACCAATGAACATACCAACTTCCAAAGAACTCTCTGAGCATGTTTGACTTTGGAGGCACTACATATATCAGTCTGCATTCTTGGGGAAGGGAAGCTTCATTTCACTTATTACTTTTAACAGGTGTTTAATCCAATAGCGTGAATATCTACAGCCATTTATCTGGGATGGGACTCTGGTCGCATGCAGATTCCTCCACTCAACTTCATTTATAGGAAACAGAGCTATTTCACAGAAGAGCCATCGGGTGGCCATAAAATATGAATTCCTAACAATACAGAATTTGGTTTCTAACTGGCTTTTCTGAACCCGAGGAACCCCACAGACTTAAGGCAGTCATGGAGTGGACAAGGCATGGGAGGTGGAAACAGCCAACCCTCCTGTCCTGCACCCTGTAAAAGCCCACACCTGGGCATCACAGGACCCCGGAGAACGTAAATGCTTGCTTGCACCAGAGAATCCATTCTGCCAGGATTTACTGAGCACCTACTGTGTGCCAGGAATGGGACAAGGCCATCTTTGCTAGAAGGAAGGAAAAGGAGCTGGGCTTGAAGCTCTCACCCATGGCACATGACTGGCCTTGGCCCCCCACTGTGAGCATTAGTGAGAGTGGCTCCCTCCCAGGGGAGGAGGGGGCACTGCCTGTGCCAGGGCTGGGGGTGCCAGGTGCCTAGCATGAACTGACCAGTGAGTCTCCCTGCCCATCCTGCCAGGCCAGGCCTACTGCTCCCCCTCCACACAAGGTGACACTCCCAGTCACACTGCTAATGAGGGAAGGCGCTGGGGAGTGACCCCGACCAGGCTTGACGGCTCATGTCTTTTCACTAACTCAGCAGCCACATTACAAAATAAATGGAGTTAACAATAATCACTGCAGGAAACTAGGCAAATTGTAAGATTGGGTAACAAGTTATCCGAGAATTAGGTGTAAAGTAAAAACCATAAGCAAAAGGACAGAAATACGAGAGCACATCCACAAAAGCTACAGTGAATTCATGGTCAATGCACACTGAAATGAGGAAGGATTCAATAATCAATGACAAAATTTTGGAAGAATTCACTACAGATCAAGAGACTACGTACCAACCTGTGTTAATGAAAACGTCAAGCCTAGATAAATACTTGCAAATTTAAAAGATAAAGAAAAAACCTCACAAGAATCAGAGGTTATTAATTTTAATCATATTAGCATCAGACTTCTCCTCCACACTGTGCTTTTCAAAGAAACAAATGTCACAAACAGACAAGAAAAATGTTGATGTAAAAGCACAAATTCTTTCCTATTTTCAGATTTCCAACAGTCCAGAACACACACACACACACACACAACAAAAAAAAAAAAACAACAACGCACAACACACAACACACATGCCACATCACCAACTACAAAGTAAATCAAATTAAATTCAGAAATGGGGACAGGGCAGATGTGCCATAAAATAACTCGTAATAATAAAAGTAAAATTTAGGATTTTAATCTTTTTTTAAAAAAATACATAGATATTAAAATCTAAAATGAAAATATAAAATCCTGTTATGACAACAAAAACTAGGAAATGCATACACATGAAACAATCATGGAAAAAAATTATTTGATTCTTGACAAAGTAAAATAGAGAAACAGGAGAATTAAAAAGGAACTGCACAATTCCTTTTAATTATCCAGCCAAAACCTTGGAGAAAATGGAAAGCCAGAGTGAATCCAGACATGGGGTCACAGGCGGGTATTTCCCAACCCAGAAGTCAGGTGAGACGATGACAAAAGCCAATCTACTCAGCATCTGTGAGGGGCCCCTACACTCTCACCACAGAGGTAAAAAGAGAACAACGAGACTCCTAAGACCAAACCCACCTGTGATTCATCTGGATGGTCCAGAAAATCTCCATCCCTGTCAGCGCTTTGAGATGATCCTTTGAGAGTGTGATAAAAGCAAATGAAAGTAAAACTATTCCACGTCTCAGTTAAGTTCTGTGAGCCTTTTTCCAAACACAATGCCAAGCACACAATCAAAGATAAACAGACACGTAAAGACAGAAAGACAACATTAATGAGCACTGGCAGAAATGCGAGACCGCCCAGACCAACAGGGGCTCCAAACACCAAAATGCCAGGCACAGACTTTAAAATGTCTATGTTTATTATGTTCAAGGAACTAAGAGACGATACAAAAAAATTTCAACAAATTTTAAATGGAAACTAAAAAACTGCACAGTGGATTTCTAGAACTAAAAAATACAATCGCCGTAATTAAAGCCTCGGAGAAAATTTGACAATAAAGTAGACAACAGATGATTGAAGAATTATTAAACTGGAAGATGAACTAGAATATAATATGCACAGAACAAAAAAAAATCTATTAAGAGACAAAGCCTCACTCCATACAGAGCTGGAGTTAAACATGGACTTAAGTGGACTATCACAAGAAAGGAGGAGAGCAAGGGGAGAATGACGACCATTCCCTAAAATGATGAAAAAATGGAACTCCATAAACCCCGCAGCCCAACACACCCACGGCGCCAGAAGACATTGGAACAATATCTTTAGTCTACTGAAGAAAAATGCAACCCGATAATTCTTTACTCAATGAAAAAAAGAAATCCCGCAAGAACACATTTGAAACAGATACCTTAGACAAACAAAAATGAAGGGAATTTTACTAAAGAAAATAATAAAAAGTGTTCAGAAAATATTTCTTATGTAGGGACAGAAATGGAAAAAGAGATAAAGAGCCACAAAAATGGAGAATATGGCGAAATCAAAATAATAATAACAACAACAACAACAACAATAATAATGCCCTTTAGGGTTTAAAACATACAGAAATAAAATACTTAAAAACAACAGTATTTAAACAAAAGAAGATAAATTCAATTGAAATTTTCTAAGGCCTCTGCATTGTCTGGAGAGAGTGTAAAACCTTAACATGAAAAATTAAGCCAAGCATGTCTGTTGTGATTTCTCAAGTAACCTATGAAAGAGAAGAAGAAATCATAGAGAACGGGATGATAGATTTTCTCAGTCAACACAAAGTAAGGCACAAAGAAGACAAGGAGAAATGCAAACCAGGTCGGACAAAGAGAAGGTACACAGTGCAATGATCGTTTTCAACCAAAATATATATGTCTAAGTGTATTAAATATAAATGGTCCAAATATTCCAATTGAAACACACAGATTATCAGATAGGATTTTTAAACCCAATTATGAAGATACACCTAAAACATATGAATTAAGAAAAGGAGAAACCAACATGATAGAAAAAGAAACTTCAAACATTATTTAAAAAATACAATATAGCTCTACTATTCTCAGATAAGACAGTCTTTAAAACGAAAGGCTTTACTAGATGGAATTAGGAATTCCTTTTTGTAATGGGAAAAGGCTGATTGCCTAGGAATATATGCAAGAGACAAATTTGTATGCACCTAACATTAGAAGCTCAAAATAGTGTAAAAACTGGCACAACATCAAAGTTGACAAAATTACAATGAAAAATAGATATATCCACAATCAGAATAGAAATTTTAATGCTCCTTTCAGTAACTGATAGAATGAGCAAATCAAAAACTCAGCAAAGCTAAATGTTTGAATTATAATAGATATTAATAATCCACCTAAAGGCACATGGAGAACGCTGTGTCCACAAACTCTCTACACAAAACATCTATGGAGAAGCCAGAGTCTAGGAGACAAAACAAGGCTCAACACATTTTAGTGTCAGTAACAGGCTATGTTCTTCAACAATACAATTATTCTAAAGCTCAATAAAATAAAGATAAGAGGGCTGGGATTGTGGCTCAGAGGCAGAGCGCTCGCCTAGCACGTGTGAGGCACTGGATTTGATCCTCAGCACCACATAAAAATAAAGAAATAAAATAAAGGTATGGTGTCTGACCAAAAGAATATATATATTAAAAATAAAATAAAATAAAGATAATAAGCTGGCACTGCATTGCCTGAAATTCTAGAAACTCAGGAGGCTGAGGCAGGAGGATCACAAAGTTCCAAGCCAGCATGAGCGACTTAGCAAGACTATGTCTCAAAATAAAATTTAGAAGGGGCTGCAGATGTAGCTCAGTGGTAGAGTGCTTGCCTAGCATGTTCAAGGACCTGGGTCCCGTCCCAAGTACCAATAAGTAAATTTAATAAACAAACAAACAGAAAATCTTCATGTTTGGAAACTAATAAATATACTTTTAACCAAAGTATAAATTATAAAATGTTTGGAGTCAATAATAATGAAAGGATTATATATTAAAGGCTGTGCTATATAGTTAAAGTAGAGCTTAAGTTTTAACTAATGTATTTAGGGGACAAGGCAGGCTAAAATTTAATGAGGTAAAGAAGCATGTAAAAAATTGTTTAAGCCAAAGAGGAAAACAAGCCAAAAGTAGAAGACGTTTTATAAATCATACAGATCAGAAATAAATAAGATAGGAGACAAGCACACTATAGAGAAATCCACAAACTCACTGCCAAAATGCTAAAAAGAAAAAAATCGAGCACTAACAAGAATGGGGAAAAAAGAGAGAGGATAAATAAACAGAAACAGCTGAGGAGCAAAAAGAGGCAATCCCTGGCTCAGAGCCCACCAGGGGACGCGAACACCTAGACCAGCTCACACACAGAGGCCTCGGGTGTGGCAGCGTTCTCTAGGATGAAGACCTGACGAGCCAAACCCTCAGCTCATAACCCACTGAAGTGCGTATTTATAGTTCTAGCTATAAATGAAAACATAAAAATGAATGAACGGATAAAATATGCAAGGAAAATGGAAATAGAAATCAAAAGTGGCCAAAACAAAGCAGAATTGATTTAATAGGTATTTACTGCACATTCACTACTCTAGAGGCCAGGGCCATACAATAGTAAGAAAAATGACTGTGGCCCTTGTCTTCATGAGCTTTAGAGGACTCAGACATCAACCAAATAGTCATGCAAACCAATTCCAATCTAATGTCTTCTACTTTTGGCTTGTTTTCCTCTTTGGCTGTGAAAAAGAAAGAGAATGGACTAAAGCACAAACTGTGGAAGTCTAATCTGGTCTTAGACAGCAAGGAAGATTTCCAATGGGAAGACTGTATGAAATAAGGGTTGAAAAATATATATGGATTAATAAGTAGAGCAGGAAGACAGCATTCAGGCAAAAATTAAAAGAGTATTTCGAACAATTCATAAAATGAAACATGGGACATTCAAGGTCAGTAGGAAGGTCAGAATGGGCAAAATGGGAAAAATAAAGAAAAAAAGAAAAGAGTAGTGAGATATATGCAAAGGCCAGGATGGGAAGGACAAAGAGCAGAGCAATGGGCTTCATTTACCTGAATGTTAAAAGGAAAAAAGGCATCACCACCCCCAAACAGTTGATAATGGGAGGTTCACATTAGATATTTGTTAATAGAAAAGTGGTCAAGAGAGGAAGGTTTATTTTGGCTGAAAGAAATATATTCTAAATTAAGAAATTACAACATGTTCAAGGAATTAGAAATGCTCATGTATAGTCCCTTTCTGAAAGAGCAACCTGAGGAAATACTCCAGCATCATGAAACACAACTCCAACAAAAATAAAATTATGCAATATATGAGAGATAATAAGTGAAAATATAAGTAAATTTATATCTAAATAATTGTTAATCATTTGACTATCATACCTAAGAGAATGCTAAAGACACAATGCACAAGAAAGTAGGTAAAATACAAAAACACAATAGCAATTAAAAAAACTTGTATATAATGTGCAAATCATTAAATTAAAAGACAGGAAAAGGGGGCCAGCAGAAAGAAAGGAAATGAAAGAGTGGCTAAGGAGATTGCTGTCTTCAGGAAGGCGATTATAATAGTTACTTAACTAGACAGTGGTAGAAAAAAATGTTTGTCAAGGACTTAAGGACAGCCATTGCAAAACTAAAAAGCATACATGGAACTTCAAGGACACGAGAAGAAACAAGAAATGGTATAAATCGTCAATCCCAAAATAGAAAAATAATATTAATTTGATAATATGGAACTTTAAAAACACCCTAAGTAATTTTTCAGAAAAAAAAAGCAAATAGCCACAGAGTACATTCTGTTTAAGAAAAAAATATCATAGATTATGTAATGAAAATTCTGTAGTTAAAATCTATATTCTGGAAAAAAACTCACAACTATAAATGTTCTCTCTTTTTATTTTTAAACATCAACCGTGAAAATAAATAAGTTACCCATTAAATTCAGGTAACTAGCTGGAAAATTAAGGACAAATTAAGTCTAACAAAAATAAAAGTACTTTGGAAACTATCTGGTGAATTTGACGTGATCTAGTAAAGCTGAATATACACTAGGACTCAGGAATTCCATGTCAGTAGCCTGAACAGACTTTGGCATGAATAAGCCCAAAGACAGCTACCAAAGATATATACAGCAGCATTGTTGGTAATACCAGAGCACAAAAACAAACACGGAATTGAAGTCATCTCAAACACCCACCAACAATGGAATGAATAAATTCCATATATTTCTATATCTCCTGTTTACACCTTATGCACTATTTGCTATTTAACTTATATATTTTATAATATATAATTTTGTTTTTATATATTTTTAATATTTTTATGTATTTGTATATGTTCACATATTCTCATAAAGAAATATGCTCTTGAATATTAACTTTTTGACTGTATTAACAGGAATAAATCTCAGGAGCATAATGTTGAGCAAAAACCAAATGCAGGGCTGGAGCTGGGGCTGGGGCTCAGTGGTGGAGCGCTCGCCTAGCATGTGTGAGGCACTGGGTTTGATCCTCAGCACATAAAAATGAACAAATAAAATAAAGGCATTCTGTCCATCTACAACTAGAAATTTTTTTTTTTTAATGCAGCCAGGTGTGGTGGCACATGTCTCTAGTCCCAACAGCTCAGGAGGCTGAGGCAGGAGGATTGCAAGTTCAAAGCCAGCCTCAGTAACCACCGAGGTGCTAACAACTCAGTGAGACCCTATCTCTAAATAAAATACAAAATAGGGCTGGGTATGTGGCTCAGTGGTTGAGTGCCCCTGAGTCCCATCCTCCCCAAAATGCAGAATTCAGTCCCTTTGGTACCAATTCTACAAAGTTAAAAACCAGAAAAAAATCAAGCAACACATATTTCATGGATGCACATATTGTAAAACTATAAATGAAATAATAATCGGAAATTCAATGCACATTACCTCCTGGAGAAAGGGAGGGACATAGACCTTTCAAGACAGGGCACCCAGAGGACTTAAAAGGCACCTATTTTCTAAATTATGTGGCTAATTCTCTCAGTGTTTTTACTAAATGGTATGTATATTGTATACACTTTTATTTGTGTATTATATTTCAAAATTAAAAGTACAAAAAAGTAAATGGATGAAAGAATGAATAACGGTAATCAGAAACTGATTAAAATAGAGCAGAAAATGTGAACAGTGAGAAAAGTAAAGCTAAGAGTCTGGTTTATAAAAGCAAATCAACGTAACAAATTTCTACCAACGCAAAGGACAGAAAAGAGGAAAAGCACAAATCCACAATCTTAGCCAAGGAAATAGGAGCCTCGCAGACTCAGGACAGAGGTGCTGTGAAAATGACAGAGAAGATTATTTGTACCTCTTCGAATATTTGTAAAAATAAAGGTGCTCTGACCGGTGCTCTTACTAATATAAAGGACCAAAAATTATGAAAAAAAAAAAGGAGACCAGGAGGTCATTGAAAAGGCTGTCAAAACTGCCTCCCAAACAATTCCAGGACACAGAAAATATCATAACTCAATTCTTTCAAAAAGCTTTTGAGAGAACGCTTCATTGGCACGTTTGCATAAACTATTCCTGAAAACTGGGAGAAAATAAAAGGTTAATCAATTAATTTTATGAAACCAGCATGACCCTGACATTAAAAACTGGATAAATTAGCACACACACACACAAGGGGAAAACAGAGGCCAATCAATTTATGAGTATCAATACTAAAATTCTGAACACTCACGGCAGCCAGCTGAACTTAGCATGACGTTAAAATAAAAATGCGTTGTCACCAAGCATGCTCATCTCAAAATACAGAAAGCTGCCTTAGGAAATCCTAATCAAGTACCTGATCAAATGTAAATAAATGATAAAATGTAAAAGAAATATAAATATCCATTCCTAGTTAAGAAGAAAAACAGTAAACCAGGTATAGGAACTTTAATTAACAGGTAAAGAAATATCTATTTTATATCCATAGTCACTGCCTTCATTAATGATAAAACAAAAGGCAGTTTTATTTAATCAGTAATAAGATAAAATTCCAACTGTTAAATTATGATTTAGCATTTTCTGATGACTCTAGATTAAAAAAAAATAAAAAGCGTAGAAAAGTACATAAGGGTGTAACTACAGATGTAAGCCAGATAAGATGACATAACTTAAGAATATTATGGCTACCTGAAATTCCAAAAAGAACTAAATGAAAGTCACTAGTCACAAAAGCAACAAATATTCAAACTACCAGATAATAAACTTAGGGGCTGAATCAAGAAAAACTGCGAAACTCTGCCATCACATGCACAGAAGAGCTGACGAAGCAGGTGCAGCATGGCGCTCCCAAGTGAGAAGACTGGGGAGCACAGAGATGCCCACCTTGCCCAAGGCGACCAGCAGACACCGGCAGGTGAGAGAAGCCCTTGGAGGGTCTGTGGCTGGGTGCCAGGGCACTCGCGATCCTCCTGCCTCAGCCTCCCAAGCACTGGGATTACAGGTGTGCACCATCGTGCCTGGCTCCTCTCCTATTTTAAAATCCACAACAGGCTAAATTAACAACTAACCGGAAAGAAAAATATTTTATTAATGTACATGAAAAGGATTAAAACAATTAATAGTTTCAAAGGTCATTACATGTCAAAAGAAAATGTTTAAAAACACCTCTTAAAATGCTTTGTTAAAGGGCTGGGACTGGGGCTCAGCAGCAGCGCACTTGCCTGGCATGTGTGAGGCACTGGGTTCGATTCTCAGCACCACATATAAATAAATAAAGATCTACCAACAACTAAGAAAAGAGATTTTAAAAAATGCTTTGTTTAAAAAAAAATTAACAAACAAGAGCAGACATACCAAGAGCCTGGTGAGAGGAACACACCGTGGTCACTGGTGATGCCCGTGACGGTGGGCACACCAGGGCTGCAGAGGTAACTGGGCAGTGTTATCAAAAATCTGTGCAAAGGGCACACTCCTTGATCTACCACATCTAGAACTCTGTCTTAGGTAAATAGCAGCTATATATACAAAGATTTACAGAGAAATCCTAGAGTTTTACCACTAAAACACTGAACATTTCAAATCAAAGTATGGAATCTAATATGCCTCAAAGAAAGTGACAAATTACGTGATATGGCACTTTAAAATATGTTCCCAACACTACCGAGTAAATACATTATTAAAAAAGAGTTAAAAAAAAACTTCTGTACAGCACAGCCTAATTTTGTATCTATGTAGTTATCACAAATGCATTTGGCATTTCCTCATGTAAGTGAGAAAAAGGCCAGAAGAACATGCATCCATGTTAACAGGGAACACTGCTAACTGCAGAAACATGAGTGATATTTGTTTCCTTTTCGGTGTATCCTATACTTTTTAACTTATTGATAGTGACATGAGTTTGCTTTATAATCTGATTATTTAAAATGCATGTATCAGGAAACCATGTGTGTAATGGAGAGAAGACCTGGGCTGAGATGGCTAAGATGATGACACACCTCTCCCGGCTACTGAAGCTGGTTTCAAACCTCCAGACCCAAACCCATGAGAACCTGGGGAGAATCTCGTGTGGAAAGTTGCAGGAGTGTGAGCGGAGATTTCTATAAATCCTGGCAACTAATGAATGCACGTAGAATAGAACACCCAACTGTCCCCCTGTACAAACTTCTAACTAAGGCACTTTCTGTGAATTCTTGGTAAAAATCCTAGAATAGATTCTTTTAAAGATTATTTCTTATGTCTGTACAACAGCGTGGAGTCATTTATCAACTTATCAACGTGGAACTACTACAGGAAAGTCCTTCACACCAATCTTAATTCCTCCTGTAATGGGATTTGCAGGTTGTTGTACATAAGGAAAATAACACAGGTGCACAATGTCGTAAAAGCAGCAAAGCACCCGACAAAATCTTCCATATCACATAGAACAAGACTGAAATGTCAGTGACGTGAAGGCACTTCCAGTGAGAACAGCAAACCAAGGACCTCCAAATACTCTCTCCTCCATAAATGCAATGAGAAAACTGGCAAAAGGTGTTAGAATCCACTTCAGAACATGAGTCAATAACTCAAGGCTTGCAGCAATCTGCTGGGCTTTCCGGAGAAATGGATGCATCTCAGTGACAACAGCGAGTTTTGTGGTGTTTCATCCTATCTCATGCTTGGCACTCACTTGCCCAATACACCTCCTTGTGCTACCTAGGTAGTCGGGATATTAAAAGCCAACACATTAACTGGAAATAACATCCACTTAGGTTTTCAAAATAATTTCAATAAGCTGAAAAGTAACAAGGTGAAATTTAGCAGAAATCATCATAAAATGTACCTTTAGGTAAGAAGGAAAGGTAGGTTTGTGCTACCACAAGCTCTAGATCCATTCCCAGGAATTATTTGTACATTAAGAAATCTGGGCAGTTTTAATTGATTTCTAAATTCTTATGACTCAAATAATGAAGTTTTGGTTGTTTTTTTTTTTTTTTTTAATGCTGATACTGTTCAATCCATCAGGAAGTTACAGCGATCACAAGCATACGTGCACTGAACAACAGAGTTGTTCAAACCACGTGAAGCAAAACTGACTGGATATAAGGAAGAAACAGACAGTGCTGCAATGGTTGGAGACGTCGATATTTCACAATGAATAACGGAAAGAAACAACCAGACACACCAATAAAGAACTTGGAGAACACTCCATCAGTGAGGCCCAACAGACACACACAGCAGCTCGCCCAGCAACAGCTGAAGACACCTTCCTCCCAAGTGCACGTGGGAGGTTCTCCAGGACAGAGCACATCTTAGGCCACAAAAAGATTTGAGTGTTTTTTTTTTAATTGAAATAAATGTGGGGGAAACAATTAAAATCACACAAAGTATGTTTCCTGACCCCAACTGAATAAGATAGAGATTGATAATAGAAAGAAAACAATAAAACTCACAAATATATGGACATTAAACAGCCCTTTCTGTAAAACAACCATGGGTCAAAGAAGAAATCACAAGGGAAACTGGAAAACAACCTGAGACAAATTAAAAGAAAAACAAAGCAATACCGATACTGCAATACCTAGAGGAAATAGCAAAAGCAGTCTTCAGAGGGAAGTTTATAGCTGTAAACATGTGCATTAAGAAAGAGCAAAGATCATAAATCAGTAAACGAATTGAACATCTAGCTTTCTGCTAGCTTTGGGTTTAAGAAACAAACTAAAACAAACTGAACCCAAAACTAGCAGGAGGAAGGAAATAATAAAGATCAGAGTAGAGATAATGTAGAATATTAAAAAACAACAGAGGAAAAATCAAAGAAACCAAAGCTTGTTCTTTTTAAGATCAACAAAATTGACAAGATTTTTGGCTAGGCTGATTATGAGAATAAGACTCAAATTGCTAAAATCAGAAATGAAAGAGGAGAAATTACTACAGACCTTACAGAAATAAAAAGAATCATAAGCCAAAAAACTCTACCAGAAAGCATCTAGAACTCATAAACAAATTCAGCAAAATAGCAGGGTATAAAGTCAATACCAATATATCAATTGCATTCCTATACACCAAAGATATAGCAGCTGAGAGAGAAGTCAGGAAAACTATCCCACTCACAATAGCCTCAAAAAAATAAAATAAAATAATTGGGAAGCAATCTAACAAAAGAGGTGAAAGACCTCTACAATTAAAATTACAGAACACTCAAGAAAGAAATTGAAGAACACTTCAGAACAATAGAAAGATCTCCCATGTTCTTGGATAGGCAGAATTAATATGGTCAAAATGGCCATACTACCAAAACACTACAGATTTAATACAATTCCCATTAAAATTCCAATTGTGTTCTTCATAGAATAGAAAAAGCAGTCATGAGATTCATTTGGAAAAATAAAAGGCCCAGAATAGCCAAAGCAATCCTTAGTGCGAAAAGTGAAACAGGAGGCATCACAATACCAGACCTTAAGTTACACCACAGAACTATAGGAACAAAACCAGCATGGGGTCAGCACCAAGACAGACACGTAGACCAATGGAACAGAATAGAAGACACAGAGACAAACCCACGCTAGTACAATTATCTCATACTGAACAAAGGCACCAAAAACATTCACTGGAGAAAAGAGAGCTTCTTAACAAATGGTGCTGGGAAAACTGGAAATCCATTTGAACAGAATGAAATTAAACTCCTGTCTTTTACCCTGCACAAAACTCAACTCAAAGTGGATTACGGACCTAGGCATTAGACCAGAGACCCTGCGCCTACTAAAAGTAAACAGGCTGAATCTCCATCATGTCAGCTTAAGAACCAACTTCCTCAATAAGACTCCTAAAGCAAAGAAGTAAAATCAAGAATCAATAAATGGGATGGAATCAATCCAAAAAGCTTCTTCACAGCAAAGGAAACAATCAAGAGAACAAAGAGAGAGCCTACAGATTGGGAGGAAATCTTTACCACCTGTACCTCAGACAGAGCATTAATCTCCAGGATATATAAAGAACTTAAAAGACTTAACACCAAAAAAAAAAAAAAAACAGCCCAATCAATAAATGGGCAAAGAAACTGAACAAAAAAAATGTTTAACATCACTAGCAATTAGTAATTAGAAAAATGCAAATTAAAACTACACGGAGATTTCATCTCACTCCAGTCAGAATGGCAATTATCAAGAATACAAATAACAATAAGTGCTGGCGAAGATGTGGAGAGAAAGGAACTCTCATATATTGCTGGCAGGACTGCAAATTGGTACAACCACTATTGAAACTTGGAATGGAACCACCATTTGATCCAGTTATCCCAGTCCTTGGTCAATATCCAAAGGACTTAAAATCAGCATATTACAGTGACATGGCCACATCAATGTTCATAAGAGCTCAATTCACAATAGCCAAGCTATGGAACCAACCTAGATGTCCTTCAACAGATGAATGGATAAAAGAAAATATGATATATATACACAATGGAGTTATTACTCAGCCATAAAGAAAAATGAAATTATGGCATTTGACAGTAAGTGGATAAAACTGGAAACTACCATGCTAAGTGAAATAAGCCAATCCCCCAAAAACCAAAAGCCAAATGTTCTCTCTGATATGTGGATGCTGACTCACAACAAGGGAGGGTGGGGAGGGGAAGGATAGAAGTCTGTTGGATTAGACAAAGGGGAACAAAGGGAAGGGAGAAGCAGGAGGAGAATAGGAAGAACAATGGAATGAATCGGACATAACTTTCCTAGTCTTGTATTTGAATTCATAACCAGGGTTACTCTGCATCATAGACAACCAAAAGAATAGGATCCTAATTAGAATAAGTTATACTCCATGTCTGTATAATATGCTAAAATACATTCTACTGTCATGTAATCTAAAAAGAACAAAATAAAAAATTTTTAAATATAAAAAATAGATCAATGAGTTATCAGATAACTATCAGTAAATATGTCTGAAAATCCAAGCAAATAATAAATTATTATATCCTAGGAAAAAGATCATAAGAAAATACTATGAACAACTGTACACCAAAAAATTGGCCCACGTGAACAGCAAAATTCTGTAACAGTAGCAAATTATCAAAACTGACTCCGAATAAGCAGAAAATGGAATACACTTATAACATGTTCAGAGGTTGAATCAGTAATTAAAACCTCCCAACAAAGAGAAGGCCTGGACTCAGACAGCTTCACCAGTAAATTCTACCAAACAATTAAAGAACAATTAACACCAATTAACACAGGATTGGTGTTAATTCTCCTCTTTAATTTTTTAAACCCTTCTGAAAAATTAAAGAGGAGAATACATTTTCAAATATATTTTATGAGGCAAGCACCAGTCTAACACCAAAGCCAAAGACACCAGAAGAAAAGAAAACTCCAATCCAATATCTCTGAGAATACAAGTTCAAAACCCTCAACAAAACACTAGCAAACCAAATCCAGCAGCATGTTAAAAGGATCCCACACTATGCCAACTGAGATTTTTCCCAGGAATGCAAGGATAGTTCAACACACGAACATAAATAACTGCAATGTGAATATAAATAACTGCAATATTACCACGTTAATAGAATAAAGGAAAACAACACATAATCATCTCCATTGACACAGAAAAGGCATCTGACAGAGTCCAATGCTGTTTCGTGATTTTTAAAAAGATCAAAAAAATAAACTCAACATGATAAGGGGAATTATGGCAGACCCACAGCTAATATCACATTCAGTGGTGAAAGCCTGAGCATTTCTTCTAAGATCAACAATGCCCACTTTCCCCACTTCTCTTTAACATAGTATTAGAGTTCTAATACTATGCTGGTATTTGGTGTCATTTAAATATGACACCAAAAGCACTGGAAACAAAAAATACATATAAATACCAAAAATACTCATCGAACGACAATAAAATTATAATTTTTGTGCATCAAAGTACACTATCAAGAGAGTAAGAAGATAACAGATAGAATGGGAAAAATATTTTCAGGTCACATATATGATAATATCCAGAATATGTATATTTTTAAAATTCTATAACTCAATAACAAAAGGATAAACAACCCAATTCAAAAATTGACAAGGGACTTGAACAGACATTCCTCCTAAAAAAATATACAAATAGCTACTAAACACATGAAACAAGGCTCAACATCACCAGTCATTCAAGAAGATGCAAATCAAAATCACAAGGAGATACCCTTTCACAACTACCATAATGGTTATGAACAATAATAAACAAAATAACAAATGCTGGAGAGAATTTAGACAAACTACATTCCTTGTCTAAGGCCAGTAAGAACGTAAAATAGTATAGATCCTGTGGAAAACAATTTGGCAGTTCTCAAAAAGTTCCCTGTAAAATTAGAATATAGCCCAGCAAATCCACTCCTAGCTATATACCCAAAAGAACTGAAAATAGGAACTTAAACGGACACTTGCAAGCCAATGTGCATAGCAGAATTATTCATAACCACATTCAGAATAGCTAAAAGGTATAACAATCCAAGCGTCATCAACAGATGCATGGAAAAACAAAACATTGTATATACATAATACAAAGGTATACTATTCAGCTATAAAAAGGAAAGAAGTTCTGATTATATGTTCCAACAAGATTAACCTTGAAAGCATTACTATGCTAAGAACAAGAAGAGGCCAAATATAAAATTGCCAAATTCTGTTTAATAAATCGCCATATATTGTTTAATTCCATTATATGAAATACCCCAAATAGGCAAATTCATGAAGACAGAAAGCAGATGAGTGACTGCCAGAGGAAATGGCAATGACTACTTACAGTGGTTTCCACTTGGGATGTTGAAGCACTGTAGTAATCAGTTATACAACACTGTGAGAGTACTAAATGCCACTCAACTCTACACTTTAAAATGGTTAAAATAAGTCAGGTGTGGTGGCACATGCCTCTGATCCCAGCTTTCCAGGAGGATCACAAATCCAAGTCCAGCCGGCGCAACTCAGTGAGACCCCATTTCAAAAGGAAACAAGAAAAAGGGGTGGGAATATAGCCCAGTGGTAGAATGTTCCTGGATTCAATGCCCGGTATCTCCTACAAAAATAAATCATTAAAATAAAAATTTTATATTTACATTTTTCCACAATTTATAAATATAGTAAATAGGGCTGGGGTTGTGGCTCAGCGGTAGAGCGCTCGCCGAGCACGTACGAGGCACTGGGTTTGATCCTCAGTCCCACATATAAGTAAATAAATAAAGGTCAATCAACAACTTAAAAAATAAATGAATAAATAGATAGATATAGTAAGTACATATCATATAAATAAAACTGGCACCAAAAATGTAAGTATAATCTTTAATATATGTAATTTTATTTTTCTTTTCTACTTTACTACTGTTTTTGCTTCTCTTTACATTATTTTTTCTTTATAATGTCTTTTCATTTTGCTATCCTTTTTCTGACTTTTTGAGATGAACTGAATTCATTCTTTTTTGCTTTTGACTTAAGGTTACGAATGTTCCTCTGGGTACCACTTTACCCACTGTGCAGAAGTTTTAAAACAATGGTTTTTACTTCATGTTAATTTTTTTAATATTTATTCTACATTTCAGGTTTTCCTAAGACTCAATTAATTAAAAATTCAGCACACAAATTATGAGATGTGACCTCTGCTGATGAACCTAGAATTCTTCTAGGTCGTACATTTAAAAATGGCATTGACAGACTTGAGAGTAACCAGACAACAGCCAGTAGGGTACAGGGTTGAGAAGCACATCAAGAGCAGAGTGGGAGGAAAAGAGACAGTGATGCTGAATCTGGAAGAAAACAGCCCAAACGTGGTGGTCCAGAGCTTTCTGGAATCTGGAGGGATTTTCACGAGCACGTCTTATGTTCTAGGTGCAGGGGCACTGCACCGGCCGAGGCAGAGCTGGCTCTGCCTTTCAGAAGACAGTCCTTAAATAAGCACTGGAGCCACTGACTGAGGGGAACGGGCTGTGGAGAAGCCCGGGACGCTCAGGGAGTGCAGAGCAAGGGCCATCCTGGCCTGGGAGGTCAGAGAAGCCCAGAGCTCAAGAGAGAGAGGGATCAGGCAAGTCCAAAGAAACAGCATGAGCAAGGTCATGAAGCAAAGGAGGTTTAGATGAACTGAAAGAGTCGGTGAGCAGGCAAAGGAGGGTGGTGGGCAAGCCTGGGGGCCAAGCCACAGCCCATCCTGATAAGAATCGGGGCTTTTGCCCCAGAGCCACGAGGCCACGGAAGACATTTTCAGAATTACCTTCTCACACAATCACTTTGGATACACTGTGGGAACAGAAGGTGGCAAAGGATCCAGCTGTCCACTTACTTGTGCACCTACTTCAGAGCGGTGTCTAGTCAGTCCTTTGCCCATCTTTAAGGGTTATTTGATACTGAATAGTTTGAGTTCCCTGTATCTCTTGGCTATTAGCCCCTTTTCTACAAATGATTTGCAAATATTTTCTCCAAATCTGCAGGTCGGGCGTCTCTTCCGCCTCTGTTTCCTGTTATACAGAAGCTGTTTAGTTTGATGCCATCCATTTTCCTATTTTGATTTTGTTGCTTGTGCTTTTGGAGCTGTAGGTCTTAAGTGTTCAATCCCTTTAGAGTTGATTCTTGTATTAGTGATAAGGAAAGGGCCCATTTCCACTCATCTGCATGTGGATATCCAGTTTTCCCAACACCACTTATTGAAGAGACTGTCCTTTCCCTAATGTGTGTTCTTGGCACCTTTGTCAAAAACTAATTGACTGAAGATATGTGAGTTTATTTCTGGGCTGTCTATCCTATTCCTTCCCTTGTCACTGTGTTTTTATGCCAATACCATGCAGTTTTAATTATTACAGCTTTGGGGGGAAAAAAGCTACTATAGGCAACCATCAGAAAATGCAAATCAAAACTACAGTGAGTTGTCATCTCACACCTGTCAGATTGGCTATTATTAGAAAGATGAAAGTGTTGGTGAGAATATGAGAAAAGGGGGCCCTTATACACCACTGGTGGTATTGCATATTAGTACGGCCATTATGGAAAATAGGACAAGAGTCCTCTAAAAACCGAAAATAAAAGTACGATTTGATCCATCAGACCCACTGCTGGGTACCTGCTACCGGCTGCACCCAAAGGAACGGAAAGCAGTGGGCAAAAGGGGAGGCTGCCCACACTCCGTCGCTCACTGCAGCTCCACGCACAACAGCAAGATACAGAAACCGCCTAGGTGTCCATCAATGGATAAACGGGTCTTATAAAATGAGGTACACATACACAACGGAATACTGTTCAGCAAAGAATCAATAAATAAATAAACTAGAAAGCGTGTGAATGATGAAAGAACCTCGAAGGTACTGTGAAGTAAATAAGCCAGGCACAGAAGAACAAATTCCCACATGTGCTCACTCGCACATGGAACCTAAAAAAGCACAGCTCTTGGAAGTGGAGGGTAGAATGCTGGCTCTCAGGGGCCAGCCAGGGCAGCGGGCAGGAAAGAGGGATGCTGACCAGTGGGCACCGAGTTAACACGGAGGAAAGACTTCTGTGCTCCTCTGGACGGCAGAGCAGAGCCAATCATCATAATGCACTGCACGTTTCAAAACGGCCAAGAGTCACGATTTCAAGTATTCTCACCACAAAGAAAGAATAAACCTCTGAGGTGACAGATACGCTAATCCCTCTGATTTGATCATCCTACCACGCCACAGGTATAACACACACACAAATGTGTGCAATCGTTATTTAAAGAAAAAAAAAAAAAAAGACCCTTTGTAAAGGAATGCCCTGGAGTGGCGATGGTCAACGAAAGTGAAGATCCCGGTGACTCGATTCAGCTCCCCCTTCCTCGCAAAGGTTCCCAGAGGCACTGGGCCATCTAGTGAGAGGGACATGTGTGCTGTCAGGAGTCACAAGAGGGCATGAAAGGTAATCTGACCTCTAAGGAGAAATGCCACCCCACCTGGACAATTCGGTGGGAAACCTCCGAGAAAGAAGGACATTGCCCGTGTGTCTGTCACCTCACATCGATGACAACTCACAACTCAGGCTGCTCCTTCCAGAACACACCGACAAACCACTGTCAGTACAGGACGGGGTTGGGAGAGCCTTAGCCCCACCAGTGCTTGGTCCCCGAGAGGGAGTGGGACTGAAGGCACGCAGGGTGGGCCGAGGAGCTGGGCCACTAGGGGGCGTGCCCTGGGGCATGCATCTGCCCTGGTGAGGAGCACTCACACTGCTTCCTGTGGCTACGCTTCCAGTCACCTTGCTCCACCACACACTTCCACCGTGATGCTCGGCCTCCCTCAGGCCCCCAGGAAGGCAGTCGGCTGTGTATGCACTGAGACCTCTGAAACTGTGAGCCCAAGTTCATCTTTCCCCTCTAAAGTTGTTCTTGTCAGGTCTTTTGGTCACAGCAGTGAAAAAGCTGACTAAAACAGTGCATGACAGCTTGTCCTGCAGGTGGCAAAAACACACATCTCTTTGCAGTTCTTTGAATTTAAGAATTTAAGATGTAAATGCTTCTACTTATTCAAACATTAACAATGAAGGATAAAAAAAACTGTGGTATATATACACAATGGAGTATTACTCAGTCAGAAAGAAGAATTCTGGCATATGGCGGTAAATGGATGGAACTGGAGAACATTGTGCTAAGTGAAATAATCCAGTCCCAAAAAGTCAAAGATCAAGTTTTCTCTGATACGCAGAAGCTAATTCATAACAAGGTGTGGAAGGAAAGAAAGGGAAAAAGGGAGAAGGCATTTCATCAAAATAGAAGAAGGATCAGTAGATAGACTAGAAAAAAGATGAAGGGGATGGAGGGGGAGGAAGGAGCCAGGGAATACAGCACAATGGATCCCAACACCAAGTACATCCACAGACATTAATGAAAAAAACAACTATAAACAGACTGCAGAAAGGTCAGGAGAGGGAGGGGCAGGCAGAGGGAGGAGGGGCGGCAGGAGTGCTGGGGACCAAGTTAGAGAAAATCATATTCCACGCTTTTGTGATTATGTTAAAATCCATCCTGATGTTATACGTAATTTTTAAAAGTCAATTTTAAAAACAGTGCAGACCTGTTTGCCAGGATCTGGACTCGGTCACCTCACCCACGGGAAGCCAGC
Source organism: Marmota marmota marmota (assembly GCF_001458135.2). Classification (NCBI taxonomy): domain Eukaryota; kingdom Metazoa; phylum Chordata; class Mammalia; order Rodentia; family Sciuridae; genus Marmota; species Marmota marmota. Next base: position 6,431,347 of record NW_026000222.1, on the reverse strand, counting down.
TTTCCACAGCACCTTACCAAGTCAGCCAGGGTCACCAGGAAGTTTGAAATGACCACCCTGACAATCCCGGGGTGAAGGGATGCTAACACCACGCCAGCCACGGTGAAGAGGAAGACGTGGACGGTGCAGAGGCCCAGCAGGATGCTGCAAGGGCCCCGCGGGAGAAGTACCCACCAAGGACGCCACCAGCTAGCTGCCCTCCAAACCAGTAATGGGGCCTGAGTGAAGGCCTCGGACCCCGGTTCTGCCATCACCACCACCCGCGTGGGCAGAGCCCGGCTGTTCTGAGGAGCGGGGCTGAAGGCGGTGCTGACCACGGGAACTCCCTGTGCCGTCCCTCCACAGACAACAGGCACCCATGGCTGTGGTCTTACAGAGCCTGGAGAAGAGCAAGACGCGCCTCTTCTCAGTGCCACACTGATGATCACCGTGCTCTGTCTGCTGGTGTGTGTGGCTGCCCTTCGCTTAGAAGAATGTGGCCTATGTGAAGACGGATTCTTCAAAGAAACGGTGCTTTGAATCCCATTACGTGACCTGACTTCCAACAGTCCCCACATGAGTCTGGATTTCCATGAAAAGTTGAGGTTATCAAATGTTCCCCATCAATGTCAAGGCCTGTGATTGCAGTCGGGTGAGAAGGCAGGTCCCAGCCCTACTCTTCATCACCAAAAGAATTCAAGGAGGCATAGGACATTCTGGGCCTCGCTGACCTCCTTTGAGAAATCTGCACAAGAAAGCAATGACAGCATCAAGACTTCCAAAGCAGCTCTCCAGAACAGTCCAGGAAGATGCTGTCTGTCTCACGTAGACCCACAGACGTCAGTGAAGACAACAGTCAGTTTTCGCATCTCAACCGTTGGTCTCGTTCTTTATCACCTGCTGGAGGTGTTAGTGACTCCCGACCCTCATCCCGCCAAGACCCTGCAATCCTCCTAATACAGTACTGCACAAACTTCACTGATTACCCAAAGCTAGATGTTTTCAACGAGTCTGGCTCATAGGAAAACAATGTCCACTGGTAGAAATCACACTGAACTGAAAAACACTAAAAGACTTTAAATGCCTTCAAACATCCCACCAAACGGGTTGTAGACATCTGAGACAGTTCTGACTTTCCTGTAACTTAAAGACCTGACTATATCAATGCTTCCATAAACAGACTATGGTTCGAAACTCGCACCACGCTTAGGTGTAAAGACGGAACAAGTCAGATCGATTCACAAGCCCCACTCAAAGCCCTCAACCTAATGGGAGATTTCGAAAATAAGACAGTGTTTCGGTAAAGCCAAGCAAGTGTCAGCACAAGGAGCGGGACTCTGTAGGAGCCTAAAGAAGGGGCAGAAAGGCTTGGAGAATGAAGGAAGCCTTGCCCAACGCAACATCCAAGCTGACACTGGGAGGAGGGGCAGGGGGCAGGGGTGGACAGTGTCCATCACCTAGAGTGGGATTAAAGGAAGGAGTGTGGCGAGCTCAAGGAGCTACGCGCAGCTCTCTGGGCAGAAGGCATGCTCTACATGGGGGACGCATGGAGGGACAAGACTCAAATCACAAAGCTTACACGGACTTAACGCTCTTTCATTAGGAAAGAGACGTGACGAAGTGAGGGTCTGAGGAAGACCCTTGTGAGTAGAATGTGCAGAAAAACTGGAGTGGGCAGGAGCAGACCCAGAGATAGCACTCGAGACCCCAACAGTTATTCCATTCAGAGTCCCCTGGACTGAAGTGGTGAGGGTCTCAGGAGGAGGAAGTACTCGGGCTGCTGAATGAAAGGAAAAGACAGGTGTCTGCGCTCAGCAAAGGAGGCCAGCCTCTGGCCCAGGAACAGGGATGGAGGCCAGGAATCCAGGAGGAAGATCCTAAGTTCACCTTTGGATATTTTAGTTTAAAAGGCCCCAGTGGAATTGGATAGGTCTGGAGCTCAGGAGAAAAAGTCAGGCAAGTGTCAAAACTTAGAAACTGTCCCTACAGTGACTAAACAGGACAGCAAGGGAAACCTGGGACAAACCATTTCTCCTGTCTTAGCTGCCAAGGTCAAGGAACTGGCAGCAGAAGATAAAGATGCAAAGGCCCCTGAGGCTCCAGGAGCTCTCAAGAGAAATGCTCCAAGAACAAGGGGTGGAGACCAGCAGGAGCCCAGCCTCCAGAGGCTTCCCTGCAGGAGATCCCAGGCCAGAGCTGCCCGGGCAGTGGAGGGAATCGCAAGCACCGTCCCAGCACAAGGCCAGTGTGTCCAAACTCAGACTCAGGCTGCCCGAAGAGGCTGGCAAATGACAAAGGATGTCATCAGGGAGGGACCAATGTGACAGATGTCTGTCCACTGGGATCCAAAGCAGAAGGGGATCCTGAGCACACAGTTTGTCATCATTAAGGGCAAGGACAGGTGGAGACCTAGAGGAGTGATATGAGGTGATACTCCTCCCAGGTCCCTCTACTCCATCGATTACCGGTGCCCGCAGCTGCAAGGACTATCCTGCTGCCACAGGCTCACAGATGTGCCCCTTGCCGTGATCAGCCTACCAGCAGTGACCGGTTAATGTGGGGATAGGAGGGCCCAGTTCCCTCTCCTCGACTGGGGACACTTCTGAAGGGCCACCACAGCTCAGAGCTGACCACAGGATCAGCGGAGACTCTTAACCTCACTGTGGGAGAGCTTCACATCTGCCCAGTCCCACCTTCCTCAAGGCCTTACAGGCCCATCTCACGAGAACATTCCTCAGTAAGCCCTCGGGTGTCCACTCCACAGTCTGTCTCCAGGCTGAAAGGAAAGCGAGGAACTGGGAGACGGGAGAGCGAGAAGTGAAAGACGGAGACCAGGCAGAGACACACAAGGGAGTCTGTCAGAGCTGGCAAATAAAGGCAGGTCCCTCCACAGGGGAGAGAGGCAACAAGGCTTGAGTTCTGGGCTTTTATGGGGGAGCTCAGGGATTAGAGCCAGGTGGATCCTAAGGTGGGTGATTAAGGGCAGGGTGGGTACGCCCTTGGGTGGGAAAGAATTCCAGGTTAAGGGTGGGGCTGGTGTCTGAGGGAGTGGTAATACGCCCTGGGGCAGGAAAATGGCGGCTGTTACTTAGATGGCAGCCCAGATCCCAGCAAGGACCTCACACAGGCCACCCACCCTAAATGGATGGTGTGCGTCCACCCAGAGGCCGAGCAGAGGGCTGAAACCACTGCTGGGAGTGAAAGGGGCTGACACACGTGCAAGTTAACCAAGGACGGCCACTGGCCTCCCATGGCCACCCACAGGAGGAACAGCGCCTGAGGGCTTCAGTTGCTCTCAGGAACTTGCATCACCTAGTAAACCTACACAAGATCCAGTGGAAGGAAAAGGGAAACCTGTATTTCCAGGAAAACTCGAAGAGCTCTTCTCAGAAAAGGGAGGAACCAGCGCCACACAGCAGCAGTGCAGGAAAGCTCACTGAAGGGGCGGCCAGTGAATGCTTCAGGTCCCTGCCTGAGGTCCCTGCCTAGCACCTGGACGGCCATCTTAAGTGACAGGCACCATTTTAAGAAAAACTTGGCCTTCCCGCCCAAGGGCATTTCTGAGAAGGGCTCTCCACTCCCTCACACCAACCCCACCCCTAACCACCATTAGGACCCACCCGCTCTAATCCCTGAGCCTGCCCCATAAGAGTCCCAAGCCCCAAGCCTGTTTTGCGTCTCTCCGTCTATGGAGACAAGGCCTCTGTTTGTCAGCTCTGACAAATAAACTCTCCTGTGTCTCCGCCTGGTCTCCGCCTCTCACTTCTGTCTCTTTGCTTCCTTTCAGCCTGAACCACAGGTTTCAACGATTTCAACCATTCCTTCAGTGTCTCTTGAAAGGATGAAATATGCCCTGCAAAGAGCCACAAGCTGGGAACACAACCATGAATAGTCCAGGTGGGTTCCTCCTCCCACAGAGCTGAGTCTAGCAGGAGATGGGGGCTCCACCGTGTAACCATTTCCCCTACCCAGACTTTCCCCAGAACTATATGCATGACACCTGTGGTCATTTCTTAATGCAGACGTCTACTCTAAGTTTAACTGGCAACACTTTCTGACCACTGAGTTAACTAAGCAGTAAATACTCTTTTAACCAACAAAAACTCTCAATGAAATCCAAGGATGTCAGCTGCCGTCCTGTGACAGCCACAAAAGTCAACTTCTTCCTGAAATCGGTTTGCTTGGACATGAGAAACCTGACCTGGACTTTGCGATGAACAGTGGTTGTACGTGGCTTCTACTCACTCTCTCCAATTTAAGTCAGGGCAGAAGGACCCAGAATTCTTAATAAACCCCAACAATATGAGATACTAAGTGTGGACATCCATTGTATCGCACACTGAAAATCATGCAAGGTCTAGAACATTCACCACCACCCGCCTGGACCCTGAGTGGTATCTGAGTGCATGACTGTATTGGTTCCCACAATTTTACACAAGCAGACAGAGATAGGCCTGAAGGTTTCTTAGGAACCACACAGACCTACAATATTGCTAAAAAGGCCATTTATCAGAAGTTCTAATATATGTCCAGGGTGCAGAAAAAAGCTGTATTCTTGGGCCTGCTTACAAAAAAGAGTTGGCCTGGCTGCACCTTTAACATATGAAAAACTCCAAAGTGTTAAAAATACAGTACAGAACATATGTGGGTGTTGGGTTTTTAATTACTACATTTTTAAATGATAGCTTAAAAGGCATTCATGGCCAAAGTCCCAGCACCAAGCAGAGTTCTAGGCATGTAGTAAACATACAACAAACACTTGATAGGTGAATTATTGAACAAATGGCTATTTTTAAATAAAATCCAAATCCAGCTCCACAGTTTGTCAGTAAGACCCTTGAGACATAATTTTTAAAACACTGGACTAGAAGACAAGAAAATGAAAATCAAGGAGGAAAATGCCCTGATCAAGAATTTGAGAATAAGGCAGATCCCCTTCCTCAGATGGGGGCATTCCTGGCCCGGCAAAGCCCCTGTCCCACAGATGAGTCCCTGAAGCCTCCTAAGTCACTTACATAAAGCAGCACGGTAACAGGTCAACACCAGGAGACTCTGGGAGTCAAGAGGGTTGGGGAACAGCAGCCACCTTAAGAGAAACCAGGAAATGACAAACCTCGAGGCCTCTTTGGCTTTTTAAGGGTCCATGATCAATGGCTGGCCTTCCCCTGGAGAGGGTGACCTGCAGAGGCAGCAGCTCCTACCCACTGGCTAAGGTACTGGCCACAGGAGCGTGGCACATCAGGACCTCCCACTCACCTGCCTCGGAGCTCGCCGCTGACTCAGCGAGGGAGAACTTCGGACCCAGGACAGGTCTGCCTTGGAGCCAGCAGCACACATGGCTGCCTGAGCGGTTCCAGTGTGCGAGCACACCCGGGCCTGAGAGTCCCTGGACACTGGTTGTCGCCCAGAGCTCATGGCCCTCGGCTTGCTCCTCTTCATATGCACAAACCAGACAGCAGGGGCTACTGAGAAGCAAGGCACTTAGTGAAGTGATCCACGAGTCAGGAGGACAGCCTCTGCTTCACAGTCATGGCCACCAAGGTCCTGATGATGACAAGCTCATCCAGCACACACTGCTACCAGAGGTGACGTGTGGGGGAGAGGCAGAGCCCTGGCCTCCACACATGAAGGGACTTGCTGAAGGAACAGCAAGCCTGTTCTAATATATGTTAGAGCAGGAGGCTGTTCTGGACAGGAGGCTATGGGGAGGGCAGGCTGGAACTCGGGCCTGGCCTCGGGTGCTGTCCATAGGTGGAATTTCTTGTTTTTCTGGAAAGCCTCTTGGGGGCCTTGCAGCTGACTGATCCAGGGCCACGGAGATTATCTAGATGACCTCCCTTAAAGTCAACTGATTAAGGACTTAAACCACATTACAGAAACCTCACAGCAATGCCCGGATGAGTGTCTGACCAAAGAACTGGAGATGGGAGGCCGGAGCCAGCCCTGCGGACACCTAAACCTGACGGCCACACTGGCTCACCAACAGCCATCACGGTCTGCTGACTCTGCTCCTCCCCTCAGATCAATGCTACCTCAATGACAGCCTCATGCAGAATTCTGTCTCCTCATCCTCAACCCAGAAAGAACTCTTCCTTGAGCAAATTTTATTTAGAAAGGTTCTGTGGGACTACACATTCTGCTTCTTTTCTCCAGTTAAAATTAGTGGAGACCTCAGACCCGACATCGGAGGTGCGCAGAAGGGCCCTAGGGCTTATGGAAAATCACGTCTAAGAACTGAGGTCCAGTAACCCAACGTCTCCACCCCCATCTTTAAGTATTCAAGCTCTCAAGCAGCAGAGCACGTGGAGAACCCGGGTGAGGTGGCCGACCCCTTGGCACCTGGTTAACACCTTCCCTCTCTCCTCACCACCACACCTGAGACCGGAAAGCACTGCCCATAGGAGGTGTCTACATCCACCTTCCCCTGTCCTCGCCAGGCTGCCGCCACACCCTCCCAGGCCCAAGAACACAGCAGCGGCATAGCTGCCTCCCAGGGCTCACCAAGGACCTGCTGGTTATTAGGTCCAAGGTCACTTCGACCACCTCATCTTTTTCCATGTCGACAGCTCCCAAGTCACCTCTAAAGCAATGGGTGACAGCGCCACAGTGGGGAATTCTGGCAGTGCTGGAGTCAACTGGACTGAAGAGGGAACAAAGCAGTGCCCTTCAGAAGAGAAACTGGGACACAAAAAGGGATAGACCTCAAGGCTTCTCAGGAAACCATGGCTTTTTACAGCCCAGTCAGGATGCGACAGAAGATTTCCGTGACAGCCACACCCTTGGTTTTTCTTCTATTGTTCATGTTAGTCCTTTGATCTTCTTTCTCTTCCCCATCTCTAAAATGTCCACTTTCCCCATCACCAAACCCCCCCTGACATCTACACTGTGCTCTTTGGTTCCAGCTGGACCTGTGTCGCCAGGGTTCCCAGCCGCTGTCTCCATGCTCCATCCTGCTCCTGAGCTCTGGCTCCCGGGGCCCACTGTTCTGAAGTCTGAACCTGAAGTTCCACCCGCTCTCCTGATTCACTGCCCTTCCAGCTGCCTCTGCACTTGCCCCAAATGCTGCTTCCTCCCTGGAGCTGCCAGCCACCCCAAGAACTAACACAGGAAGCTGGAAGCCACCCCTCAAGTCCCGCCTCCCCTCAATCCCACACAGGATCAGCAAAGCTTGATTCAAGAACAGCGGAAAATGACACTTGTATTCAGCCTCCTTTGCAGCTAGGCTTGAGGGCAACCACGTGATCGAGTTCAGGAAAGGAGGTGCGAGGACCCTGGGGAACCTGCACAGGCTGTCTGTGGAGAGACCACTTTAGCCCTTCCATCTAGAGCTCCAAGGCCACCTTGGCCCCTGACATGACCTTGAGGACAGAAGTCACAGCTGAAGATGACAGAAGAGATGAAACTTCAAAGAGCATCACAGCAATCCAGGACTGCCCAACTCCAAACGTTATTTCATACAAAAGAACAAATCTTGGTTAAGCACTGTTCTTTATGTTTTCTATTTTATGCTGCCAAACGTGATCCTGTCTGAGATCCCAAACGCGCTGATTCTTTTTGAGTCTTTCAATCCCACCCACTTCTCTCCACCCCTGCTGCCACTCCCCTTCATTCAAGCCACCATCATCTCGGTTCAACTGCTGCACACAGTATCAGCCAGTCACCCCACTTCTGGTCTTCTCCAATAAACTACCGTCAATTTCTGAAGGCAGTCTAGAATTTGTACCAACAGTGTTTAAAATGTTCACATTTTTCAAACTAATGATTTCTCAGTATTTAGCCTGAGGAAAAGAGTAAGATATGCCTACAGATTATAAGGTTTATGGATGTTCATAACAGTAAAACTGACAGTGGTTTACAAATGAAAATAATCCAGGTGTCCAACAGGAGATTAGTTACAGAAAAAAATGGCACATTCAAGAGAAAATTAACCTGCCATTAAAAAAATCAAGCCAAGCATAGTGGCTTGATTTTTAATGGCAGGTTAAGAATCCTGTAATGCCACTGACTCAGAGGCTGAGGCAGGAGGATCCCAAGATTGAGGCCAGTCCAGGCAACTGAGTGAGAACCTCAGCAACTCAGCAAGACCCTGTCTTGAAATAAAAAAAATAAAAAGGGTTAGGGATGGAGTTCAGTGGTAAACCATCCCTGGGTTCAATCCCCAGTATGTATGTATGTATATGTATGTATGTATGTATCTCTCTCTCTCTCATACACACACACACACATACAGAGTATATTTAAGTGATTTAAGTGAAAATAAAACGAGTTATAAATAGCATGTGCCCTATTTTCCAATTTGGTTTTTATTATTACATAAAATATGTACGGTAAACAATTACACTCTTCCTTTGTATCTACACCAAAAAAACTAACATTTTACTTAATTTAGCTATCACATTAATACTGAACACAATTATATACTAAATGCTTAATAACAGTTACCTTAGGTATTATAACTTTTTACTTCTATTTTTAAAAGATATAACAATAAATATACATTGCTTTTCAAAACTGAAAAGATCTCAGATATTCTCAATTAATCCTGCAAATCTGATCATGCTCAGATCCTAGGTCAACGTCTTCACAGCCATCACCTTCTCAAGGATGCTCCCTCTCATTCCCCCAAGGCAGGATGAGCTCCTCAACCACCTGGAGAGCCCCATCTTCCCCTGTACAAACCCTGTCCGGGAAACTGCACTGGAAACTGTTTACCTCGCTGTCTCCCACTAGACCAGGGCTCCTAGAGGGCACCAGTACCACTTCCCTAGCGCCAGGCATATGTATGGTGATCTCCAAATAAGGAAGGTACAAATGAATGATGCTGCTATGGATTCAGCCAACCTGGACCTCTTCTCACCTTCCAACAGAGACAGAAGAACCGAGATCTCTGAAATCTAAAGACACCACTGCAATGTCTTTGATCCCTGAGGATCACCAGGCCTGAACTGCTCCTGAGCAACTGGTCAGTCTGCAGGGAGCCACAGCAGCTCCTGTCAAGAACAGTTTGAGCCCCTGAAGAAATGATCTTATGCAGTAAGGAGGGACTTGACATAAAGATCTACTTAAACCAACGCAAACCCATTGGAGATCATTTAAAATAATTTTCAAAAGGAGACTCACATACCCACTCCATATTCATCAGGCACCTACTATGTGCCAAAGAATCAATTCAACTCCTCAAATACTCGTGCAGGGATTCAAGAAGTTGGGTCCCACACTGTTCTGCTAGTACATGTTTTTTTGTTTTTTGTTTTTGTTTTTTGTTTTTTTGACAGGAATCTTCTTAAATGCGACTGGTAAATAGGGGATGTGACACCAGTGGAATGACACTAGCCTATTGGTTCAAGTGTGATTCTTCCTAGCTGGTTGAAATTTTGAAGCCATCACTGGCGACCACTCTCACAGGAGAAGACTTAACAACAGATGAAGGCCCTAGAAGCAAACGGCGATGCACTCAATGCCTTCCTTTAATGTGAGTGGTGGCTGATTTGGTGACTTTGAGAGGGCTTGCCACTATGTTAACCTGCATGGCCAAGCTGCAAGAGCAGAGGAAGAAGCCACAAACCATCTCTCCCCACACAGCTGAGTGAAGAAAGCTGCGTCCTGGACCAGAATGGATTTGATGGAATAGTCTTTATGAGAAGCGAATGTCCTCCAGAGACGAGAAGGGACACAAGCTCAGTGTGTGCCGCTGTGAAGGAGTGCTGGGTGGGGCACGCACCAGCCAGCCGAGGCCCACGGCCCTGCATTTGTATTAGGCTTGCCTTGGTTTTCAGTGTTCTGGTTACAGGTTGCAGTCTGCTTCAGGGCTGCTTCTCCCATAAGCTCTGTTATTTTTAGCATGTGGTTCTAGTGCGCAAGGTGCATATATAGCTCCAGAGTGGAGGTGCCTGTGCTCATCACTGTGGAGTCCATTTTTAACTGAAGTAAATTCTTTCCAACAAAACTCAAACGATTCCATTGTTATTGACTTTATTTGGAATGAAATGAAAGTATTTTATCATTGACGTTACACAATCACACACATAACTACACACAGGCACGTGGAGCTCTCTGTATACACCTAGTGATAAGGATGCACATCAATCCCAAAAGAAAGAAAGACTGCACATCTTAGAAGCATCTCATCCTTTTAAGTTGGAACTTTGGAAAGTTGACACAAAAAGAACCATCGGGCCCATTTCTGTAAACTTCAACCTGGCCAGTGCTGCCCTCTTCCAAGGACCTACAGCTTTCTCTTCCAGCACCTTTGCCTACAAAGTGGAGCCCTCCTCCAGTGTCAGACTACCAACACCAGGGAAAGCCACGTGGCTGAAGCTTAAATGCGCAGCATCCTTCTTCTCTGGAAGAAGACACCAGCCTGCTTCTCTGGTAAGAAGCGAGACACACTTCCTCCCGGAAAGAGAGTTGAGCCACCCTACACATGGTTTCAAGAGACCATGAGCAAGAGACGTGAAGAAAACAGAGGATGATACTCAAAAGACCACCTAAAGTGTTTTATTTATACTTAAATCAGACTTGTGCTCAAGGATTCAGTCAATGAAGAACTTAATGTGAAGGAGCTGGGGACCCACAGATGACAAATCTGGGTTTCCTATTCTACTGATGATGTCTTCCTGATACCCAAATACCTTAGTAAACGATTGACCAGAATCCTGGGGTTGTAGACTCTAATGCCCATTGGAGCCAGATTAAAAATGTAAGCGTGAAGAAGTATACGGTTACAGAGCACCAGTGACAAACTGTCTCTAACTGTCATTAGAGGTCATGACAACCTAGAACACCATCTGAAAATGATGAAGTTCAGTTTTCTGATCCACAGTGAGGCAAGGTACGCACACAAGCGCGCACAACACACACACACACACACACACACACACACACAGAGCCTAGACCTGGCCCCTGGGCTGCCACTTACGATCCCTACATTCAGCAAGATGTAGGCCAGGGCATCTGAAAAAGGAACTCGCTTTACAACTAGGCCTATGTCTGACTCCACGGCGTTAATCGATATTTAAAAACACCTTCATGTAGGTGATGGCTACAATGTACTGGAAGAGGAGGAGGACTCTATTATAGGAGAAACAAGGCAGAACCATCTATCAAGATCCAAAATTGAGGGACCTGAGCGCGATTCTGTCTTCCTTCAAGATCACTCAACAGTGCCATTACATACACAAAATTTTCTTCTTTTGATGTCTTTAAACTCAGTACCTATGTCTTAAAAAAAAAAAAAAAAAAAGTGCTCTTTGAGGAACATTTGCTCTGTACAATTGAATTGTCTGAAACACCAAAGAGAAGATGAAGACTCTACAAGTCTTGAAATTCAGAAATCACATCTTCACCATAAAGGGTCAAAAATAGTGTCAGCACAAAGGTAAAATATGTTAATGACAAAGGCAGTCATTCCGAGTCCACTCAAAATGCAGTTGATTGGTTAAAGGTTATGAGAAGCCACTTTATGTACATTCAAGTATAATAGTTAATTAAAGTAACAGCGTAATTTAGAATGAGATCTGGTTTTTTCCTTTCAAGATCAGTCATTATACTAGGTATTCCAAGATTTTTTCTTAATCAATATCCTATTTTTATGCATACAACAATGTTACAGTTAGAAGTCTATGTACACTTAGCAGTTCTTAATTGTTTTTAAAGTTAAATTTGAACAACAAATTAAATTCCTCAGTATATGTTATATAATGTAGACACAGACTATAAAAATGTTGACATTGGTTATATTCTCATAATGCAATTTAGCCCTTTTAGTAATGACTATGCAAATAATCAGCCACAGGAAAACCATTTTACAACTAGTACAATTACCTACTATCACAGAAGTAATTATTATTATTGTCTGCTTATTGAACTTCAATAAGAACTCTTGAGGTGCTAAGATAGTTCAAGGCCGTTGTGAAAATTCCCCTCTTCAGACTCATCTGGCAACTATAATTACCAACGTTAAGGAGGGCAGTTTCAGATGAACATTAAGCAAGAAATTATCCCCAGAAGGTTTGTAAGTTCCAAATTTTAAATGGGGAAACACTGATGGCTGGTGATGATAGGTCCTCTTAAAGCCTCCGCCATGCAACTTTTACCTGGGCAAGGTCAGCAGCTCTAACACATTGGGCAACAATGGACAGAAAAACTCCATGATCTCAACAAGATTAGTTTTGCCCCTGAACATCTCCTTTTAGCCAAGGTCCTGGTGGGGCTGGTTATACTACAGGAAGTTCAAAATTTCCATTTCACTGTGATTCAATTTGAGTTTCTGGAAATGGCTCTGCCATCTTGAAAGAGACCCAAGAGCTCTAATGGTCCCATTGGTTGTCTCTGCCAAAGTTCTTCAACAAGTTTCCATCCAACTTCATCTTCTCTACCAGTACAGGGATCAGGAAGGCCACAGGGCAGACAAGAGGGCAACTTACATCATTCAATAAGTGCTAAGGCTGCTCCTAGCTGCATATGGGTTAGTGATCCATGACTGGGCCTCACCAAGCCCTGGTTACACAGGAGGCCAAGATGCTAACTTGCCTATTTTCCATTCATCTCCCTCACCAGCCAGCAAATCCATCTGATAAAGTTTGAGCTACCTGTGAGACCCAGAAGAAAGCGCTCACCATGGGTGAATCACCCCCTCTAGTCTCTTAGCCAGAAGGAGAATCCCACTGCTTCTAGGTTTCTGTCTCAATTCACCCAAAAGTCTTGAAATTCAGAACTGGTGTTAACTGACTTATGTTCAGGGGAGTCCAGGTCCAGAGTGACCCTTGAGCTGGCTTCTTGCAGGATCAGCAGGCCTTTTGGTTGAAGATGGCCCGTCTGTTGGCTTCTTTATCCAGAACCTTCTCTCGGGAGCCAACCCCTCTCTGGCTCCAGGGAGCGCTGCTGGTTTCTTGTTTGGTCCACTTGTCCACGTCCAGAGCTGGTACGTGTGCAGTCCAGGGCTGGTTAAGCCCTAGCTCTCCAGAGGTCACGGGTACCAGGGGTATTTCTATCTTGTTTGAAGGTGCCAGACTACTATCTGCCTTCACCCCTCTGGAACGATTTCAAAATACCTAGGGCTGCCCACCACCTGCGTGGACCTGGAGTGTGGTATCCGCTGAGGGTGGCGGAGGGTGGCGGGGGCAAGGCTCCCATCCTCGTCCTCTGGCAACGTGTTACCACCCACCTCCGACTTCCATGTTCCGTTCCCTTCCCTTCCACCGAGGGCCTCCGCAGCGCCCCCTCTCGGCCCCGGCGAGAACGAC
>NW_026000222.1:6406876-6417868 GCF_001458135.2 Marmota marmota marmota | reverse complement strand
CGGGTCCCGACCCCCAACCCCGCGGAGGGCAGCGGACACGGGCTCTGGAGACCTGGCCCCCGGGGACTGCGCGGCCCCTCCCTCCAGACTGGTGGGAAGAAGTGGAGGCCACCGAGGAGGACGGAATGGCCACCACGGGGAGCCAGGACGGCGAGGCCGCCCGGTAACCCCTGCGAAGAGTCCAGGGCTAGGCATGGCCTTCGTCAGAAGCCCCCGCCCCACCATCCATCCACTTATCCGTTAATCAACAAACATTTCCCAAAGTCCACCCAACTGCCCGGCAACGTCCGGGCCCAGGCACAAGCGGGACCCTGCCCACACTGGACTTTGAATCCCAGAGATGAGAGAAGACACGTGCATGAGGGGAGAATGGTGGTTCCTCCTCTGGTTCTACTAAAAGAGTTCCTACTGTGTGCCAGGCTCCAGAGCCAAGGGACTGGAGGAACTCCCTAAAACCCAAACCCCTTCTTATGCCATTGCTTCCTATTAACATCATGGGTAATTGTCACCCTTGTGGTTAAAGGCTTCTCCTTATTAAAAATGTAGTTACCTCAGAAGCTGGGCCAGCAGGCTGTTCTGAAATTGGAAGAAAGGTCTTCTTCATCCAGACCCCTAAAAATGCCCAGCTAGGCACTGTCCAAATGGGATGTGGATGTAACATCCTCCGTGGGTCATTTCCTATTTGTGAGCCTATGGGCAGGTCATTTGGTGACTTCTCTGTAAATAGGCAATGATAACAGGCACCTAAGATGATGTGAGATTTAAATAAGAGAATCGTGGGCCTGTCTGCTCCTGTGGGATTCAATAAAGAAAATTTATGTGTAAATCTGCACCCTGAACTGCGCCCCTGGAAAGTGAAATGCCAAGGAGGTGGGAGGAATGGTTTAGTCCAGAGATTGTCAACCTTCTAAGTCACCAAATCTTTCAATTAAAGAAAATTCCTTGGAATCTAAACCACAAAGTTTTTATGTCTAGCTCATTCCAGGACATGAGTTTGCAGATACTGTTCCCACTGCTAGAATGTCCTTCCACATAGTCCATCTGGGAAGCTCCCCCAGGGGCTGGGTGGTCTGCCTATCACACTATCACTATTGCTGGTGGAGAGTGGTACCAGATGAATGCTTGTCGGGTTATCCCAATACAGCAAGTTGTAGTCCAAGTCCTAATTAAAATCCCATACTAAAATGGTGAGGTGGGAAATGGTGGGAAGGTGTGGAAATAAATTAGAAAGCACATTTGGCTTAGAAACTGTGGAATTGGTTACAGCCATTCTCTTCTTTGTTCATATTGATATTTTTCCAATGGTCATTGTTTTAAATAATCACATTAATAATCAGCAGTTCTCTATCTGTAGTGCAGCAAAACAAAGTTTAATGATCTTCAATTTGTTCTTGGAAGTAGATGCACCACCATAGTATGAGGGCATAATTTGGAAGTAGAAGACAAGAAAGGAAATGGGTTTGGAAATAATATTCTCAGACAAATTTAAATATATAACCAGTAGTCTAAAAGAATACCAAAAACTGGGCTTGTGCTAGCAAATACCCTGGAGGAATGTGAGTGACATTTGGGAAAGAAAAAAACAACCCTAACCTAGACAACAGTTGTTTACAGAGTTCACGAAAGGGGGCTCTGACTGTGGACGGCATGCCTAGGGAGCATTTCACAGTGGAGGTAGACTGAGGTGGGTCTTGAAGACTTAAGGAGGGAAAGAAGTAAGGGTGGATGGCAGGTGATTCTGCAGCAGGAGAGGTGTACGAAGACTAAAACATGAATCTGGACACCACAGCCACTTGGATATTGAAGGTGACACATCTTGAACACTCAGCAGTGGAAAACTGAATCCATCACAGGTGTGTGGCAATCAAGAGTGTTCTTGGGAAAACAAATCCTAGACGAAATCTGAGAAATCCACTACAGGGGTTGAGGTGAGAGGCAGGGAGACTCATTGCCATGGTTCCTGGTGGTAGCAGTCAAAATGAAGAAGTAAAACTGGATTTGCGAGATGTCCAGAAAGGACCCAGCTAACATTCATTTGTTACTCCACCTACCTCCATGAACCATTTGATCCAGATCAACAGGACTTGATGACTAACAGGATGTGTGTGCACGGAGGACTGGGGGAGGGGTGAGCCACTAAGGAAAGGAAGGATACACAGATGACTAAGGTTTGAAACTGAGCGACTGAGCCACCCCCACCCCAGCGTCACACTCTTCTGAGTTCCCCCAGACCATCATTGGCTTCTAGGAAAGACAGATGCTTCCTGAGGGACGAAGAGGGGAAAGAGCTTCACCATCTGTGGAAGCCAACCAATGGTTGGTGCTGCCCCAGGTTCTTCAGGTTAGGGGGACTCTCATTGCTCCTAGAGTGGAAGGTAACAACCATCTTTCACAAACTGTGGTAGACTCTTCATCCTGACCACAGCTGGAGGGCAAGTGGTAAAACAGAGTTTATTGACTCATACAGATTGTAAAAAGATGAACTTGCTCTCAGGAATGGCTGGATTTCAGGTCTCAAGGGATGCAAGATGGCATCTCTCTGCTTGATTCTGCATGTTGGCACTTCACCTGTTGAAGATAGCCTTCTTTTGCCACTGAGAATACAGCCCTTGGTAGCGCAGAATCTGGGCTTGTGCATTATGTGGTATTTATAAGTCCCAGGGAAGGGCTCTTCTTGGCTCATACACTCACACTTTGCCCAATCACCATAGTTGAACACTGAGAGTACGCAATGACTGGCCAGGCTTAAGTCACAAGCCCACCTATGGAAAATAATACAGTGATTGAAGTTTTATCAAAATTGCATCATTGAAAGTAGAGATGAGCAGAAGCTCAAGGGTATGGCAGAAGGAATACAGGAAAGATAGGTTCCCACTTTGCTTGCACAAACCTGGGACAGATGGAAACTCAAAAGCTAAGTTATTAACTGCCTACCATGGCCTTGCATTAAAGCAATGCCCAGTCTGTTTACTTTCCAAGGAAATATTGAATCCACTGCCCTGGCTGGCACTAAAATGGGGCAATATTTTCCTTCTGCTATTGAAATGTAATCTTGACCTTGTGTGGTTGAATACGCGGGCTCTAGACTCACGTTGACTGGATTCTAATTCTTGCATCATTTCTACTAGTTGTATGGTTCAGGGCTCTTCATCCGTCTGTCCTTTCATTTCCAAACGTGTTTGTTATTTATTGTGACATAATAAATTATTCCCAAAACGTACGACAAAAGGAGGGCTGGGGTTATGGCTCAGTGGCAGAGCCTTCGCCTAGCACGTACAGGGCCCTGGGTTCGATCCTCAGCACCACATAAAAATAAATAAAGATACTTTGTCCAACTTAAAAAAAAATATATATATATATATATACACACACACACATACAGACACACACACATATGTACACACATTTTTTAAAGTAATTTCTAATCTCTGCTTTGTGGCTTAAGGATTTGGAAGCAGCATACTTGGGTGGTTCTGGCTCAGGGTCTCTCTTGGGATTGCAGTGAGATCATTCATTAGGCCTGCAGTCACTCTACAGCTTGACTAGAGCTAGAGGATCACCTCCAAGATGCCTCTCACATGACCAATAGCAGGAGGCCTTAGCTACATGGGTCTGTCCCTAGGGTTGCTCAAGTGTCCCCACACCATTCTCATCCCCAAACCCAACAAAATACAGCAAATTGTCAGAGCATCGGCTCTTTCTAACACATGGCTGCTAACTGATAAGACACCAGCATCCATGCTAATAAGGATGCTCGATGCTGGTGATTGAAGAGCTGGGATGTCTTCGGATCCACAGCCCTCACCTTCAGGTGAGAAAATGAAGACTCAGGTTGGGCAACCCTAGAAAGAACAGTGAGGAATTTCGATGTCTTTTGAAGATCTAATCTTGGGTGCCAAAGACTGTCACTTCCACCATATTCTCTTCTTTAGAACAAAGCCATTAAGCCAAGCTCACATTCCAGAAGAGGCAAATTAAACTACCTTTTAAAGAGAGAATGGCATAGAATTTATGGGAAGCTTTAAAACTGCAGCAATACTTGTATTTGTGCGTGTGTGTATTTAAAACTGCAACAATACGTGTGTATGTGTGTGTTAGATATCTCATAGAGTTGTTCAGAGTATTAGATGAGAAAATTCTCCAAAGCACCTGCTACTAATAAAGGCTGCATATGGCATCTGTTACAATTGCTACAACAGCTACCATTACTAGTTTCAAACTTGACGTGTGTCACTAACATCCTTGAATGTTCAAGTTTCCTATAGAATGGCATGAAACCAAATAAGACCTTCAAAATGAGTATTCTTTCCAAGCCATGGAGAAATTCTTGTTACCAATTAAACTATTTTCAGCATTGATTTTAAAATAGCTTGCTTCCATAATGATAACTGAAGTCAATGCATACTTAATATGTTAGGTCTTATTCATGCTAAACAAAACAAATAGCACCTTGGCCTCATGGAGCTCATAGTACAGTGGAGGATAAAAGTCAAGAAAACAAAATATATGCACAATATGCTATTTTTTTCTAGTAGTGATAAGAACCAGGAAGCGTATGCTGGGAGGGATGGGGGGATACTGGTTTAGATAAGGTTCTTCAGCAAGATCTCACTAAGGTGATGACATTTCAGCAGAAACCTAAACAATGTGAGAGAAGGTACAAGTCAAATCAAAGGGCAGAAGGTGTCAGAAAGAGAAAATGGCAAGGGCAAAGCCCGGGGACTGAAGAAGCTCATGTGTTCAGGGTCCAGCAATTAAGCCAGTATGGCTAGAGCCAGAAAGCAAGAGAGAGCCCAGGAAGAAATGGGCCAGAGCTAGCAGGGGGCCAGGTAGTCCAAGGTAAAGAACTGGGTTCCTCTAGTGCAAGCAAAGGTCGTTTAGGGTGGGGTGAGTGGGCACCCTGACCTGATCCCAGGTAGGGAATGGAATGAAGAGAGAGGAGAGTGATGGGGACACCATTGCAGAGGTCCCCAGGCGGAGCCCTGGGGACTGCAGAGGAAACCATCAAGATGGAGAGATGTGGCAGGATTTCACACAGGATGATACATGATAGGAGGAAAGAAGAGGAATTCTAAGTTTTGGGTCATCATCTGGGTAAATGGAAGTGGTATTCACTGGGGTAGGGAAACGGGAAGACATTTGGTAGATGGCATTAGGGCTGGGTGAGGAGGAATCAAAAGTTCAATTTCAGAACATGTTAATTTTGAGATGAGTATTAGATGTCCAGGTGGAGACGAGGCGGATGAGTCAGGAACCCAGGCGGGACACGTCTGTGACCGTGGTCAGCCTAGGGACGGTACGGAAGGGGCCAGCTGAGCAGAGCTGGGAGAGGAGAGGGCCTAGGGTAGAGCTGTAGCACACTAGCATTCAGAGTTAGGAAGAGGGAGAGGACACACCGGGGGATCTGAAGAGGAGTGAAGGAGGTGAGAGGGGACCAAGAGAGTGTACTGTTTCAGATCCAAATGAAAGAGAGCAAGACAGGTAGTTAAAGGCCAGAGGGAGGTTGGATAAGAAGGGGGCCAAGAGATTTGACCCCAGGGAGCCTGGCTTGGTGGTGCAGGAAAAGTTGAAAGCTAGGCTGACCCGAGTTAAAGAGAGCTTTGGCAGAGAGGAAGTGCAGATGGTGATCGCAGGTGATTCATTTGAGGCCTTTTGCCACGAAGAGCAGAGAAGTGGGTCAGTAGGTGGAGGGGGGCATTGGATGCGGGAAGGATTTTTAATATAGAGCTATGACAGCATGTCCATACAATAGCAGGAATGACGTGATACATGTGGGGAAGTGGACATGCAATCCAGAGAATTACAGGAACCGAGTCTGAACATTCCAGTAGAGAAGAGATGCAAAAGGCCCAGGAGGAGGGACTGGACTTAGAAGCAGAGTCCATCTGTACTGCATTGAATTCTCTCCTCCCAAAACTCACATCCACCCAGAAGTTCAGAGCATGACCCTATTTGCAGATAATCGTTCGTTAAATTGAGCTCATACAAGATTAGAATGGGTCCTAATCCAATAGCCAGCATCTTTATAAAAACAGAAAATAAAGACAGAAACAGAGAATAAGACGTGAAGACAGAGGCCAAGACTGGAGGGATGCAGCTACAAGCCAAGGGATGGCAAAGACTGCCAGTAGCCACCAGAGGCTAAGAGAGAGGGAAAAGAGGGCTCTTCTCCAGAGTCTTTGGAGGGATCATGGCCCTGCCAACACGTTGACTTCAGATTCCCAGTCTCCATTTTTATTGGTTTAATCCATCGAGTTTGTGGTAATTTGTTATGGCAGTCACAGGAAACTAATACGTCATCCACCGGAAGAGCAAGGAAGGCCAAGAGCATGATTGCAGGTTGCAGTTCTCTCTTATTATTTCTATATTCTCCTTAAAATAAGTCACGAAATCAGTGGATGGAAATGAGGAAAAAGAAAAGGTATCAGAGAGGGGACTGAGGTTTTCCTGGGACAACACTGGTTTGGTCTATTGTCCCTTTCCCCCAAAACTCTCAATAGCACCTCCTTTCATTACCAAAGGTGCCCAGATTTAGACAATTTATGAATGAATGGTTCCCTAGTGTTGGATATCTGAGGACAAACTAAAGGATGTGAAAAGTCAACGTGGAGAAGAGTGGCTTGACCAGGAAAATAGAGCAGCACCGCAGGAAGGTGACTTCTCCCCCTGGATATTTGCAGTCACACGTGAAAAGTCAGACCAGCCAGACCAGAAACCGTGGCTGTGATTTTTCCACTCCCATTCAGTTGTTCTGGGTCAGGCTGGAGGAGGAGAGGTCTTGGGTTCCACTGCGCTTAACATTTCACAGGAAAGAGGGACAGGAGAGTTGAGAGTGTGGAGGGAAGTGACCACACGTGGTGGATTGATGGTGACAGGCGGGATGGCACGGCTTGGGATGGAGCGGGAATGGGCGAAGCTGTCCATCAATGGATTGGGAGGTGGATGGCGGGAGTGGGGCCACAACAACAAGAAGGACACTTGGAACAGCCCTTCCCAGTAAGAGTGGCTGCCAGGCTGCCACTCCTGAGGGACAGCCTTGAGCTGCGTGCTTTCCAGATGTGACCACCTTTTGTTTTCTTAATCTTTCAGCCTCCCTCACTCATGCTGCTGTCCCACCAGGAGGGACACAGGATTCCTGTTCCAAAACCTGAGGGTCTGAAAGACAGAGAGTGAGTTTGGGGTGAAGCCAGGGGTCGAAAATACTGCAGCTATTGGGGCAGGTAGGAGGCTGAGAAAAGAGGAGGTGGGCAAAAAGGAATGACCTCCAGAAACCCAGTCAAGATGACCTTGACCTTAATGAGGGGGGAAAGAAAGTTGTGGTGCTATCGGTGGACTCCAGGGGCTTCTGGGGTGGGAGCTTGGCATCCCTTCTGAGCACTGTAGGTAGAACTCCCTGGTGTGACACTTTGTATAGTGTTCATCTCAACAAGAGGGGCAAGAGACACTGTCCCCATTTTATAGATGTAAGAAGAGAAGTCCATGCCCTGCCCCCATGGGACACGCCAAAGACACAGGTGGTTCCAAAATGAAAGAGAGGAATACACACACAAATAACACGTAAGCACACACTGCATTAGCTGTTAGAGTGATAAAGTTACCCAGGCATCCAAGAGCTTCTACAAAAGTCCTCTATACACTGGGGAGAAACTGGGCGTGAGAAAGGCAGAAGTGCCTTAGTATTAGTAGGATCATTTTGACCACATGGATCCCTGAAAGAGTTCCAGGGGCCCCAAGTTTGCCTGGACCACTCTGAGAACTGCAGTTGTACAAAATTACCAACAAGTATTGTGAACTATTGAATTAATGTCCAATCTCCTCAGTTGTCTCAAAAATACTTTTTGACAATTGATTTGTCTGAATCAGGTCTAAACATCCATACATTTGTTTGCCATATTTCTCAAATCTTTGTTAATTTTTAGGTACTGTCCTTAATCTTCTTTTCCTTTTTTATTTCCTTGCAATTTATTTGTTAGAGAAACTTGATTGTTGCTGGTGTAATTGGTGTAATTCAGCATGTTCTTGTGTGCCCAGTACATCCTGTACACTGGTGGCTAGATTTGGAAGCTTGATCAGACTTGGGGTTATTGGCAGGGGGCCACAATGCTCCAAAGTGGGTGTTGTATGCTTACATCAGAAGCACTTCATGTTGCTTGACTTTCTTTTGTAATTTCAGCAGCCACTGATGATCCTTGCCTAGACTCATTTTTTTTTTTAAATTGGGTATTACAAAATGGCGGCCATCAGTCACCGCTGCCATCCTCATCAGCTGGATATGTGAATGACATGGATATGTCAATGAGGCCTTCTCTGATCTCTCTTAGCCTCCCTGAGATACACCTGTACAGGAAAGGCTGACCAAATGCTTTGTTCTTTCCCTTTGTTTATAAGTTTTCCAAATAATTAGTTGGTTTTCTAACATCCTCCAGAGGATCGTGAGGTATTTGTTTACCACCATTATGAACTCATGTATTTTAGCACATTTAATGTATTTCACCCCATTGCCATGATTGCTTCTAATTTATTCATTTTTTTAATTGTGCGAAACACTTGATATGGTTCCAAAATGAAATCTACAAGCAAGGGTTATTTAGAAACATCTAGCTCCCACCATTTGCTTTCCACCCTGTTTCCTCCCTTCCCTTGTAGATAACCATGTCATTTCATGGTTTATTCTTTAATTTTAATATAAACAAATACACACATACATTTATATATCTGCTTTTCTTAGATAAATATTAGTGTGCTCTGCACACTTTTCTGTCTTGTTCTCTCACTAAAAATTATATCCTAGAAGTCGTTCATTGATATTATTTAGAATTATTCTTTCTTCTGACAGCTTCATATTACTTCAGGATGTGCCCATATTGTGTTTATTCAACCAGTCCCCCATTGGTGGGCAGCCATTTGCAATCATCTGTCAGAATTTCTGCAAGCTTATAAGGGAATTTTAATTTTATGCTTAATAACTTGACTCCAGAAAATGTATAGGTGCCTTGTCATTACCACCAATCAGGAGGGAGGGTATGGGAAAGAAGCCCTACCCCTGTGAGCAGTACATTGGGTTTATTTTTATTTCTGAAAGGAGTGGCCACTCAACTGTCAATCATCCTAGTGGGTTGACAAATGAGTATTTGCAAAGAGGACGAAACCTAAATCTCCACAATGAGAGAGGAGCTAGTGGAATCTGTGGGGTAAAGGAACTGTGTGAAGTGGCCTTTACCAGAGTCACCCTGTCTAGGAACTGGCCTTGGTAGTGCCAGCTGGAAACTAGTGGGGAGGAACCTGAATACGTGTGTTCTGACAATAACCCATTGATTGCGTTTAATTTGATCTATTTCCAATTTCTCTTGCTCATCTGAAGATCTTTAGATAAACGTGCCTTAGTTGTGCTGTGGAACATTCAGAGGCAGGCTGTGGAGGGATTCCATAAGGAAATAGAGTAGCTCCGCTGCCTGCCCATGATCCCAGGGCTAAGAGGGCAGCCACAGGAGGAGCTCGAGGGAACAGAGATCCAGGAGGTATCAACAGCGATGATGTAGAAATCCTTGTGGAATGGAGAGAGGCGCTGAGGAACCAGGGACCGCCCAGATTTGAGTCCTGTTGAGTAGAGTCAGGCTTCCTAAAAAACAAAGTTCCACCAAAAAGATACGTAGACATACATTCTCAAGAGGTCATTTCTTTAAAGCAGAAAAGGAGCCTTGTGTGGCAGCTGAGGAAATAATAATGGCACAATATTAAGTAATTAGTAAGCAGGCACCACAACAAGCAGTGTGGTGAACTACTTTTCTAAATAACCATATGTAAAATATAAAATAGGAAGATCTGGTATGTAAACAGGCACACTGCCTTGAGCCCTTTGGGCCACTACAATAAATACCACCGACTGCATAGATTGTAAACAGCAGAAATTTTATTTCTGACAGTTCTGGAGGCTGGGAAGTCCAAGGTCAAGGCAGTTCGATGTCAGGTGAGAGCTCCTTTCCTGGCTCATATATAGTACCTTCTCAAACCTCATCACATGGTGGAAGGGGCAAGGCAACTCTCTGGGGCCTCTTTTATCAGGCCACTAATCCCATTCCTGAGGGCTCCACCTTCACAGGCTAATCAGCTCCCAAAGTCCCCAGCTCCTGAATCCTTCACACTGGTGATAAAGCCTCAGCATATGAATTTTGGGGGGAAATAAGCATTCAGATCATAGCATATATCAAAATGGAAATGAAAGTAATGAAATACATATGATCTGCCCAGATTGAGTCAGGAGGATATAGAAAACCTAAACAGACCAATATCAATTGAGGAAATAGAAGAAACCATCAAAAGACTACCAACTAAGAAAAGCCCAGGACCGGATGGGTATACAGCAGAATTTTACAAAACCTTTAAAGAAGAACTAATACCAATACTTTTCAAGCTACTTCAGGAAATAGAAAAAGAGGGAGAACTTCCAAATTCATTCTATGAGGCCAACATCACCCTGATACCTAAACCAGACAAAGACACTTCAAAGAAAGAAAACTACAGACCAATATCTCTGATGAACCTAGATGCAAAAATCCTCAATAAAATTCTGGCGAATCGGATACAGAAACATATCAAAAAAATTGTGCACCATGATCAAGTAGGATTCATCCCTGGGATGCAAGGCTGGTTCAATATACGGAAATCAATAAATGTTATTCACCACATCAATAGACTTAAAAATAAGAACCATATGATCATCTCGATAGATGCGGAAAAAGCATTCGACAAAGTACAGCATCCCTTTATGTTCAAAACTCTAGAAAAACTAGGGATAACAGGAACATACCTCAATATTGTAAAAGCAATCTATGCTAAGCCTCAGGCTAGCATCATTCTGAATGGAGAAAAACTGAAGGCATTCCCTCTAAAATCTGGAACAAGACAGGGATGCCCTCTCTCTCCACTTCTGTTCAACATAGTTCTCGAAACACTGGCCAGAGCAATTAGACAGACGAAAGAAATTAAAGGCAT
>NW_026000222.1:6296585-6406258 GCF_001458135.2 Marmota marmota marmota | reverse complement strand
AAAAAGAAAAAAATAACATTTTAATCTAAAAATAAATACATACCTAATATAGAAAGCTTTAAAAACCACAGAAAAATAAAAAGAAAGTAATGAAATAAAATCAGGTGATCAGATCATGGAAAGTTATTTTTTTCTTTTTATTTTTCTGTGGTTTTTAAAGCTTTCTATATTAGGTATGTATTTATTTTTAGATTAAAATGTTATTTTGAAGTAATAAAAATATTCAGCTTTTAAAAAACTAGGGAAAGGCACTAACAAGAAATATAGAAATGAATAAATACAAATGAACAATGAAGTTGGGAAATAGTGTGTTTTAATACATTTGTAATAAAAGAAATTCAATGCAAAATAACAGCAAAATGTCATTTTTAGTTAATCAATTGATTATTTTTTAAAATTATACCAATAACTAGTATTGTTCAGACTATAGAGAAAATGGTTTGCATACAAAATTTTGGTAGAAAACTAAATTACTGCTATCTTTTTTGGAAGGAAGTTTGGCATTGTTTATCACTACTGAAAATGTTTGTAATCTAGAATCCAGTAATTTAACTTCCACAAAAATATTCTAAATAAAAAACCAAATATGTGCATAATGACTTGTGTCAAAGAATATTTGTTATAGTTATTTATAATACCAAAAATTATGAAAAGCTAAATGTCCATAATTAGAGGTTAATATTCTGTAGGAAATTAAAATCATGACCTTTAAAAATAGTTAATGACTTGGGAGGGAAGCTCATTATACACCATTGAGTAGAAAAAGCAGATTATAAGTAGTATGTCTAGTGTGGTCACAATTTTGTTCACAAAAGTATATGTGTGTATATGCCTGTGTGTGTGTATAAATTTTTAACAGTTTTGGAATCTAGAAGGATATTTGGTATTTTTTCCACATCCATTGTTTAATTTTCCAAATGTACCACAATGAACATGTAACACACACATTCTTAAACACAGACACATTTATAGAATTAGGACATATTGTTTTTTAAGAAACTTTTTTAAAAGTAGGATTGTGGAATGGGAGTCTACAGAGCAGCAATGGGAGGAAGCTAAAATGATCCATGTGGTCATGGATTGTTATAAACATGTTTCACTTAATATTAATAGAGGAGGTTGCATATGAAAATATTTATAGATGTGTGAATATGCACTGGTAATTCTACACACATTTCTCTGTCAACTGAGAGAGAGCCTAGAAGTAACAACACCCCAGCAGTATTGAGCACCCCTAATGCTTAGATCTTGATTTCTAATACCACTCTCCAATAAAAGGAGTAGGGCTCTTAAGATCAATGGCTGATTCTAGGACTAGAGCAGGAATTGTACCAGATGATCCTGGAATATCTCATGGTGCTAAGGGATAAAAAGTACCAAAAAATAAATTTAAAAACTCCACAGTGATGGGGCTAGGTCACAGGAGCCAAATGACAAAGTTCTCATTGGCTAAAGCTGGAAAAATTTAAGGGGTCATATTCAAAGTAAAAAATAAATAAAAGTTAAAAATGATATAAATGAAAAATTTAAAAAAAATAAATGGGTAAGAAAACACAATTTTACTGTGCAGAAGAATTCCAAGTAATTTGTATTAATACCCTAACCTCAAGGAAATGGAGCACAACTCCCCACTCCTTGAGCATGGGCGGCACACAGTGACTTCCTTCCAAAACGCACAGTATGGAATGGAGAAGTGGGTGGGTAAAGAGAAACTTCATGGTGCAGAAGCCTGATAGACACAACCTCAGCCAGGTGGTCCAAACCAACCAAGCCACGCTGACTGCATGTGCCCTCACTATGATGTGATAAAAATGGTGAACTTCCCCATGTAAACCCAGAACCCCCGACCAATCATGAGAAAAACGTGATATTAATTCCAGTTGAAGGCCATTCCACAAAGCACCCAACCTGTGCTCCTCAAGACTGTCAAGGATGCTGAAAACAAGGAAAGCCTGAGGAATTGTCACAGCTGAGGAGCCTCAGGAGACATGACGGTGAAATGTAAAGTGATGTCCTGACTGGGATCCTGGAGTAGGAAGGGGGAGAAAAAGACATGGGGTTAGGATGAAGGCAATCTGAACAAAGCACAGCCTTCACTCAGTGATAATGTAGCAATATCGGCCTCTAGTTGTGACAAATAAATCAATGTGACAAATAAATCAAGGGGGAGAGTGGAATATGGGAACTCTATATCATCCTTGCAATTTTTCTGTAAATCTACAAGTATTCTAAGAAATAAAGTTTATTTGTTAAAAATCAAGGTTCTGGGCTGGGGTTGTAGCTCAGTGGTAGGTAGAGGGCTTGCCTAGCACATGTGAGGCCCGGGGTTCGATCCTCAGCACCATAAAAATAAATAAATAAAATGAAGGTATTGTGCCCATCTACAACTAAAAAAAAAAAATTAAAAACACAAGGTTCTATAATACAATAAAAACAAGTTTACAAATTCTTTAAATAACTCCAAAGGCAAAGTTATTTCTGGAGAAAAGTTTTGTTTTATTGATTTAAATTAAGAGCATAGTAAAAATACGCTGTGAGAAGAGGAATATTTTTTCTCTTCATGAAAATAAAAGTGAAACATCACATTTTTCTGCATCTCTTGACATCAGTAAGGCCATGTGTTCTTTACCATAAGGTAAGTAGGAAAGTAAGGAATTTGTCTAAGAAAAAGCATAACTTCAAAACAATCAGAAACTCAGGAGGAATAGGGCTCAAGAAATGAGTTTGACTCTGAAGATGAGCTATACTAAAATCTAGACAAAAATGTTCAAAACCTAGTTGAGATTCTCGAAAGAGGATAAGAAAATAGACTTTTAAAATCATGATCAGAGAGTAATGGTTGTGAAGTAGAATAAAAGGAAAACAAAATATTTCAAAGAAACTTAAAATATTGGGAGAATCAAAGTCAGCACTGTAGAGAGTATGAAATGTAAACACCCTACGTAAGAACACCACCTCATCAGAACAAAGAGAGGTAGATGAAGATGGATAGGAAGGAAATATGGTAATCATGGAAAAGGGAGAATGGGAAAAAAAAAGTATGATAAAAAGTACATCCACAAGGCAGTGATTAAGAAAAAAAAACTAAGTAAATATTAGAAAGGTCAGTAGAGTAGAGGGAAGGGAAGCGGGAAGGGAAGGGAGGGAAGGAGACTTATGGGGACTGAATTAGAACAAATTATATTCCATGCTTTATAATTAAGTCACGTGAATCCTATTGTTATGCATAACTAAAAGAACCACGAAAAATAAGCTTTAAAAGAGCGCAACTGGGAAAGAACAGAAGCAACATCTAAAGAAATAAGAGAAGAAAACAGTTTTGAGCTAAAGACCAGTATATACACACTTCAAACATTAATATACAAAAAAAGTGGTCATTTATAGGTAAAGGCAACCCAATAACATTCTTATATGAACAAGAATTCATCTGATCTTCTTGAGAAAGTATTTTATCATAAACCTCAATCAAAATTTAGATCTTAGGAATTGGACAGTAATAAACACTGAAATTGATCAAAGTTTACTTAGGTCTACTAATCGTTTTAAATCTAGCTTTTAAAACTGAAAGTGAAAGTAAAAGTCACAATATAATGATGATCTGATACCAAAACCTGTGCAGAAAGGGGAAGTAAATTGTATCAAATAGTTTCCCCCAAAAGGAGGACAGATTGAGAAGCCCAGAGATACTGCTTTGCTCCTGACCCTATAATTAGAAAAAGAAAAATCAGAAAATGAATTTTAAACACCAAAGATCACCACTACTAGATTTTATGGGATATATTAGCCTTTAAAACACGGACAACTAAAAGAGCAAAGTCAAAGTAGCATAGGATAAGGAACAGAGAGAGCAAGGAAGTGCGCCCACAGGAAATGAGAGGGAAGGTGATGGGGGTAGCACCTGTCATAAAGACTAGGGAATGGGACAAAGGCCCTCGGAGGGGCAGAGACTCTTAAATTTGGCTCAAAAAATGCATTAAGCCCAAAGTACATTCTTTTTATGAAAGTACAAGTATACAATAAAACTGATATGACACATTTAAATAACAAAGAATACAGGAAACACCACATAAATATAAAATGAATATTAGATGAAAAAGAAATCTAGACAAAAATACTAAATGGCATAAAGAGGAACATTTTACAGTAATAACATATATAATTCAAACTAAGAATGTGATACAATATTCAACAAATATTTATCAAGGCTCACAGCTTTTCAGGAAAACATGAGCAACACTTAATGCTAACTAGTACTAAAATTTAGAGTAGGGTGTGTTAACTTTTTTGAGTTGTTCTATTTCTCACAATATTCACATAAATATATATAAAAAATGTTAGAAATACAAAGAAAAGCTGACACAAATATTATAATTTTGAGAAACTGAAACACACTCTTACTGTTTTTGACAGATCAATTAGACAAAAAATACACAAAGATTTGAAGAAGCCAGATAATAATAAGAATTTTTAATGTTTAATTTTTAAATGGAAGTGAAGAAATTACTTTTCCCTTGAAATTTTGGATAACTGATACATATAAAACCTATCAATTAACTGTTTAAAAATGTACTAATATTATAAATTAATAAAGCCATAACCTGAGGATAATGGCATCAGAGAATAATTCTCTTAAATAAATCTCCTTAAGAGGAAGTTCAAATTTTCATAATGAAGAAAAAAAGTTGGAGTAGAACTTTATCTTGAAAAATAAAACTAAAAATTATCAAAGGAAGTCTATTTTGCTTTGTTGATGAAATTAAAAAACAAAACATTATTGGTTTTTCCTTACTTGTTCTGACAAATTTGGGAAATCATGATACAACATTCTCCATGTTTTAATAATAAAGTCATATTTTTAAAAAATCAAAGCCTCTGTCAGTTTCCCACTGTCCTTTTGAGCATTCCTACTTTAGATGCTTCTCCTCTGAAGCTGTCAGCCAGGACTGTACAGGTTTTTCAGACCCTTGTTTGTCAACGAAATTTGATTCCAGTGGTGCTCCAGCACCACCTTCTCCACCTTTATAAGATCCCACGGGATCTCTTCTAAGCCACATCTCATGTTTCACTTTGTTTTGTCAGAAAAACATTCAATAATCAGGTAGAGGTTACTGGACAGACATCTGACCAGATGGATGGGAATGGATGGACCTTGGTCTTTGCAGTGAAAGAACCTTTAAGATCAGGCCCAGTATGTAAGTGGTTAGTTCAGCAGTGAAGGCTTCATGTCATGGACCGCTTGCTGCCCAACGCAGCTTCACAACTGTGGAGGGCTAGATATTGAAGACCCCTCTTTATGAACTACCAAACAAAATCTGTCCAATGTAATTGTGCATTGAAGGATGTCAAAACTTCAAGGACAGATTATTTAGAAGTTAATCACCATTAAAATACATCATCAAAAACAATGGCATGCAATCAAGGTGTTAATCCATGCGGGAATTTATGGAATTAAACACTTTCTCGATATTAAATAATATAAAAAGATAAACTAAGCACTTAACTTTTATTAAAAGCTGAAGAATGACATGAAGTTTCAAAATAAAGCTTGGATTCTTTGGAAATTCTAATACATTCCAAGGCTGGACAAGAAAGGAAAAGAAGGAAGGAAGAGAAGGTGAGAACCAGGAAGGAGAAAAGAATAAAGAAGGAAGGAAGAAAAAGGAGAGCGGTGGAGAGGAGGACAGATGGAAGAAACCAGCCAATTTCATAGGATTATCAAGGTCTTCTTCATTTTGAAGTCTTCCCAATCATTTAAACTAAAGTCAGGATATACAGTGAGTGCTATCGCCATCTGTTGGTAGCAGACAGAGTTGACACCTTTCCTTTGGCTTCCTTCAGATCAAACAAAACTTGTAAATTGAAATGTCAAAAAAAAAAATTTATGATACAACTTCTGAAATATTTAAAATTGTAAAAGGGGTTATATCAATTAATTTTTAAATTTTGATTAAGATTTTAAATAACTAAAATTGACTTAATAAGAAGTAGAAAAGTGAAAAACACAAATTAGCACATAAGAAAGTAAAAAAAAAAAAATTGTCCACAGTATATTTTAGGAAGATAAATAAAATTTAAGTTATAGATAAAAAGTCATTTAAATAAGTAGCAGGTTAAATACAACTATAAATTTAAAGAATGTCACTTCGTGTCCAATCAGCATCATATCCAGATGTGGGAGGATAGTTTAATATTATGAACATTGTCAATAAGATTCAAATAATGATTGGTCCAAGGAAGAAAATCCCGGGAAGACCCTGAAGGAAGATCTGGAAAACCTTGATAGAATTCAACTGCATTCTTGATTAAACAATCCTGCTACACTGGTATTAGAAGAACAGTTCACAAATATTAGTAAATATCAGTCCCTCTCCTTCTAAAATCAGGAATAAGAAAATAACACATGAAATAACTGCTATTTTTCAAATTGCCTTAGGATTTTTGATTAGTGCAATGTTAGGAAAAGAAATGATATGAAAAATACAATAACAAGTATAAGTATGATTTCAAAACTAAAAGAGAATTACTGAAAAATATTTAAAATAATTAAATTAATTCAGAGAGGTAGCAAACTATAAATATGACAAGACAGTAGCTTTGACACACACTAATTATGACCACTTAAAAATACCATAAGGAAAAATAAGTTCACAAAGTATCAAAACTTTAAAAGTCTCTTGAGGTCTGGGGATGTGGCTCAAGCAGTAGTGCGCTCGCCTGGCATGCGTGCAGCCTGGGTTCGATCCTCAGCACCACGTACAAAGATATTGTGTCTGCCGAAAACTAAAAAATAAACATTAAAAATTCTCTCTCTCTCTCAAAAATAGTTTCTTGAAAAAATAATTTTAAGACATGCTTTATAGAATCTAGAAAATGATAGGAAAAACAGAAACAGGCCTGGGGACGAATAAAGTGATATACTATGTTTATGGATCAGAACAAATAAAGTGATGTACTATGTTCATGGATAAGACTTAGTATTGCCAAAAATCAGTTATCCTCCAAATTAATCCACATATGTAATATAATTTCAACCTATATCTCAGTAGGATTTCATTTTGGAAATAAATACAGGTTTTCAAAATCTAACCAGAATAACAAACACAGAGAATACTTGAGATATCTTTATTAGAAAAAGGGGGGAATAAAATAGTCCTTTCCCCAGTTGATTTTAAAAATATTACTAAACCTGGTACAGGACTAGAAAAACAGATTGATGAAGTCCAACATAAAGTCCAAGACACAAAGAAGAGCCTATAAGAATGTGATGTATGATAAATGTAGCATCATGATCAGTGTGTGAAATGAAAGTATTAATAAACGGTATTGGGCTGAGGTTGTGGCTCAGTGGTAGAACACTTGCGTAGCATGTGTGAGGCACTGGGTTCAATTCTCAGAACCACATAAAAGTATAAATAAATAAAATAAAGTTATAAAAAGTTGCTAATAGATTTTTTTAAAAAAATAAATTATATGGAAGTAATTGGTCAAGTATTTGGAAAAATGTAAGGATCGATCCTACTGAAAACATATGGTAGCTTGGACTTAGCCCTGAATTATCACTGCCTTTTCCATGAATTTATATTTCCATGCCCCACTAATATCAGGCTCGGCCATATGGCTGGATTTGGACAGTGAAATGTGAACAAAGTTCCATGTGCCACAGCTTGCTTCCACCATTGCTCTCTTTTCTTGCTCCCACGATTTAGTCTTCTACCCAAAGACAGAATAGAGGTTGCCTCTTCAGTTTGGGTCTCAGAATAAGGCAGCCCTGGAACATCAACAAAGCTAACTGATAACCAACAGGAAGACTGAGTGAGAAAAATAATAGTTATCACAAAATCTTGGCATTTGGAGACCAATTGATACCATATTACAACCTCTTCCCAAAAATATTGAGTGATACAGAAATAGGCAAAATGTAAAACAGAAACTCTGATGTCTCTAGAAGTAAATATTAATAAATATTTACATAACCTTATGTCTACTTAAATATATCATGGGAGAGCAACATTTAATTGAAACAATTTACAGTTGACTAAAAGTCAAAATTTCTATTCTACAAAATATTCAGCCGACCACAAACGAGGTGAATTTATTTATGGCAAATATGCCAAAGGGAATTCATACATTAAAAATTATTGGAAGCAAAAAAAGAAATAATGTCCTAAGGGACCAAGGACATTAAAAAAAGAGTCAGTTCTCAAAAAATAAAACGAAATAGCTACAATTTTTTTAACTACATCTAAACTCACTTACCATCAAAGAAATGCAAATAAATATTGAGATCCCTTTATCAACAAAGGTACAGACTGTGATCACGCCCAGTGTTGATGAAGAGGCAGATGCACCCTTCTGTACAGTTCTTATTTATGTATTTACTTATTTTTTTGTGACACTGGAGCCCGATACAGTTTTGAGGGTAGAAACTGGGATAGATTTTTTTTTTTTTTAGAAAGCAATTGAACAAAATATCAAAGGAGTTACTAAAACCGGTACACGACCAGGGAAACAGATGGATGAAGCCCCTGCTGCACATAGAACATCTATTTCCTGGAATTTATCCTTTAAAATAATGGGCTATATAGGAAAAATTTGTATACACACCTCAACGTCATTTATAGCAGGGAAAAATCCAGAAAAAAAATCTTAAATGGTTAAGTAAATTATGAGACATTCATATAGTGTAATGCTACACGGCCCTCAAGTATGTATATGTTCATTTAGAAGAAAAGACAGTGATTTTTTTTTAAAAAGGGAAAACCATTTACAAATATTTTGTTATAGCCAATTATTCCATTCTAAGAGTATAGTATGACCTGTGTGCATACAATTAATCTATACTCTAGTTATGTGTGCCTGTTGGTCTACACATGTATTTTTTATTGACTAAACACCTAAGAAATAGCTAAATGGCCTTTGATGTCGTTTTCATCCATGCGCATTTTCAAAAGCTCCAACATCGTGTCATTAGCGTGTTACAGAAATTATGAATTGGGAGCGCTAAGGGTCTCTGAGGACCTCCGAGGGCCGCAGATGGTGGCCGTGCCCACGCTCGTGCCCACGCTCATGCCAACCAACAGGGAAGCTCACACACTTCCAAAGGCGGCTCGTTGCCCGGCGAATACATCCTGTGCCTGGACACCAGCTGCCCTCGGCCTTCTACTCGGGATGACCCTGGGTCCGCCCCGTCTAAAGGCCTACAACCAAAAGGACCTGGGCCGTCCAACCTGGGGTCCCCCTGAGTTGATCCACAGCGCGTCCCTTATCCTCTCTCCTTAGCGCCATGGTCCTGAGAAGCGCACGGGGCTCCCGCACCCAGTGCCTGGCCTTCACCAGGACCAAAGGGTGGGCGGCTCTGGGTCCCGCGCCGGGCCTCTGCTTGGGCACCCCGAGATGGGGAGGGTGTCCGCAAGGCTGAGTCGTCTGCACACGTCCAGGCTCACTCTATGGAGCCGTCTTTCTGGCCATCTGCAGCGCCGGCTTTGCGTGTTAGCTGAGTGTCCCTCGCCGCTCCCGTGGTCTTGTTCCACACCTGCCCTCTGCTCGCCTGATGTCTGGCTCATTCTCTCTAAAGGAGGGGCAAGGGGCGGCCGTGTTCCTCCTCCTGGCCAAGGGGCGCCACGTCTCAGCTGCAGATGGGCTGGGAAGTCCTCCCCTGCCAGGACGCAGCAGCAGCCGGGGTCCCCTCCCGCTCCCACCGTGGGGCTCTGAAAAGGGACCTGCCCTGCTCCTGAAGTCACATACCCAACCCGTGCACCTGCTGTCACTTGGAGGTGCCGCTGAAGTCTTCCAAGTGTGACACAAACTCTCCAAGTCTCAAAAGCTGAAAGAGGGAATGAAGTCATCACGTTCTCTGGCTTTGACAAGGAAAGGCAGGTCGCAAGGACGGGGCGCTGTGTCCCAGTCTCGAGTGGCTGAGCTCTAGCAAGCGTCAGCCGTGATAGGAATTAAGAATTTAGGAAGACAGTCCCTAAACATGTGAAATGTCTAGGCAACAAGATAACATGTTTATCCAAATATTTAAGGTGAAATGTTCCAGATAGGGGAAGCTTACAGTTTTCAAGCAAAAGCTTAAGAAAATTTTATGGAACTCTTTCAAAAGGAGCTCCAAACATGTCTTTGCCGCAGGCAGAATATGCAGAACATTGATTAACCTTTCCCATGTGTCTCCCGATGATTACGAATGTCAAGTCTCATGCTGTGCTGCAACTGTGGATCCCCCTGGGGACGTTCACCTGTGCAGGGGGCCCGAGCTACACTTATTCACTTCCTGTTTTTGCATTTTGCAGTTTTTTGGTCCCCTCCGTTTCTTGCTTTGAGCAAGGTGCCAACCACACTCCACTTCAATTTGCTGTCGACTGGGAAACGATTGAGCCAAGTCTTGATAAAAATTACATCCAATGTAAGAGTCTCTAAGCTATAAGACAGTCTCTGCTCAGATTCTACCTCCTTTTAGATTCATGCTACTTTTGGAGTATGAAGTTTTTTCCTCACATCTAATTTTCTGCACAGTTGCCACCAATGGCTTTGTTTGTGTGTTTCTTTCTGAATTCTAGGCCATGTTGGAGAAAGGTAAGCTTGCCTGATAGGTGACATTTGGTCAAGTACAATGTTATTGAACAAAATTAGTGCCTAATGATAAAAGGAAATGACAAAGGAGCTGGATGCTGCGGCCTAAACATGGACGCCTGAGGCACTTCCAGATCCGAGGGCCCAAAGATGGTCGTTCACCTGAGGAACTTCCGGATCCGGGGGCCTAAACATGGGCATGCACCTGAGGAACTTCCGGATGCTACGGCCTAAACATGGAGGACTGAGGCCCAAAGATGGACGTGCACCTGAGGAACTTCCGGATCCGGGGCCTAAACATGGATGCCTGAGGCTTTCCAGATCCTGGGGCCTAAACATGGACACCTGAGGCACTTCCAGATCCTAGAGCCTAAACATGGACATGCGCCTGAGGAACTTCTGGATCCAGGGGCCTAAACATGGACGTGCGCCTGAGGAACTTCTGGTTCTGGGGGCCTAAATATGGAACTTCCAGATCCGGGGGCCTAAACATGGATGCCTGAGGCATTCCATATCCTAGGGCCTAAACATGGACGCCTGAGGCACTTCCGGATCCTTGAACCTAAACATGAACGTGCACCTGAGGCACTTCTGGATGCTAAGGCCTAAACATGGATATACGCCCGACTAACTTAAGGATCCGGGCACCTAAACATGGACGTGCACCTTTGGAATTTCCGGATCCGGATCCGGGGGTCTAAACATGGATGACTGAGGCACTTGCGGATCCGAGGGCCTAAACATGGACGTGTCCCTGGAACTTCTGGGTCCTTGTGCCTATAAAGGGTAGGGCATGACCCTCAGAAGGGACGTGGCCCATGAAGGGGAGCTGATTATGGGGCCTGCTGGGGGCAGACTGAGCTGTCGCACCCTGAACTTGAATGTGACGGTGGCCTCACTTCCCGGCCTTCCCCTGGGTGTCACTTCCTCCCCTTCCAGGCAGTGCCGGGGAGGAAGTGAGACCAGGCGCAGGGGCCAGGCCCTGAGGAGGGACACCGTCTTTCTCCTCGCTTAGCCAGGTGCCCGGCCTGGCTGGGGACAGGGACGTCTTGTGACACTGGCTGCCTCCTGCATCCCTGCCCCAGGACCTCAGGGACCACAGCAGGGACAATCGTTGACATGATTCTCCCCTGGCCGCTGACCCTCAGCCCCGGGGTCTGCCCAGGGAGAGCTGTCTCCCAGAGGGTCAGGGGGCCCCTGTGACCTGCTGCTCCTTACCCACCGTCATCCTGGGCAAGCACAGGTCAGGACACCTGACACTACTGAGAGTGACATCTTCTGGATAGGCGGCTGGGGACTTTGCCTCTGTCCCCAGGCCTCCCTCCCAGAGACAGAAAATAACCCCCCACTACCCAAGACTTATTTTTAAGCTTTGGATTCTGAAATTTTCCTGCTGCCACCTTCTTTGTGAAGTTTTTCAACAGAGACAATATTCGGGGGGGGGGGACAACATGGAGTCAATCAAACCAAACTGACGAATCTGGTCCTCCAAGAGAAATCTGGATTCGAGGGAGAATAGCCATTCTCAACTGGCGAAATAGTGAAGTTCCCTTGTCCTTATTTTGTGTAAGCAAAATAAATAATCTGATGTTAACTCATCAAAAAAAAATGACAAAGGAAAATAAAAATGTAAAAACCAGGCTGGGGATGTGGCTCAAGCGGTAGCACGCTCGCCTGGCATGCACAGGGCACTGGGTTCGATCCTCAGCACCACATAAAAATAAAATAAAGATGTTGTGTCCACCTAAAACTAAAAAATAAATATTAAAAAATTCTCTCTCTCTAAAAAAAAAGAAAAAATGTAAAAACAAAACCAGGAAAGGGAAAGGTCTGGTGTTTTTTGAGCTTCACTGTTTGCAAATGCTGGGATTAGTAAATGTTTTTTTCACATTTAGTATTCATGGTTAGGATTGCATTTGTTTGCATTCAATAAAGAACTGGACCTTCAATAACAACAAGCCTGGAATTTAGTGATTGCTGCCTTTCATTTAACTTCTCGTTGATACTGTAGAGATCTATGCTCCTTCTCTTTATGCTTAACCATCCTTCACAAACTGGCTGTGTCACTGTGACTACAAAATGGCTGCTGAAACTCCAGATATCACATCCAACATTCTAGGCTTTATCCCTGTGAAACCTGAACTTTTTATTTGTAAGATCAGCCCTGTTTGATAAGTTTCCCCTTTCCTTTCCTTATCCAGATCTAGGTGACAGGATAGGATTCTGTCACCTTAGAAGAAATTGGAATCCTACTAACAAAAAGAAGGATGGGTGGGGATGTCTACTGATCAGGCCATGAGAAATGACTGCCAGGCAGACAGTATCTCATTTAATCTCAACAATATATTTTTAATAGGAGAATGGAGGCTTGGACATGTTACTTATCCCAATGGATTGGAACCTATTGCTCTTACTCTTTCTATAATCACGCAGTGATAGAAGGAAAAAAAAGCCACCTCTTATATTTAGAAAATATCTTCCATCATAAAGAGTAAAGCTATTTCCAGGTATTTAAAGAATCGTCAGAGTTGCCATTGTCAAGAGTCAGGAGAGAAGGTGGCACATCCCAAGAGCTGTGGACAGCAGCCGAGAGCCTGTCTTAGGCCATCTTCAGTTGCCATAACCAAATAACACAGGCTGGGTGACTTTATGAAGAATACAGGTTCATTCAGTTCAAGATCCCAGAGGCTGAGAGAGTCAAGGTCAAGGGGCCACATCTGGTGAGCACTTTCTTGCTGGTGGAGACTCTCGGCAGAGCCCCGAGGTGGCACAGGGCATCACATGGTGAGATAAGCGTGCCACAGAACACTCACTTTTATAACAAAGCCACTCCCTTGGTGACCCATTAATCCATGAAAGGATGACGCAGTCACCTCCCAAAGGTCCCACCTCCAACTCCCTTCAACGTGTGACTTTGGGGATGAAGTTTCTCCCTCACGGCATCTGGAGGAAGAGCACCCAACCCTCCGCAGAGCCTCCCATCACTGCACTGCCTCTTCTCCGTGGCTCCGGAGCCCACGGTGCCCTTCCTACCTCCCGCCAGGGCTGCCAGAGCCACGTCCTCAGGCACCTGCCCACCCCAATCCCGGACCTTCAGCAGCAGCCCCACTCCTGACCCTGGAAGCCACAGAACCCCCCTCCCCTGGCCTCGCTGCGCAGCTCCCGTGAACTGAGACAGGTGGCCCGGCCTGGGGTCTTCCCCCTCACCCCAGCGGTGCCGTCATTTTCGAGCAGAGCACACTGCAGGAATTAAAATCATTGTTCCTTTTTATTTTTTGTTAAAAACCTTCCTGGGACACATGATAAGCAACCTGATTAATTTTCTTTTGTCTTTAAATGTTTCAAAAAAAAAAAAAACACAGAAAACCACAATGCAGTATTTTGCAAAAGTGTAAAAGGAATGTGGTTGCTGGCTGGTTCTTTCCTGAGAATTTAAAAACTCCCTCATTTCTTCTCTGTGCTGCTTCCACAACCACTGTTCTGAGATCCAGGCCCAAACGGGACAGTTAGACAACTGGACCCTTACATATGCCCCGTTATCTAGAGGAAGACGTGTCAGCCTTGGGACCCAGGGAGGAGCTTCTTCACCTCCATTTCTTGCAAACTTAGGTGTGCGCCCAGGACTGTATCTGAAGACAGGAGCAGAGATTCACCAATTCCTCAGAAGCGTTGTCTGTATTACTTTCCTGAAGCACCACAACACATGACCACAAACTTGGTGCCTTGAAACAACAGAGATGTATTTCCTCATGTTGTTGCATGAACGTGTGAGCGGGGCCACCTTCTCCCTGAAGGCTCAGGAGAGACGGTTTCCCTTCCCCTTCCAGCTCCTGGTGGCTCTTGGCATTCCTCGGCGGGTGACAGCATCATTCCAGTCTCTGCCTCTGATGTCCCCAGTTATCGGTGACGAGTGGTAGGAGGTGGTCCTGGGAGACCCATAGCTCTCTAGGAGGGCCGCATGGGCATGGGAAGGAGGGAGGAATTCTCTGGGAGGTGGGAATTTCCCGGGGGTGTTGAGTAGGAAAAGATCTTATAAAGACCATCACATTTGTTATGAGTATAATGACTGTTCATTAATACTCCTATTATGGGGCTGGGGATGTGGCTCAAGTGGTAGCGCGCTCGCCTGGCATGCGTGGGGCCCGGGTTCGATCCTCAGCACCACATACAAACAAAGATGTTGTGTCTGCCAAATGCTAAAAAATAAATATTATTTTTAAAAAAATACTCCTATTATGCATTTCTTC
The DNA here is from genome assembly GCF_001458135.2 of Marmota marmota marmota. Lineage (NCBI taxonomy): Eukaryota > Metazoa > Chordata > Mammalia > Rodentia > Sciuridae > Marmota > Marmota marmota. Next base: position 6,391,442 of record NW_026000222.1, on the reverse strand, counting down.
AGTCAGTCACTTATTGTGGGGACAAGTACATGGAGTACTTCACACATGGCATATGTTAAGGGCGTGTGAGTGGCAAACCACTCACTCCGTAGGCACAGCCCTGGGCGTGAGGCCGCATGTTGCACTCCCTGCACTTGATCCACAGCCCAGTTCCTCGACTGGTCGGTCGCTGCAGGAAACAGTTGGCCAGACATTGCATTGGTGGCTGCCTGTAATCTGCTGAGCTCCTGCCTGAGTACATATACATGGTAACTGTGCAATAAAATCAGAACTGCTTCCTGCTTGGTCTCCGGAGGTCTTGATTAGCGACTCTGCAGCCACACTCTCCTCTACCCTGTTCTGTGGACCTCCTCGCTGGACGAGAGAGAGCCCTCCAGCTTATTAAATGATTATTTATTGAGAACCTAGGAGGCGGTTGCCATAGTGGAGACCCAGTAGTGAATGTGTCAGGTGCCATCCTGCTCTTCTTTGGGGTGATATTCTAGGAGAAAGACAATAACCAAGAAGGCAGTTAAGCCAGTAAAGGGTATGATGAGCATGATTTTAAAAACCCACCGCAGATGGGCCAGGAGGTAGGGGAACCATAGAGGACACTTCCCTAGGACTAAGATGTAAGAAATGAAGTCAGCAGTCAGAATCTAGGGGCGGAAGAGGAAAGGGTCAGGACTGTTTTAGTCCCGAGGACCCAGGAGAGGGAGGAGTTGAGGGCCCCGGAGTGCAGCAACAACACACAAGTCACTATATCCATGGCTGCGCTGAAGCACTGCAGGCCGGGCTGGGGAGGGGGTGAGTCACTGTCGTTTGGACTCCCTTTGACTGTTCATTAATACTCCTGACTAATGGGAGGCGATAGAGATTGGGCAAGAAAAATGACTGCGGCAAATGCCTTGGCGTCTGCCCCTCCCCACCTTTGGCAGAAGCCTCCTGAACATGTCTGTGCTGTGTTTGGCAGCGGGGCACTCCCAGAAGTACAGGGAGGCCGCAGACGTGATCTCTGCAATGCAGCAAGACCAGGAGGCAAGCTCAGAGACAGGCTCTGGACATGGCGACAGGGACCACCCCCAACTTCTGAGGCTTGTGATGCTACCAGAAAGCCTGGGGGCCGGCTCACCCCGCCCCCTGGCCCCCGGCTGCACACTCAAGCCAGCTCCCAGCATTGACTGCCTTCCCCTCCTTCCTGAGCCACGTCGGCCAAGGAGGATTCGGCTCCAGCCCCTTGTGTCAACTCCATGCTGTGTGTGTCACCAAAAGACCTTGAGAAAGTCCTGAGAAAAATGCTAAAGTTGGTGTAGGAAATATCCACCCACTGACTCAGGACAAGGCAGGCCCCTCCCTGCAGAACTGGCAGATGTCACCACGATTCTCATCGCCTGTTCTGTGGACCAGACGTCTCCAGGCACTGTCCACCTTGCCGAGAGCACCTTTTCATTTATCACCCAGATAAACTTTTATTATCCAAATAAAATGGCTCAATCCCCATTTCAGGTACTAAGAGAAATCCTATGACCGTCTGTGCCTGAGGAGTAGGAATGGGGAGGAGGGGGGGACGGGGTCAGACCTAAGCTTCGGCTGGCCACCTCCTTTCCCGCTTCTGAACCCCACTCATCTCCCCCACTGACACTGTCACACAGCTGCCGTGTGAGGTTAACTTGGAGGCTTTTAGGGATAAGAGAAGTGGTTCTCCTCACTACCTCTTCCTCACAGCCCACGCCCGTCTCACCCCAAACCTCACGGTCCTCGCTTGCTGCCCTACAGTCTCTCCTCCACCAGGAACTCCTGCAGCCCCGCTGCTCCCCAGGGCTGCCCACGGTCATATGTTCTTTGAATTGGCAAAATTCCATGGAGATGTCCTAGATTCGGTTCTTGGGAGCCTTACCGGCTGCAGTGGATTCTCATTTGTGCTTGCACAAATCCTTCAAGACTTCCGGGGTAGCTGGTACCCATCCAGGGGTCCACTACCTTCCCAGGCTCATCCACCTGACTCCACGAAGGCACTCTCCAATCCCAGCCTAGAGTGAGCCCGCTCTGCACCATGCACTGCAGGATCTCTGGGGGCGCACCCTGCATCACAGCAATGCTCTTGGCTCCCCTGTTTTTTCTGCTTCTGATCCTCACTGTCAGTTCCCAGAGTCCACCTGTGTTCTGACTTTTCGATTGGCTTCCCACATGCACACTTCTTGCCACTGATAGATTTTGCTTTCTAATTTTGACATTCAGCATTCTCTGCTGGGGGTAATCTCCACCGTGGCACTATTGGCTGTAGGGTCCAGATCATGCTGAGTGGTAGGAGCTCTCTCATGAACTGGAGAGGTTAAGCAGTGTCCCTAGATTCCAGTGGCACCCCGCCTCAATTGTGACAAGCCAAACTACACCCCAACACTGCCAAAAGTCCCACTGGATGCAAAATGGCACCCAGATGACAAACACTGATCTGCCAAACCTGCACCTGTTGTCTGGTTCTGCTCACCCCTGGGTGCTATGGAGAATTTCCTCCCAACCGCCCCAGACCCACCAAGGAACACCAATGTGGAGGGGGGTGTGAGAAGCGTTTTAGTCTTCCTGTGAACTTCCTGTGATGTTCTGGCTGTCCAAGAAGCACTCTGTCACAACTACTTGAAGAAGAACTACAAACAACTCAAATGTAGACTTTGGCTTCACCTCAACGGCCAAAGTCAAAACATCCAATTGAACCTTTATACAATTTTCAGTATGCGTTGTGCTTTGGATCTGGAATGTCCCCCAGAGTCTTGGGTGTTGAAGGTTGGTCCCCAGTGCCGCCATGTTCAGAGGTGGGCTCTCAAGAAGTGCCTGGGTCAGAGGGCTGCTTGGTGGGCTGACCCACTGACAGCTGAATGGACGGTTGGGAGGTGGTGGAAACCATAGGCAGTGGGGCAGGGTTGGAGGAAGCAGGTCACTGGGGACATGCCCTGGACATGCCCTTGTCCTCTCTCTCTGCTTCCCAGTTGTGGTGAGTGGAGCACTTTCCCCCACCACACCCTTCCACTGGGATGTTCTGTCACATCTCAGGCCCAAAGCAATGGGGCCAGACCTCCAGGATCTAAAGCCTCTGAAACCAAGAGCCAAATTAATTTTCCCTCCTCTGAGTTGTTTTTCTCAGTTATTTGTCACAAGGACAAAAAAACTGGCTAACAAGGTATGCTAGCAGACTCAATGATCAAATTAAATTTTTTCTTCTTTCACTCATATTTGGGGGCTCACAACCAGCCCAACCCCTGGGGGAACCACCGGTGCAGTAGGACACAGTTGAAGTGAAGCACAACTAGGAGAAACTGGGTGTTTAACATCTAGATGGAGTAACTTTGCAAGTCACAGAACTCCACAGACTTCCTTAGAGACTTGGTTCTAGTAAGGCTGTTCTAGGGGACGGGGCATCTTTACCATTTGGATATCCCATTGCAATGTTGTGCTTCTGGGAAAAGGTCGACATCTTGAACAGACCGATAAATTGATGACATCCTTTGTAAAAAAAAATAAGCTTGTTTAGGAAGTTAGGAGACTAAGCAACTGTGGGAGAATGATATTAGGAGATCTTTCAATGGGGAGATAACGAAAATATTAGCCCCTGTGTGGTTTGGAGGGTTTGAATGTCCCCCTGAGGCTTCATGTGTTGAAATTTCATATCCATTGTGAGGTATTGAGAGCATAGAAAAATAATCTGACTGTGGTGTTTAGAGGTGGAGTCTTCAGGAAGTGATTAGAATTAGACAAGGTCACTGGGGTGGTGCCACCATGATTGAATCCTGGTGGCTTTATAAGAAGAGGGAGAGGGGGCAGAGGGACATATATGCACATGTGTGCCCGCTCTCTCCTGCCATGTGATGCCCTGCACCACCGTGGGACTCTGCCAGCCACACCAGTACCACATACGGCGTGATATTTACTGTCACTATTCTCACTGAGTTCAAATCAAATGAGGGACGTCAGGAAAATAGTTAATTGTAGCCAAGTGTGCTGGGTGCTGGCACAGATCACGGAGCTCAGCCATGGCACACCAAAGAGAATGGCTGGCCATCTCACGAGAGAAGGAACAGCGGGGATCCCGGAAAAGGCAGCCCCTGCGGTGGCACCAGGCTTGCTGTGTATCTGCTCCTCTCTTCAGGAATGTTGTGTCTTGACCGATCTCTCAAAGTAATTCCATGAGAACCCAAAATGGCGGCCCTTGAAAATTTCCAACCCACCCGAACAGGCTTTGCCCTGACCATAAGGATGATAAAGATACACATCAGCTGTGCCAAGGGAAGCAGGTCAGAGCCAAGGTGGAGAAGAGGGTCAAGAGGAGGCATGGGAACAGGAGACCTTGGTCCCTGGCTTCATGGCTACAGTACGATTCCTGTTTCCACTCAACTTGTGTTTCACGGTGATCGCATTTACAGATGTTCACAGTGAACAGGGACAAAACTAGGAAAAGAGGACAAGAAACTATTCTGTTTCCAAAAACCAAATTGTTGTATGTTTATATCTTTGAGTCTTCCAAATGCCCCGAGATTCTGGAAAGGAGACAGTTCCAAGAGAAATTACAAGGGGGTTGGTGTAAGAAGGATTCTTTTGTCTCCATAAATTTGAAAAATGAAAAGTTCTCATGCCCATTCCTTCCTGTGATTCAGATGTATATTTCATTCTCCAGGTAGAGAAACTGTAACAACAAAAACAAAATCGAGTTTTGTCTGAGGGCTGGACCTCAGGACACCACGTTGCTCAAGACGAGGGTAGGAAAATGGCAGCCAAGTCATCATTACAGCTTCCAGGGTGAGGGTAAAGGTCAACAGGGGGAGGGCTCAGCTATTCCTAGAGCATGACTGTTGCCTTGGGAAGAAATATTTTGTTTTTCTTAATTCATCTGCTTTGAAGATTTTCCTGTTTTGAAATCCTATCAGTTCTAAAAATCAAAATTATTTCCTATAGCTTATGCTAGTAGAAAGTTCCTTGTTACTATTTCTTTCACAAAGGCATTGGAAGTCCTGGGATGAGAAGTCACTGCAATCTGCCTGTTTGGGCATATAATTTGCAACTTGCCTTTTTATTTTCAAGTCCTTGAAAAAGAACTTTTTCTAGCGTACACAGTTAAGCTCTCAAATGGCCATGTAAAGACTGCTTATCCATGTTTTTCAAAGATTCTGATGATTTCTTGTGCAGTTATTGGTTTTTATTTAAGATTAAGTAGAGTTAAAGTTCATTTTTCCTGTTGTGGTATTCTTCTTTCCCTGTGTATCCCACTAAAAATGACCTCATTCTAATCCCAGTGCATCATAAACTTGCAGGAAGAGATTCACTAACAGAGGGGTTTAAGAATTTTAAAGGGGGATGCTTATGTTAAAGATTTATAGACACTTAGCTTTCTGCCTTTTGGATAAGAAAAAAAATGCAATTGAAACATTTTCAAAAACATGCAACCAATTCTTCAATGTTTTTTTTTTTCTTCAGCCTTAACTTGAGTCTGCAGTATTTCCAAGACATGTAAATAAGTCGTAAAATCTGGTGACATATTTGGGGGTCAAAAGCATAAATGTAAACAGATGCAGTGAGCTCTTGCCATTTCCTGATGGAACAGAACCTGGTTGGTGCAGACCTGTGATCATCGGGAGCTCACCCTTTGCTAACTTAATCTCCCCTTCCACCAACATTTACTGATGCCTCATTAGGAGCTAAGCACTGAGCATCCAGCAAGGAGCAAAACCAGGAATGGCCCTGCCCTGTGAGCTCAGAGGTAGGGGAGAAAACCACAGGTAAGAAGGAAGCACAGGTGTGGGGCCTGGAGAGCAGGCGGGCAGGGCGGGAGCAGGGGTCTGAGCCACCTTCTGCCACAGGAAAACCAGGCCACCCCAGAGCTTGGCTGGTCAGGACAGCCTTCTCCATCTGATGCCCAGGGGCCAGAAAAGGCTGCAAGTCCCCCGGTCCACAGGCAGGGAGGAAAATGCCGGACCATGTGTCCTCCAGTGAAGTCCATCCTAATTGTGTCCCCTAACTAATAAAACACTGTTTACTTTTAACTATAAACAGGCAGAATCCCTTCCTCTTCAACTCCTGCCCCTGTGTTCATCTAAGTCATTATTTAATCATTTCATTAGGCACATAATGACTTAGAACCCCAGAAGAGTCTTATTCTCCAATGAGATTGAAGTAAACTAAAAACTGGAATTTTTAAATTAACATTATTTTAATAGACAAATCATAATATATGCATTTGTGATGTTTTGATATAAAAGTACAGTGTGGAGTGATTAAATCAAGATCATTAAGATATCCATTACTGCAATTAATTACCATTTTGGGGATAAGACTTCAAATTTAACCAGGCGCAGTGATGCATGCTTGTAATCCCAGTGACTCAGGAGGCTGAAGCAGGAGGATCAGAAGTTCAAGGCCAGGCTCAGCAATTTAGCAAGACTCTGTCTCAAAATGAAAAATAAAAAGGACTGGGGATGTGGCTCCGTGGTAAAGTGCTACCCAGAGCAAAACAAAACAAAAACGAAATTTACTCTTCTAACAATTTACAAATTAACTTGAGTCACCCTGTTATGCCATAGATCTCATTCCTTCTATGAATGAAAGTTGGCCACCTTTCACCAACATCTCCCTTTCCCTACCTTGCCCTCCATCTCCGGCACCTGCAAACACCATTCTACCTTCTACTTCTATGAGCCTGATTTCCTTAGATTCCACATGGAAGTGAGATCTTGCACTGTTGATCTCTCTGTGTCTGGCTTAGCACACTTAGCATAATGGTCTCCAGGTTGCAGGGTGCTATTAAAACAGTACACGCATTAAATATGCCATTTATCTTGAGATGTGCACAAGCACATTGGCTAACCAATGTTTGGAATGGACCGGCAAGGACTTCTCTGTGCACAGGACATATGACTGCAGCAGTGTCCAGAGGAACTCTCTGGAGATACAGTGTTCACGCTTGGTGTAATGCAGGCACTATGGACCACGTGGTCACAGCTGCACGTGCTGTGTTGGACAGCACAGGATGAACATCCATGTAGTCTTCTCTGCATAGAACACACTCATATGCTTCCTCTCTGATTTTCACTTTTGGTTTCTTTAAAACAGAGTGATAAAAACATATGTAAAGAAAAATAAGATGCAGATGGGAAGTTAGAGGCAATTGTGACATATTTTGAGAGCAGAATATGTTTAAATTTTAATTTTTTTTTCTGATTTTTTATGGGGTCTTTCACCACACCTAGTTGTTTTATTAAGCAACTTGCATCTTTTAGGCCATTCAATGCATTCAACACCCACTCCCTCTCCCACTTCTGTCTGGTTCCTCTTTGGAAGAGGTCAGTTTCTTACTTGGATGGAGGGGGAATAGCAAGGAATGGGTCCCAGGGGACAGAGCTGCCATTGGGTTTCCTCACCTTGAGCTGAGGAAGAAGCATGAGGCTAGCACCTGAATTTTAGTGACAGATTCAGTACAGCATGTGGGAATCTGAGGACTCCTACGGTGAGACCTGTTGGTCCTAAATGAGTACCTCTGGCGTCTGTGGCCTTGAAGACATCTCAATGACACTGAACAGGGGGACTCATCTTCTGCATCTGTGAAAACACAAGAGTGCAAAATAGCTGGGCACCAAAGGGTTCCTTCTCAGGCCCTCAGGAAGGAACTGCTGCCCACCTCTCCCTCCCCCTCCCCCTTCCTTCTGTGTAGAACTCCCTTCATTTTCCATCAAAGACCAGCCCTCACTTAGGGTCCTCCGACAAGCAGATCTATGACCCGTTTTTAAATAAAACATTAAAAAGGAAACTTGGCTAGAAAGAGAAAAAACTCAATCAGAACAACAAAACACTTGGCTAGTGAAATGGAGCTTTTAAAAACAACAGAGGGCAACCTGACCAAGCAAATAAATAAAGCCACTTAAGGAGATTCAAATGCAGTGCATGCAAAGAATGTCTGGACCTCGGAAAAATATGCTTTGTCCATTGAATAGGGTTGCCAGAATTTAAGAAAACCTCAGAAAATGCCCCCGAATTAAATTAAATTAAAATTCCATATAAATAATGAATAAATTCAGTATATTATGTCTCATGCTATGTTTATACATACTTACACTAAGAAATTTATTCATTGTTGATCTGATATTAAAATGCAATTGTTTGTTCTGTAATTTCCCTGGCAGCCCAACCATTGAGCAAGTCAGTGAGTGAACTGAAGGGGGGAGGAGAAGTTCATATACCACTGAAGATGTATGAACCAGTGATTGTAAAACACATGGAAGGAACTTGCTTGCAAATATTTTTAAAATGAGGATGAATCCAGGAGATCTGTCATGAGTGATAATATGAAAAAGAAGAATTGCTGTTAAAATAAATAATAATTATGAAATAATTTTAAATTATATACTATTTAAAAATTCATAAAGACTGTTACACTTAATTTTATATTATACACTATTTAAAAATTCATATTAAGTGTAACAGTCTTTATGCTTAAGAAAGGTTAAAAATGAAGGGATGAGCTACTAGATACCACGTAAACACAACAAATGAGGACATAAAGCAGAAATATCAAGCAGGGTGGAATCAGTACTATTGAGGATTCCACCACCAATTCAAGGATCCATTTAGGTACTTGCTTCTGCAAAGCTAAGTACAGAAGTGAAGAAAAGAGACACACTCTTTGTACACACTGGAGCCCAGGTAATAGGACTGACAATCGGAGCTCAGAGATGAAACCTGAGAAGTGATGGGAATGAGGAATGACGTCAGCAAGGTGGTGGGCAGGAGCTGTCTACCATCATCCCCCATGCTATATTCATACACACTTACACTACATGTACAAATAAAGAAGCACTGATTTGGACAACTAACTGCCAGTGGACAAGAGTGTTTTTGTGGGAGTTCAGGAATCCAGAAAAGAGGATCCAGCACTTTGGAGAAAAGAAAAATCTGAGAAGTACTTAAGAGGGCAAAAAGAAGAGTTGCACTTTACCCGTGTCACCCTCCCCCATCAGAGCACAACCTAGTGCCAAGAGACACCTTACCCCATGATTTTCCCCATGGAGAAAAGTGAGTCATACCCAGCTCCTCCTGCAGGCAGGACATTGCCCAAGAGGCGTACCACTCTCTCTCCCCATGCAGAATACTGAGGTGATCAGGATGGCTTGAGCGTTTGGGACAAGCCTGAAGCTAGGAATGGAAGTAACAGGTCCTACTAACCACTCTGCAGATTCCATTAGAAAGCCCACCCAGGAGCCACGTGAGATGCATCGTTTGTGTCCCCCCCCCCCCAACCAGTGACCATGGGCACCACAAATACTCCTCAACCTCAGGGCCATTTCTCGTAGCTACCCCGCCTAAAACACACACCCCTATAGAAGGCAAATGCAAGCATCTCACAAAAACAACCCCCTCAACTTTGTGAAATTGGAGGAAGGTACACAACTTGAATATTTCAAGGCATCACCTAGGTTGGCTTTTCAGGATTGGGAGAAGACATACAAGCCTAAGAAATCTCCCACCAGAGAGAACACAAGTGTGAACTCAGGGGTATTCATAGGAAAGGTCTGAGAGAGCCTCAGAACTCCTAGCTGAGACATTTGGTGAAGGCAATTCCATCCCCAGAACAGTCAACAAAGACTGGAGGAGATGACCATTTCTGAAAATATCAAGGAACATGAAAAATCAAGGAAACATGACACCAGCAAAGGAACATAGTAATATTCAAGCAACCAGCCCCCAAATAAGGAGATCTTTATATTTCCTGAAAATAATTTTAAATGATGGTTTTAAAGAAGCTCAGCAAGCTATAAGAAAACAGTCAACTAAACAATATCAGAAAACCATACATGAACAAAACAAGAAGTTCAATAAAGAGATAAAAATTATATTTAAAAAAAGAACCAAATAAAAATTTTGAAACTAAAGAATACAAAGAATGAAACAAAATGTGTCATAGAGTGAATGGCAGATTTGATTAGGCAGAAGAATTTGTGAACTCTAAGATAGGTCATTTGAAAATATGCAGTCAGAGGAGAAAAAAAAAGAATAAAAAGAACAAAGAAAACCTATGGGGTCTTCAGGACACCAACAAAAGAGCTAGCATTCACATTTTAAGAGTCTCCAAACAGGAAGATATAAAGGAAAAATATATATATAATTAGATAAATATTTTTTAAAAATATATATTTTAATAATGGCTGAAAAATTCTCACATCTGGTAAGAGATATGAATATCCAAATATATGAAGATCAAAAGTATCCAATCATGTCAACCCAAAGAAGACTTTATCAAGATGCTCCTCAGTTTACACTGGGAATATATCCAAATAAATTATCACAAAGTGAAAGTATCATAAGTCAAAATGCATTTAATATGTCAACCCACTGAACATCATAGCTCATAAAAACAGTTCACTGTGTGGTATCAATTGTTTGTCCACATGCTTCTGTGCCTGACTGGGAGGTATAGTTGATGGTCATTGCCCTGCATCACAAGAGAATATCATATCACAAATTGCTCGCCTCAGAAAAGATCAAAATTTAAAATTTAGAGTACGGTTTCTACCGAGTGAGTATGGCTTTCACACCCTCAAAAGTTAGGGGCCATCTGAAATCAAACTGCCGAAAACCAAAGACAAAGAGAGAAATTTGAAAGCAGCAAGAAAAAAGAGGCTCTTTACATACCAGGGAGCATTCATAAGGTTATCAGATAATTTCTTAGCAGAAATGTTATTGGCCAGGCAAAAGTAGGATGGTATATTGGAAGTGCTGAAGGAAAATCTTCTAATCGGGGAAATCTGTCTTTCAGAAATGAGGGGGAAAACAAAGACATTCCATGACAAGCCAAAGCTGAGGCAGTGCATCATTACTAGACTTCCCGATCAGACATGCTAACCAGAGTTCCTCAACCTAAAACAAGAAGACATTAATTAGTGACATGAAAACATCATATAAAACACACTGGTAAAAGTGAGTACACCGTGAAATTCACAATGCTCTAACACCTCAATTTCTTCTCTTATGAATTAGTCCTTCCCCAATCTTAGTCAATTTAACTTAGCATTCACTGAGCACTTAATACAATGCCTGACTCTTCCTTGGAGAACATGAAGATAAGAAAACAAATGTTTACATTCTTTTATAAGAAATCATGCCTTCCAACTTCTAAACAAAATATCTTGGTTCACATTTATAAACCTAATTTTCTAGCCAAATCTTATTTGTTTATTAACATAAAAAGATTTACCAAAACGAATTCATTAGTGCTTCTGTATCCAAAGTTCTTTTCTTCTAGAAGAGTCCGAAGGGAAATACAACCATACCACAAATGCGATTTTAAAATTTTTGTATCCACAGTATAAAAAAGTAAAAAGGAAACAAGCGAAATTAAATTTAGTAATGTGTATTATTCAATGTTTTCCAGCCTATCCAAAGATTACCTTTTAATATATAATCAGTATAAAATTATTGAGATATTTTACATTTTAATACTGTATTTTAAGTCTGTGTATATTTGATGACATATAGATTTTGATATCTACATTTCATATCTCAGTACCCAAATGTGGCTACGATATTGGGAAACTCAATTCTAGGAAATCAATGTCTTCCAGTAAAATTATGTTGAGCTGTTGTTCCCACCAAAGTTTTCTGACATGGCCATTGTTTCAAGTGTTTGTGTCCTTTGTGTTAACTCTGTCACAAAGGTTTTGTTAATTTTCTCCATTTATTAATAAGAATTTACCTAGATTTTTATGCTAGATTTTTGAGAAAAATAATATAAAAACCTAAACCTAACTTAAAGGTAGATATTATTATTCTTATTTTACAGATGTTAAAACTAAGACACACAGAGATAAATAACTTGTGTAAGGTCATACAACTAGAATGTGTGTAGCTTAGAAGTTCACGTATCTTGGAAAGCCTTCCCTGTCTGAGATGGTCCATGAGGGTAAGAGCAAGGGCATGAGGAATTAGGAAAATGAGAGCCTGCAATGTCTTGGAAAAAGGGAAGAAGGATTTGGGGGCTCACTCGGGAAAATCTTTTGAGGACACCTCTCAGGTGTACAGACACAAAACCTGGCTTCAAGGCAAGAAGATGGGGAAGACCAAGAACCAGGGTAGACCACTAGGATGGTATCATGGTTCACTGTGCCCTTTACCAACCCTTGAACTTGCTGTTATCTTTATGCCTCCACATCTATGCTGAATACCTTCCATTTGTCCCTCTAGGTCTACCTTCATGACACTCTCTGCCCTCTAGCCTCTTGCTGTGTATAGTGTATAAAAAGGCCTGGCAGAGATTAGAGGTAGGAGGAGAATGAATCAGGGCAGTTGCTGTCTGTGTTCTCAGCACACTGGGATGCTCTTGTTGCTGTGTCCCTTTGTGGAAGGAAGGCAGCCTTGTATGTATAAACATCCTGTCCGGGTTCCACAATAGCTTCTCCTGTGTGCCCCTGCAAGCCTGGATGTGTCAGGACTTTACTATCCCTAGCTTGGTTCCTTGAACTGTCCATGCCTTTGAAAGTGGCCATTTTGTTGATCTCTTATCTCTCTTCAAATTACCCAGATTGCATGCAATGTCTCTTTTCTGCTGGGACCTTGGCCACGTGCCTCTCTGTCTGAATGCCCCTATCTGGTCATCCCAGCCTCATGAGCTCCTGTAGATACTTTAAAGAGAAGTAAAAACATCACCTCCTCTGAGAGGAAGTGTGGTAAACACTGCTGACAGGAGTCCCACAGGCTGGAGACCACCTCCTGACTCTGCTCTGGGGCCAGGGACAGATTCAGTTCTCGGTATATGGGGGTGATGGCACCCAGCTGAAGGCTGTGCTGAGGATCAGATGTTCTGTAAGTGCTAGTTACCGTCCCCATGACAATGTCAGTGATTCATACATTTTTCTCTGCTCCCATAGCATTTTTTAACAGCTTGATTAAAATGTCATTCATATAGAACAATTCGCCCATTTGAAGCATGTAACTCCATGGCTTTTCATATATTCACAGAGTTGTGCAAGCATCACTGCTATCAATTTAAGAACATTTTCATCACGCCAAAAAGAAATCCTGCCTCCTCCAACCACCATCCTCTCTCCCATCCCTCCCCTCACCATCCCTGGGCAACTGCCAATCTACTTTCTGTTGCTATGGCTCTGCTCATTCTGGACATTTCACATACATGGAACCATACAGTAGAGGGTCCTTTTTGACTGCTTTCTATCACCCCACATAATGTTTTCAGGCTCATTCCTTGTACCGTGTGCTGCTCTTCATTCCTCTTTATTGCCAAGTAATTTCCAGTGTGTGACTATTCTGTGTTTTGTCCCGTTCACCGGTTGGACGTTGGGTTTTTCTACTTTTTGGCTATCATGAATAACGATTCTCTGGGCATGCATGGATTCCACAGCACTTGGTGCAGACCTGGACAGAGCTCTTGCCACACTGCAGCAGCAGCAGCATTTCTTGACACATCTGCTCTTTGCCCCATTTCCCAATCGCTCACTTTGTAAATAGAGTTATACTTTAGGAAATGAGGTACCATAAAGCCAGGGGACTTTAAAGATGATTGTGAAAATCCCGAGGTCCTGACTCACAGAGGGCTAAAGAAAGAATTCTATTGCCCAACACTGGGTCTTGATATATTGCTACACTGTGTGTCCAAGAAGGAACATAAAAACCAATGTCAAATCTGATGGGTCACACGGATCATGACTGAAGAATGGCACAATAAAATGAGAGAGTGTTTTTCGGCTTAAATATCACGCACAGAAACTGAACATTGCAGGAGGTTCTGTGGCTGGCAATGCATGTGTGGGATTTGGGGCAGGTAATGTTGCAACGATTGAAAGGGAATTTCTGAATCAGAATTAGACAAACATCACAGTTGTTTTTTTTTTTTTTAAAAAACTAAGTCTCAGAAAAAACACTTGAGCTTGTGAAATACAAATGTAAATGAAAAAGAGAGGTGGGGGAGAAAGTGTGCTGGAGTTTAGGAAGAGTCTCTGAGGCTGACAGATGGTAAATTGGATGGTTAAAGAGGAATGTGAACTTGTGTGCTTGAGAGGGCCTCAGTATGGTCTCACTCCACCAACTCTCTGCTTATGATCCTGCAAGGATGAAAACGTCCTGTCAATTCACCCCTCTTGCTAAGAGCCGTGCAGCGTGAAGAAGACAGTGGACCATAAGTTGAAGAAGTTACTTGTCTGTCAACTTCTGAATGTTGACCGTAATGTCAGCCACTGTCTCAGTAGCCAGTGGCTTTTCCTGTTCCCAGCGGCAGCTGAAAACAGCGGAGTCCACCTGGAGATGCTGTGATAAGACATCAAAAGAAACCATGAAACTTTCTGAAGTTCAAGAGAAAGGAGTAGAGTGCTAAGTAGGGTTCAAAGGAGGTCTTCCCGTGAAACAGCTTTACAGTGAAAGGTCATCTAACCAGAATGTCCACGATCTGACCTCTTACAGTGTGGTTCCAGATTTGCATATTTTAACCTCAAAGGAGAAAAATGATAAAAAGAAAAAGAAAAAAAAAAGGAATCTTAGAACATTAGTGAGACCTATGGTGTAGTAAAAAGTAAATTAGTTTTAAAAGCAGGTAGATCCTAGAAGAATTTTATCTGACATAAATGTTGTCATGAAAACTAACTGCAGAATATGTTAAGCATCCATCATCCTTCTGCACCCATTAGAAAGATCTGGGTTAACTTGAAAATTGGGGGAGGGGATGGGGGGCGGTATTGACCTATATCTAAATATTAAATAATGGAAACAGCAAATATATTTTACTCACCAATTCTCATCCACAGAATCTGCTTTGTACACACAGTCGTTAAAAATAACACACATGTAAAAATTATCAATTAGTTTTTAAATGAAATTTTCTCCAGGAAATCTTTGTTGAGGTGAGAGAGGGCAGTGGCAGAGGTCCCTAGGGGCATTATTTGATGTAATAGCAGTTCAGAAACTAGAGGTTGGAGCAGCGCAGCCGCGTTCATGAACAGACCCCTCGTCTGCTCTTCCCAGTTCCACTTTGGTTGTTCAGGTGTCTCTTGGCCTCTGCATCTGAGCCATCTCAGTAATAAATGGCATTTGTGTCCCATGAAATTTATGAGATTTCACAAAATCAAGTAGCATTGAAGAAAGGCATTTTTCCCCCATCTTTATGATACTCACCATCTTGGACACAGCTCAGGGAGCCACCTCACCTTCCACTTCAGGAAATCATTCTGAAATTATTACAATAAATAATCTTTTAAAGTAGACAGTGGTTTTTTAAAACTAAGAATATAACAAGTATATAACAGTTAGACTTTTTTTTTGTTTAGATTCCTAAATAAATTTTTCTTCTACTAAACTTCATGAAATTAAATAGTTAGGAAAGATCACCTCTAATGGTCATTTAGATACAAGCAATATATTTTCTATGAAATAAGAACAGTCAGATATAAGCCATAAATCCATATAAAAATTATAATTCAAAAAACAGTTGAATAGGAAGGACATGATGCTACCCAAACCTGATTTAAAAGTGCAGAATTAATTTTAGGCACACTAACAGAATTATTAAAAATCGATTATTAAATCAATATGGAATGAAAATTAACAGGAGCATACTGGGGATGTTGACAGATAAATCTGATAGATTACAAGCATTCAACTAATGAATGGATGTTTCTGCAGAGAAAGACGGCAAAAAAATTGACGCAATAATCAAAAGTGTAGTAGGAGAAAATGTACATAGACGAAGCACTTTTAATTTCTGAGAATGAGAGAACCAACCATACCTTATCAAGACGTACACTGGTCAAATTTTGAAAGAAAACTCAAGACATAAAACACACCTGTTGGAGGGGGCAACCCAGCAGGGGGTGAGAGGCGTTTCTTCAGAGAGCTGTCTTCTCTCCTGAGCTTTGTTCTTCACCTCCCAGGTGATCCTCAACCAACTGTTGTGACTTCCACTCTCCCACTGAGATTCCTCTCACAAGAGAAACAAGAGCCTTATTGTGACACGCTCTAAAGGACACTGCTCAACCCTTGTCCTGAGACAGTTGAGGCCACTGACAGGCTCCTGCTAGAAACCTGCTCTTGGCTGGTCTCAGGGACACCTTACTCCACCTGCTCTAAGTGCCTCTGCTCCCTCTCCTCTCCCAGACGCTCCTTCTCTCCAGTGTTCCCTTGCACAACCCTCTGAGCCCCCTCTCTCTTCTGGCCTTGGTCTACACAGCGAGTGTGCAACTGCATCTTCTCCATAAGCTTTCCATATCTCCGGCCCAGTGCTGTCCCATGAGCACCAACTCCTTCCGTTGCTTTCTGGAATATGACCAGAGCTGACCTAATATTTTCTATTTCCTCCTAAATGTGCCCTGTGCCATCGTCCCTGACTTCTTAAATGACACCATTATCCATTCAGGTGCTCAAACAAGAAAGCTCAGTTGTTTTGACTCTTCTCACCCTTGAACAAACTGAAAAGCCTTGTCCTGCTGGGCTGAATGTTAAATGTTCTCCACTCTCACAACCGTCAACCTGTCCTTCAGCTCAGCTCTTCAATTTGGCCTTCGGTTTGGCCTTCTAGCAGTGAATCTTGAGTCTCATCCTCAAATCAATCCTGCAGCTCTGCAACTGGAGAGATTTTCAAAATAAAAATCCAGTCATGCTACTTACCAATCCATAGCTATTTAGAACTTTTTATTTTGGCTCTTAATTTTAGAAAAACATCTTAAAACTAAAACCATCTCAAACCCACCTTTCTGCATATCTCTTTTGGATGAAGTCCTCCAGCACTCCTCCATGAGGTACCTCTTCCCCACTCCTTGCCTGGGTGTATAATTCTCCCTCTGACTGTACATTCTTCTTTGCCTCCCACGTTCTAACTCTACCCAACCTTCCAGAGTAGCCATCAAAGTGTAGGCAATGGTATCAAAGGCTTCCTCTTTGGAGTTATCTCTTTCTCAAGAAAGCTGCTCTTTCATCCTTAGATGCATTAAATTATTCCAGCTATATGCCCACCTTTGCCCTGTGAACTTCAATAATGCTCATCATACTCATAATTAAGTATTCGATGTCAGTCACCCGTAACTGATGTGAAGCAGTAGGAAGGCTTCAGCTATCACTTGTGTTGTTGTAGACTCAGGTCTTAGAAAACTACACGACAAGAGTCCATGCTTAGTATGTGTTTGTTGAGTTGAATGTAAAGGGAAAATCCTCTAAGGATCTGATCTCAAAAAGGAGAGTAAAATAAATAATAGACAAGGAATTAAAAAAAAAAGAAGAAGAAGAAGCGGGTGTAGCACACACTTCCCCTCCAAGACAAAATCATGCCATAAGATAGTGAAACAGGCTATAAAGCTTCAAGGGAAAAAAAATTCATGGCTCCAACATTTTGATTGACACTTACCTGCATATGTTAAAGACAATAGAAAGAGACAATTGGTCAAGAACCAAGAAACAGTCCATTCAAATATCTTTCCTCAAATGTCGTTTAAATATGTAGTTGATGCTGTTAACAGTCTCAAATGCATGCAAATAAACATTATGTTCTGCATACTGCCATGCCTCACTTAACAATGGGGACACATTCAGAGAAGTACACCCTTAGGCCACTTTGTCACTGTGTGAACATCACATCATGTACACACATAAACCTGGATGGCACAGAGCAATCACCAGAAGCAGCCTCTTGTTGCAGTCAAGAGATAGGGAGCCCAAGATGTACCAGGCTGCTGTTTGGGTCACAGGGCATGCAGTAAACTTTTCTATGTAGGTAGATGTTCATTCTAAAACAATAAAGTATAGAATAGCAAATATACAAACCAGTAACAAAGTCACTTATTATCTTCATACTGGATTTCTGTTGTACACAATTCAACGTGCTGTATTTTTATACGAGTGGCAGTGGAGTAAGTTTGTTCACACCGTGTCACTGCGAATGTGAGTAACGCACAGTGCGACAACATTCCTCTGGCTGCACCATCACTGGTAGTCGGGATTTTCCAGTTCCTTTATAGTCTCCTGGGACCGCCCTCATGCATGCAGTCCATTGTTGGTTGAAAAGTCAGTACACAGCACATGACTGTGTGTAAGATGTTTGAAAGTAAGCAATTACACATTAGGAAAATACAGAGGAAAATAAACCAGGTAAAAGTCTAGGGATCAGTGAATAAAAGCACAGATCAGTGATGAGAGGAAGCTAAGAGCCGACCTTGCCGAGCTGCGGGCAGGTGGGATGCAGGTAGGGGGACAGGCAGGTGCAGTGTGACCCACCCATCAGCTGCACTCTGTCTAGACTGGGGAAAGGATTTGGTTCGGAGGAGTCCAGCAGGCTGGTCTGGAAACGGCCTGGATGGCTAACAGGATCTGGGGACAGAGCCCTTCCCACAGTTCCGTTTTCCTCTCAGTCTGCAGTTAAACCTGTAATCCTGTAGATAACCCTGTATCGTCACCTTTTTATTTTTGTCTATAATGGAACTTTTCTGAAAGGATAATGTAAGGGTAAAAGAAATTGAAGTTAAAGTGTAAAAGTTAAAGTATAAAAGACCGAGCATTGTAAAGTTTCTAAGCTGCAAGGCCTGAGTTAAAATGTAAAGGACCAGGTATTGTTAAGTTCCTATGCTACATGTAAAACCTGAAATTCCTGTAGTTGTTAAGACAATACTTGGAACCGCCCAGTAAATATTTCCCCTGACCGCCTGGTTGTTTAATAACCTAGGACTCTGTGTGACCTTGCACGTAGACATCGCAGGGCCTGAACCAATCAGTTTGAATGTGTACCCTGCTTTAGAACTGACCTATCACCCCCGCCCAACCTGTTCCTGCCAATGAATGTACTAATCATGTCTCAGAATTGTTGTTTGATTTTCCCGCGGTGTATAATGATTTGTTAAAGGAGACTGTGATGTATGTAAAGTCCCGCCCTCCCAAAAAAGTGTACTTAAGCATTGCTCAACCCCTGCTCTGGGCTCTGGGCTGCTCTCCCTTCTTGAGTGAACACAGAGCCCCAGCGTGCTGGATTGGATCCTCAATAAACCCCTTTTGCTGTTGCATGAGCCGCGGTCTCTTGGTGGTCTCTTCCTCCAACATTGGCTGGACCCTTACAATCCTTTCCCTCTAATCTAAAATTCAAAGGCTTAATTTTACTGCCATGATACGAATGAATGGGAATCTACAGTTAGGGAAAAAAAAAAAAGCCCAAGTGGTCCAGGAACTGGTGGGGGCTTCAGATTCCAGGTGCCCCCTGGCTTCAGAACATATGTCCAATCTGTGAAAATTCAGGGGCACAGAAAAGAGAGTGAAAGGCCATTCTCAAAAATCACTCATTCAGCATAATTACTCGAGATGTGGACATGAGAAAAAACGGACTCACAGTAAAAATGCTGAGGCTAAGAGAGTTCTAGACCAGGGTCTCCTGAGATGAAAACAATGAATATATCCCATGATACAGGATTATTTCATTAAACCATGAGAAAGTTTTGAGGAGTCCATATAACCAAAGATGTGGGTGTTCTAGGTAAAAAAGAAAAATGAAAGAAAGGAAGATATTTGGGGAAAAGGTAAAAAAGTGAAAAAGAAAAAAAGAAAGGAAAATATTGGGAAATCGAGAAAACTAAAAAAAAAAAATCTTAATTTTTTTTAAATAGCTAAGAATTCAGCAATGAAATTTCAAATCATACTGGAAGTCATTTGAAAGAGTGTTTATGTGCTCCAACATGCTGGCACAGGAAATCTCCTTAACAAGACCCCCTAAATCTCAAGAAATAAAACCAAGAATCAATAAATGAGATGACATCAAATTAAAAAGCTTTTGCACAGCAAAGTCAACAAGAGTATGACGAGAGAGCCTACAAATGGGAGAAAGTCTTTGCGAGTCGCTCCTCTGACAAGGGATTAATATCCAGAACATGTAAAGAACTCAAAAAAACTTAACATCAAAAAACCCAATAACTCAATAAACAAAGGGGCAAAAAAGAACTAAGCAGACATTTCTCAAAGGAAGAAACACAAATTGTCAACAAATACATGAGAAAATGTCCAACGTTCCTAGCAATCAAGGAAAAGCAAAGTAAAACTACACTGGAATTTCATCCCACTCAAGATCAAACGGCAATCATCAAGAATACCAACAACAGCTCTCTCCGCTTCCCGATCTTCATGGGAGCTGCTTCCCTCCATCACATGCTTCCACCATGATGTCCTGCCTCACCTCGAGCTCTGAGGAATGGAGCATGCTGTCTGTGAACTGGGACCTCTAAAACCGAGAGCCCCCAAATAAACTTTTCCTCCTCTAATGCTGTTCTGGTTGGGTGTTTTTGTCATAGCAGTTAAAAGTTGACTAAAACAGAAATTGATACCGAGAAGTGGGGAAGTTGCTGTGACTAACCTGAGCATGTGGTTCAGAAGCATGTGGAGCTTTCTGGACGTGTGTGTGTGTGGCGGGGGCGGGGGGTAGAGATGTGTAGCAGTGCGAGCTGGAAATGCTCTTGGTTGTTGTAAACAGAGCTTAATGGCTGATTCTGGTGGGAGCTCAGAAGACAAGAATGCCGATAGGACTGTGGACAGTGAAGACAGGGCTCACGAGCGTTTAGGAGGAAAAGGAGGACACTGTCATAATTGGACTAGAGGCCATTCCATACTGTGTCCTGGCTGATAATTTATCTGCATTTTGCCCTGTCCTGAGACTTTTGGTGAGGCTAATTTTTAAAATGATGAACTTCTTCATCTGGCAGAGGAAATTTCTAGTCAGCAGAGCATTCAGGGGGTGACATGGATATTGCTGGCAACTTTTAGCTAAATTTGTTGTAATAATCAGGAGCAGAAAAGCAGAGTAGAAAGATTTGAAAAACTTGGACTTGAAAGGTGGGGGTTTACTGGGGCTAAGGAAGTTGCAGTTGTTAAAGACATTACTGCCACTAAAGAAATGCTAGAGGCTCTACCCTGAGACTCTAAGAAAGATGGCTTGAGGGCATCTCAGGAATTGGCAAGATCATATTCATCCCAGACTCACGGAAGTAAAAGTAAAAATTCTCTTGAGAAGAGACCAGTGGGGCACCCTTCTTGCACAAGGGGGCCTAGGAAGTTTTTTGAACATGCTCCATCACCCGGATGCTCAGAGGCTGTGCAGCTAAGGTCCTTGGAGGCTTGACTACTGCTCAAGATGCCAGCAGACCTTGGCATCAACCACATGGTGCAGGGTGCTGGAGTTAGGGGCCATGGAGTCTTCCGCCAAGGTTTCAAAGGAAGGCTGGGCGGCCAGGCAAAGTGCAGCAGAGTGGGAGTCCCCGCAAACCCCCTGAGAAGTCAAAGTGTGCAGATGGGAGGAGGAAGCCGAAGCTGCAGTGGAGACGCCCCAAGATTAAGAAATGCCAGCAACATGGGACATTGTCAAAAGAAAGCTGCAGAAATTGAGCGGAGAGAAGCCAACAGAAAGGCTACTTGGGCTGCAACCAACAAGGCCCCGGAGGCGGAGCTCCATAAGCCCTTTGGATAGAACCATGTGCCCCAGGTGCTGGACACAGAACTACAGGACTTGTTTGCCCGGCTGGATTTCAGTCTTGCTTTGGTCCCATCCCTTCTTTCTGTGCCCCTATTTTTGTAATTGGAAATGTTTACTCTGTACCTTTAGGCACTGGATACTTGTAGATCTTTTTCAATTTTAGAAACTCACAACGCAGGCTTGCTGGGTGTCAGAGGAGACTGTGGATTTGAACTTTTGGGCAATCTTGGAACAGAGTATGGAACTGTTGAGACGATAGAGACTCTTAGAAATGGACAGAATGTATTTTGCTTTGTCAGATGGTTATAAGCTTTTGGAGGCCAGGGGCAGAATATTATGGTTTGGACGTGAGGTGTCCCCCAAAAGCTCACATGTGAGACAACGCAAGAAGATTCAGAGGAGAAATGATTGGGTTGGAGGGTATTAACCCAATCAGTTAATTAACTCTCTGATAGGAATTAACTTAGTGGTATCTGAAGGGGGGTAGGGTATGGCTGGGGGATAGGATATGGATGGAGGAGGTGGGCATTGGGGTGTGGCTTTGGGATATATATTTGTATCTGGCAAGTGGAGATATCTTCTCTCTCTCTCTCTCTCTCTCTCTCTTTCTCTCTCTCTCTCCTTTCTGTTCTTCATGTGAGCTTCTTCCCACCATCACACTCTCAACCATGATGTCCTGCCTCACCTCAAGCCCTGAAGAATGAAACCTCCTATCTATAGATTGAGACCTCTGAAACCTTGAGCCCCCAAACAAACTTTTCCTCCTCTAAAAAAGGGGAAGAATGCAAATGATAATAAATGTTAAATGTTAGAATATGGCGGGAAGTGTACTGATGCATTGTTGGTGGGCCTGCAAATTTGTACAAGTACTTTTGAAAGCAGTATGGAATTTTTCTCAAAAGACTAGGAATGGAACATCATATGACCCAGTTACCACTCCTTTGGTATTTATCTAAAAGAACTAAAATCAGAACACTACAGTGATAAAGGCGCATCAACGTTTATAGCAGAACAATTCACAATAGCTACGTTAAGGAACCAGCCCAGGTGCTCATCAACAGATGAATGGAGAGAGAAAGTGTGGTCTATATACACAATGAAGGTTTATTCAGCCATCAAGGATAATGGAATTATGCCATTTGCTGGTAAACGGACGGAACTGGGAAATATCATGCTAAGTAAAATAAGCCAAACTCAGAAAGTCAAGGGTCAAATATTTTTGTTCATAAGAAGATAGGAAGAAATAAGGGGGGAAGAAGAAGAGGTATGTGGAGAGTTCCACGAAAATAAGAGATCAGTGGACTAGAGAAAGGGGATTGAAGGGAAGGTAGGAGGAATGGGAAAATGGAGGAACTACAGGATGAAATTGAACAAATTATGCTATGAACATATATAAATTTACTGCAGTAAATTCCACCTTTATGTATAATTAAATATTATTCAGCCATAAAAAAATGAAATGATGGCATTTGCCAGTAAATGGATGAAACCAGAGACTATTATGCTAAGTGAAGTAAGCTGATAACCAAAAACTAAAGGTCAAATGTTCTCACTGATATGTGGATGCTGACTCACAATAAGGGTGGAGGGATGAAAGAAGAGAAGTTCATTGGATTAGATGAAGAGGAATGAAGGATAGAGTGGGGATGGGAATAGGAAAGACAGTAGGACGAACTGGACATCACTTTCCTATGTTTATATATGAAAATGTGACCAGTGTAACTCCACACCATGTACAACCTCCAGAATGGGATCCTAATTAGAATAAGTCATGCTCCATGTATGGATGTCAAAGACACTCTACTGGCATGTGTATCTAAAAATAACAAATAAAATAATAAATAAATCCATGGCCACTAAATAAATAAATAAATACACAGAAGAAGGAAGACCACTGGAGTAGAGGAAGGAAAATGGAGAGGGAGAGAAAGTAGAAGTACTATGGATGGAAATGTAGTAAATTATAGTCCATGCATGTATGAATATGTCAAAATGAACACTATTACATGTAGCTATAATAAACTATATTTATTATATAGTTTATTATATATATAATATATTATATATATATAAACACTAACATACAATAATAAGAAGAGTGCTCATGACACTGCAGAGACCCAACTGAATAAAAAAAGAGAACAAGTATATAAGTACTCCAGAAACATAAGACAATTAACATATATAAAAATATAGGGCTGGGGTTGTGGCTCAGTGGTAGAGCTCTTGCCTCACATGTGTGAGGCACTGGGTTCGATTTCCCAGCACCACATATAAATAAATGAATAAAATAAAGGTCCATCAACAACTAGAAAAAAAATTTTTTAAATATGAAAGAAGACAAATACCTGGAAGGCAAATGCCAAATATACAACTTAAATATATTGGGTGCACCTGGGGGGAAAAAAGAACAATTGTACTAAAAGTAATAATAATGGATATTACAAAAGAAAACTGTATAAGCTTAATAAAGTATTTGTTATTGTAGATTGGAAGTGTTAACTGTTGACTGTGCTCTAAGATAACTTAGTGAATACAACCCATCAGAACCTATATTAGAAACAGATTCAAATTCAAAACTGGGGAAATTCCACAACTACACTAGCAGAACAAAAGAAGTATTACCTTCTCAAAGACGTTAACTCGAAAAAACAAGAATTGCATATTTTTTTCTCATGTGGAAGTTAAAAGGAAAAAAAATAACATGAAAGTAGAAGGGGAATTATTAGGGAAGGGGAAGGAGATCCAGCAGAGGAGAGGTAAGAAAGGGTGGTAGGGAGGGTGGATGTGATCAAGGTACATTATATGTATGTATGGAAATGTCACAGTGAAACCTTCATAAATACACACCTAATAATTAAGTAAAATCATGTTGGTCTCACACTTCTAATTTTCAATAAGAAGTTCTGAAAGTAAGTACAGAAAAATTTTTTAAACATTCAGAACAGGAATTATACATCAAATCAAAATTGTCATTTATGTTTTAGAATTAGAAAAATTCCCTTTCAATTATTCCATATTAACTATTTTGAGAAAAGTGCCTAAAATTTTCTCCTGAAAATAAAAAAATTAAAGATTACAATGAATGTTACATCTGCATCATATTATATTATATATTTAATTTATATAATTTTATACAGTTATGATGGAAATAATAAAGTGAATGTGACTATTTTTTATTATAACTTCAACTAGCTATACAATAAGGATCTGTCATTAATGAAAAACTGTTGATTATGAGGCTATTTAATTTATTTAAATATATCAATGTCTCCAAAATGATTGACAGGCCAAAAAAATCTGAAAACAGAGGGAGGTTTTTGCTTCATTTGTTTTAAATTCAAAGTTAGTGTTTCTATACTATATTGTGGCAAAAGATCAGATAGATGCCCAGTTTCACTTTGAGCCTTGTTGAAGTAATTGTTACCAGATGTGCTCTCTCACCATAAACAAACAGAAAGCTGGAAAAATATGAAACAGCTGTATACAGGACACTGGACCACAGACAGTGCAGAACTCTGGTCCCTGTGGGGCGTGGTGGGGGGAGTAAGTGAGGACCTTCCCCATCACCTGACTTCTGTTGAAAGGCCCTTCTAGGCTGCAGCCTAGAGAAGGGGAAGTCAAAGAGGTGCTCACTGAGCTGTGGAGGTGGAGACTGAGGTAACTGAGGTTAGGAAAGCATGTATCAGAAAGGAAGACTCACACCAAGAAAGAGCTAAGTAAACCCACATCAGGGTCTCTCTGTGTACACTGATCAATAGTAAGCTGTGCATGCATAAGGCGAAACCATGAAGCTCAGAGTTGGACCATCCTCCAAACTGGAGTATGTTCAAGTTCCAATCACCAAAATGAGAGACTTTGTAAAACATCTATATCCAGTTTAAAAAAAAAAAAACTTTAAAAATAAAGATAAAATATGTTTTAGACATACAGAATCTGAAAGAATTTATTGGTATAAAAATATCCTCTAAGGTACAGGAAAATGATTCTAGATGGAACTCCAGAACTACAAAGATAAGCTAAGAGAACCAGAAATGCTAAATATGCAGATAAATAAAAAACTTGTTCTTGTTTTTTGATTTCTTTTAAAAACACAATTTAACACGAAAAAGCAATACCTGTTGGGGTTAATGACATATGTAAAGGTAAAATGTATGACATCACAAGTACGAAGAATAAGAGGGGAAAATGAAAATAATCTGCCGTATGGTTTTACATTACAAATAAAATAGTATATTAATGAAAGCAGGCAGAGATAAATGTAATATGTCATAACAATATTTAGAACAAAACAGAGAAAATCTCATTTTAAAAAGAAGTATGGCATGTATGTCAATAGCAAAGATAAAACAGAATACCAAAAATAAATAAATAAATAAAACAAATAAGCCCAATTGATCTGAAGTAAAAAAGA
Organism: Marmota marmota marmota; assembly: GCF_001458135.2. Classification (NCBI taxonomy): domain Eukaryota; kingdom Metazoa; phylum Chordata; class Mammalia; order Rodentia; family Sciuridae; genus Marmota; species Marmota marmota. The sequence continues at coordinate 6,365,583 of NW_026000222.1, read as the reverse complement.
GAAAAAGTTAGAAAGGAATCCAGAACAAAATTAGGAAACAAGTATAAAAATGGAAGGCTAAGAGAACCTCATCAACAATTACATTAAATGTAAATGCTCTAAACACTCCAATTATAATAACTGGGGACTGAAGAAAAAAACCATGTGCTAAAGATATCACATTACTGTAAGAAATTAACTTTAAACATAAAGACATAAATTGGTTACAAATAACAGAAAAAGAAACACCTTGCAACACCAATCATAGGAAAGATGGAGTAACCCTATTAACAGACAAATAGACTTCAGGACAAGGTATTCTGCTTAGGGATAAAATGAGATGTTGTAATGATAAAAAGATCAATTCACAAGGAGAGAGAACAATTTTAAATGTATGCAAAATGACAGAACTTCAAAATACATGAAGAAAAAAACAATAAAACTTAGAGGAGAAACAAATATACATAGTGATAGTTGAAGATTATGGAATTCCACTCTCACTGACTGATAGAACAGAAAAATATCCACAAGGATGTAGACAACCGGAATAACACCATCAACCTGACCCAATGGAAATTAATACAAAATTACACCCAAGCATAGCACATGGAACATAACCAGGATAGATCATATGTGGGACAATGTAAAAAGGTCTCAAAAATATGGAAGGATAGAAACCATTAGAATATATTATCTAATTATAATGAATTAAAACCCAATCTAATAAAAAAATTTGGAAACTTTTAAAATTCTAAGTATTTGGAATTTATACACATGTTTAAAAAACAATAGGTCAAAAAATCAATCACATGGAAAATAAGAAAATATTTTGGACTGAATAGCAAGAAAAGAAACTGTATAAAAAATTGTGGCATACAGATAGAGCTGTACTCAGAGGGAAACTTATGTCTTTAAATGCTTACATAAGAAAAAAGAAAACCTGCCGGGTGTGGTGGCACACGCCTGTAGATCCAGCTGCCTGGGAGGCTGAGACAGGAGGATCACATGTTCAAAGCCAGCCTCAGCAACAGCGAGGCACTAAGCAATTCAGTGAGACCCTGTCTCTAAATAAAATCCAAAATAGGGCTGGGGATGTGGCTCAGTGGCTGAGTGCCCCTGAGTTCAATCCCTAGTTCCAAAAAAGAAAAAGAAAAAAAAGATCTAAAATCACTTTAACTTAATTTAACCTAAAAAGTTGAAAATTAAGAGAAAGTTAAACTCACTCTAGGTAAGAAAATGCACAATAGTAAAAGTAATTTTTAAAAAATAACAAATGAAATATAATATGTATAAACACTTGAAAATTGATAAATTCAAAATCTAGTTATTTAAGAGGAATTAAAATAATAAATTTCAGATACAATAATCAAGAAAAAGGAGTGAATTCCACTATTATAATAAAAATGAGATATCATTATAGATCTTATAGACATTAAAATATAATAAAGGATTATGTTAGCAGTTTATGCTATAAAAATGTGGCAACTTAGATAAAATAGATGAATTCCTTAAAAGACATAAAATACCAAACTGCCACAAGAAAAAATATAAAGTCTGAAAAAGAAATTGAATTCATAATTTAAAATACTTACACATACACACACACACACAGACAAACTACAAGTTCAATAAGTTTCACTGATTCATTCTTTTAAACATTGAAATAATAATAATAATAACATCAACCATACACACACTCCTTCAGAAAAATAATGAACAAAGTAACAGTCTCCACATCATTTTGAGCTTAGCAATACACTGATAGCAAAAGAAAACATTATTTAAAAAAACTTAAGGATAGGTGTTAGGCCAATTTCCCTCATGAACATAGACCAATCACACACACACACACACACACACAGTCTCAACAAATATTAGCAATCAAGTCCAACAATATGTAAACAGGATAATATGATATGGCCAAGAATGTTATGTCACAGAAACACAATGTTAGTTTAACATTAAAAAATCAAGCATGCTAGCCAGGTGCAGAGGTGCATGCCTATAATCCTAACGACTCAGGAGGCTGAGGCGGGAGGATCACAAATTCAAAGGGCCTCCCAGCAACTTAGCGAGACCCTAAGCAATTCCCTGAGACCCTGCCTCTAAATAAAATACAAAATAGGGTTGGGGGTGTGGCTCAGTAGTTGAGTGCCCCTGAGTTCAATACTTGGTACCACCCCCCACCAAAAAAAAAAAAAATCAAGCAAGGTATCCCTTTTTCACACATTAAAAACAAAACAAAACAAAACACAATCATTTCAATGGATGCAGAAAAGGAATTTGAAAAAATTCCACACCACTCATGACAAACCTGTAAGAAGTATAGGAATAAAAGAAAACTTTCTCATGCTGATAACAATGATTAGCATACATGAAAAGCCAACAGCTCACATAATACTTTATTGCAGAAGACTGTAAACTTGCCCTCTGTGATCAAGAAACAAGAATGTCCACTTGACAACTCCTACTTCACATTTTAGTGGTGGTCCTACCTACTAGAACAAAGAAAGAAAGATTTTCAACCTTAAAGATAGAGTAAACTATCTCTACATACAGATGATATTACCATATCCTAGAATATCCTATGTATATGATAATATAGGAATATACTTTTAAACTACTAGAATTATTAAGTAACTATAAAAGTCAAAGGATAATGTAAAAAACAACATACAAAAATCAGTTAATTTCAATCTACTAACAACAATTGGAACTGAAATTTTAAAAAGACACCATTTATAACAGTATCATAAGCATGAAATACAGATTTAACAAAATATCTACAAACCTCTGTATAACAAAAAGCTGAAGGATTTTACTACCTATACTATTTGACTTCAAGACTTACTGTAAAGTCTTAATAAATACAATATGGTATTAAGAATATGATATAAGTCAATAGAATATAATAGAGATTCTAGAAAGAAATTCACAGTTTTTAAGTCAGTATCAAATCAAGTTTTAGTTGATTTTCCATTTCCCATTTAATTCAATGGGAAGAGATAGCCTTTTGGGCAAAAGATACTGAAACTTCTAGAGATCTATTATAACTAAATAACTTAAACCACCACTTCATATAAAATACAATAATTAACCCAAAATAAATCTTAGACCAAAAGGTAGGGACTTCTAGAAGGAAAGACAGAAATTTTTGCAACTCTAAAGTAGACAGTGATCACTGAGAACATACAAGGTGGTCAACCCAAAAGGAAACAGTGAAGTGGAATCCAACAGAATTTAAAATTTTACTCTGCAAAATACCTGAAATCACAAGACACAGACTAAATAAGATATTTGCAATGTCTGTGCCTGCAAATATTTACATCTAGACTATACAAGGAATCATTACAAGTTAATAGTAAGAACACAATAATTCAATTTTTAAATTGAGAGATTATTTGAAGAGAGACTTTACAAAAGATGTACAGACATAAATAAGCACAGAAGAAGAATTTAAGTATAACCTAACTTTAAATCTTAAGGAACTATGAAAAGAAGAACACTCTAAACACAAATTTAGCAGAAGGAGAATTAGAGAGGAGATCAATGAAGTAGAGAATACAAAAATAATAGCAAAAATCAATGAAACCAAAAGTTAGATCAGTAAAACTGACAAACTTTAGCTAGACTGTCTAAGAAAAAAAAAAGGGAATACACAAATAACTAAAATCAGAAATGAAAGTGAGGACATTACTACCAACCACAAAGAAACGAATTATAAGAGAATAGTATAAATGAGTGCATGCCAGCAAATTAAATAACCCAGAAGAGATTGGAAAATGCCTAGAAACACAAAACCACCAAGTCTCAAGAAGGAATAAAAATGTGAACAGTCATATAAAAAGCACAGAGATTGAATTAGTAATCAAATGCTTTTCAATGAAGGAAAGAGCAGAATGAGATATCTTCACTCATTAATTCTACCAAACATGTACAGAACAATTCACACCATTCTTTCTCAAACTCTTCCAAAGAAATGAAGAGGAGGGAACGTTTCCTAACTCCTTCCATGAGGACAGCATTATACTGATACCAAAGACATTACGAGAAAAGAAAACTACAGACCAATATACTTTATGAATATAAATGGAAATATCCTCAACAAAACACTATCAAGCCATGTCTATCAACATATCAAAAGGATCATACACCATGAGCAAGTGGTATTCATGCCATGAATGCAAGGGTGGTTCAGTGAGTATCTAAATTTATACAGAAAAATAAGATTTAATAAAACCCAACATTCTTTCATGAAAAAAAAACCTCCAATAAACTATAAATAGAAAAAAAATTTCTCATGGTGATCAGAAGCATTTATGAAAACGCGGAGCTGACACCGTACTCAATGATGAAAGCTTTCCTCCTAAGATTGCGAGGTTGCCAGCCTTTTCCACATTTTTCAATGCTGGATTTGGGGTTCCAGCCAGGACAATTAGAGAAAGAGAAAGAGAGAGGGAAGGGAGGCAGGGAAGAGGGAAAAAAATGAAGGAAATTAAAATAGAAGATGTGAAGCTATCTCTATTCACAAATTATATGACCTCATATCAAGAAAATCCTAAGGAATCCAGAAGAAACTATTGGAAGTAGTGGTTAATTTAGCAAAGTTCCATTAATTAATTATCCCAGCAAAGACCAATACACAAAAATTAGTTGTTTCTATACAGTAGCAATGAATAATCCAACAAGCAAATGAAGAAAACAGTTCTATTTACAATCACATCAAAAAGAATAAAATATTTAAAACTAAAGTTGGCGGGGGAGGTACAAGACTTGCACACTGAAAATGGCAAGACATTATTGAAAGAAATTAAATAAGATAAAAAAGAAAGAAAGAAAAGGCATCCTATGTATCCCATGTTCATGGATTAGAAGACTTCATATTTGTTAAATTTGTAACAAAGATACAAATCCCAAAGATATCTACAGATTCAATAAAAATACAAAAACTAATCCTAATTGGACCAAAGATCTCAATATACAAGCTAAAACTATAAAACTCTTAAAAGAAAACAAACAGATAACTCCCCATTACCTTAGATTTGACAATGGTTTATTAGAAAAACAAAAACAAAAAAAAATAGGCAAATTGAAACTTCATCAAAAATAAAACCCAGGATGAAGTTGTGGCTCAGATGTAGAGTTCTCACCTACCACATGTGGGGTGCTGGGTTCAATCCTCAGCATCACATAAAAATAAAATAAAGGTATTGTGTCCAACTACAACTAAAACAAAAATATTATTTAAAAAAATAAATACATAAAAATAAAACCATGCTACAACACGAATGGACCTAGAAAACATGATAGCAAGTAAAAGAAGCCAGACATAAAAGAGTATGTGTTGGATAATTGCATTCATATGAAATATCCAGAATATGCAAATCCATAGACAAGGAAAAAAAATGGTGGTTGCCAGGGTTAGTGTAGGGGTTGAGGTAGTGACAGTTCAATCAGTCTGGAATTCCTTCTCCTATGATAAAGATGTCTAGGAATCAGGGATGTGGATGTCACTCAGTGGTAGCATGCTTGCCTAGCATGATCCCCAACACCAAACAAAGAATGAAAAGGAGAAATTGTGCAAGTGCTAGGTACTAGTGATGGTTGCATGACACTATGAATATATTTAGTGACTAGAATGTACACTTGAAATGGTTGAAGTGAGTTGGTGAATGGTGAATTTTATGATATGTGAATGTCACCAAAAATTTTTAAATAGGGCAAAAACATAAATACCACAAATAAACATTGAAAAATAAAGGTTTTCAAAAGATCAGCATACATAGGATACCTGCATATCCATGTTATAGCAGCACAATTCACAATAGGCAATTTATGAAACCAGCCCAGGTGTCTACCAACAGATGAACAGATAAAAAACGTGGTATATATACATAATGGAGTTCTACTCAGCCATAAATAATGAAATTATGTCATTTTCTGGTAAATGGATGAAACTGGAGAACATCATGATAAGTGAAATAAGCCAGATTCAGAAAGTCAAGAGGTGAATATTTTCTTTCATATGTGGAAGCTTGGAGGGGGTTAAAAACCAGGGGATCTCATGAAAATAGAAGAAAGATTAATAGAGTAAAGAGATCAAGAGGAAGAGAGCAGGGGAGGGCAGAAGGAAAGAAATCTAGCAAATTATACTATGTCCATTTATGAATATACCACAATGAATCATATGCACATATGTGATACATATGGTTCATATATGAGCATACATGTATGTGATTCATTGTGGTATATTCATACATATATGTAAAATGTACCACTAATTAAAATAAAAATAACAATAATTGAAGGCAAAACCTATCTTCTCAGATAGGCAAGATTAACAAAGGCTAACAGGGATGAGAAAAAAAACACAGGTACCCACACACTGCTGGCTAACCTAGAGTCTGTGCTCATGCTCAGAAGAAAGAGACAAGAAACTAGCAGAAAGTAAAAGCATAGAAGACTTAAAACACCCTACATCTGAATGCACTCCCTACAACACAGGCCCAACAGCAGAGGATGGAAGACCCATGGCAGAAGGTGTTTGAGTCCAACTTCTCTCCAATCACTGCACAGTCCCCATAATAAAAAAGCAAGAGGTCAAACAAAAATCTCAGCAGAGAATTCAGACACTGACTTCACAGACTTATCTAAGACAAGTCAATAAACAAAGAGACAAAAGAAGACTCAAAGCAGGTAAGCACATGAGAAAATGTTCAACAACTTTACTGCCCTTCAGGGAAATACTAAGTAAAGTTAGAATGAGATACCACTACACGCACATTAGAACGGCTAATATTAATGTGGGTAAAACCAAGAGCGTGGGGCCGTTGGACCTCTGGAATACTGCAGGTTGAAATATAAAATGGGGCTGGGGTTGTGGCTCAGTGGTAGAGCGCTCGCCTAGCATGTGTGAGGAACTGGGTTCAATCCTAGGCACCACATAAAAGTAAATAAATAAAATAAAGGCATTGTGTCCAATTACAACTAAAAAAAATTTAAAGAAATATAAAATGGGAGAGTCTGGAAAAAATTGTGGCAGTTTTTTATGAAGTTGAATATAAAACCACCCATGGTGATTTTATATTCAACTTTATAAAAAGTTGAATAAAAGTTTTGACCACCATGTAAGCCAGCAATCACATTCCTAGGTATTTATCCTAGAGAAATGAAAACTTAAGTCCATACAAAATCTGGACATGAATGTCCATAGCAGTTTTATTTGTAGTGACTCAAAGTAAAACAATCTAAATGTCAAGTGGACACATTATCATACCTCCATCTGATGGGAAACAACCAAATGGCCCGTGCAACTGCTTGGGTGGATCTCAAGAGCATCATGTTAAGGGAAAGAACCTAGATTCTAAAAACTACATGTTACACAATTCCACAAATGGAATTTGTGTAGTGTTTAGTGGCTGCGTAGGACTGAATTTGGAGGTGGGGATTAACTGCAAATGGGTTTGAGGAGAATTTATAGGATGGTTAAAACAGATGATGGGGAAGGTGCACGAACTTACTAAGAACAATGAACTTTTATGCTTGTGGTAGGTAAATTGTATTTGAAAACAGCTGTTTTTAAAAGCGTAGATAACTGGATAAACTGAATGTAATTTACATGAACCTCTGGGTACCATCTTTGCAACTTCCTGTGAATTTAAAATACATGTTTTTTTTTTAAAAAAAAAAACAACAAGATGAGCCACGAGATAATAAAAACTTGGAGTTTTAAGAGACACTGATCAATTATTTTAAAGCTTTCCTATTTTAGAAAGAGAATAAAGATATAAATTACTTAAACCTTCAGTCAAATAAGTGCATCACAAATTTTAAGGAAGACCCTAAAAGAGTGAAAAAATGCTTAGTTTTGTAAATCAGTGGGGAAATAATAGTAAGGAGAAGTTCAGCCCACAGAAGTTGAAACAAAGTGGCTTGTTGAAACATATATTCAAAAACATCATGGGCTGGGTTTATAGCTCAGTGGCAGAGCGCTTGCCTTGCACGCATGAGGCCCTGGGTTCAATCCTCAGCACCACAGGAAAATAAGTAAATAAAAATAAAGATACTGTGTTCATCTACAACCTAAAAAAAAAATTTTAAAAATCATGACTTTTTTCTAGCATAAGTGATAATTCTTAGCAAACATTAAGAAAACAGCCATCCAATTTATAACAATAACAAAATAATTAAATCAGCTATCCAAGGTTTACATGAGAACACTGTGTGATATGAAGAAAACTCCAAATACTCACGACTACATCTTGTGGACAGCCATCTAGCCTTGAGAGATGAGGAAGGAGAGCAAGTTCCAGATGTGCCTGTGGATGGCAGGTGCTTGGGAAGAGGGCAGAAGGAACCACAGCTCCTACAGATTGCTACAGATCGCAACGGGGGAAGGAGACTGGCTGGGTGAGAGAAAGGCCGTGCGTCCACAAGCGCTCTTAGGAAGAGGGCGCCAGGAGCAAATGGCCAGTGGTGCAAGTTCATCCTGCTCCCCAATAAGCCGGGGTGGGGGGCTGACGAGCTGAGGGCTCCCGCCTCTCCCTGGAGCCAGGGTGCAGCTCCAGCAAGGTGTGGAGGCTGATCCAGGAGGGGAGGCTGGAGGGCTCTACCCTGGCCTTCCTCTGCCACAAGCGTGTCGATGGTGCCCAGAGGCCAAGTTCAGCCCCCATCCCCTGCTGCCAGCCACGTCTCGCCCATATCAAGATCAGGGAGGGTATTGCTTTCAGGCCATCAGAAACAGGAGAGGGTGATGCTACTGTGTCTTCTGTATTCAGTCTGGGCAAGAAGAGGGTCTCACCCTGCTCGTGAGACTGGTGAGGAGACGCGTCAATGATCCCATCAGAATGGGTTTGGGATGATCAGAGTCCCTTCTTCCCACCCAAGACTCATCTGCTGTAGTTAATTAAGAACCCAACTACAACACAACGAATGCTCCTTGATGAAACATACACTAGGGCTTGAATAAAGCAAGCTATGCTCCTGCTTAGGGATTTATCATTCTTTCCAAACCAGTGCATAGGTTGGGTTTAATATAACTCCAGCCAACATCACAGTGGGACAAGTTTTAAACCTGACAAAATGCTGATGACAACTAGCATGGTTTGAGGCTCGCTTGATGTCAGGTATTCCTCTATGGGCTGTATGGGTTTTAACTCCATGAATCCTCACGACTGCACCATAAAGAAGAAACCACCCTTGGCTGCATTGGACAGATGGGAGACCTGAGGCACCGAGAGGCCGAGCCACCTGAGCAGGTGTTTTAGGCTGAACGGCATCAGTTCAGCATTAGAAGCGAGTCTGGCACTGAAGGCCAGGCTCTCAACTCCTCCACAACTTGTCCTTTTAAAATGAAATTGGAAAAATAGATAAGGTATCAAAGAACACCACTAATGAAAGCAGACTGTGCCTGACAGCTATCTCAGGATGCAATAACAGGGAGATACTCCAGGAGACAGACAGAGGGGACTGGTGGGACGGAGCCAGTCAGCCAGAAGCAGATCTATTGTACACAGTAACTTAATTTAAAGTGCTTCAGAAACCAGAGACAAGCTTTTAATAAGTTGTGTTAGCACAACAGGCCAACCCCCGTAAGAGGAATGTAAAGATTCATTTTCAGTTAAGAATTTCTCCTTTCACCATTCACAAACAGAAATCCCAGCTGAATAAAACAAAAATTATACCATAAAAATAGAACAAATATTGCTAAATATTTATCAGACTCTTGAGGGAGGAGGAGTGCCTGGGTAATAAGTTATAATGGGAAATAACAATGGACTTGATAACATTAAAATGTACAACTTCTACTAACCAAATAAATACTCAGAAAGTCCAGAGACACAGGCATTTAAAAAAAACACAATAATTTTTTTAAAATCACATAAAATGCAACTGCTCGATTTTGTCAGGTTGCTTTACATTTGAAAGATTAGTTGGTATCTTTTAAATAGGATTTTTCAGAACTCAGAGAGCATAATAGTAACACCTAGAAGGAAAATTGGTGTAAGCAGAAAATCTACAGAACAGACACTAAAGGTCAATAAATTCATTTTTAATTCAATGAAAGATGCAAATTAAAGGATAAGCCATTTCATATTTCCCCTTGTTGACAAAGATTTCTCATAAAAATGATAGTAAGATGGCAATATAAATAAATAAACTCATGCAAACTTTCTATAGGACAATTGAGCAAAATACTATAGTTACATTCTGTGTGGTTTTAATAAATTAAGTAGTGGACTATAAACATGTTAAAAATTTTTACTTTATGAGTGAAACTTGAAATAACAAAGCCCAGCCTTATGTTTTGTTGGAGGTGCTGGACCAGGAACCCAGGGCTTCATACATCCCAGGCAAGAACTGTACCCCTAAATCTCAAGCCCCAAGCCCAGCTTCTTTAAAATTACACTGCTTTCTATCCAAGTGGATCATAAACTGTGGAGGGACAGTATAGCTTGGTGTTTTGAGTTTGGACTCTGGGAATGGGCCACCAGGGTTTCAACTCCAGCCCTGCCATTTTAGGTTGTGTGACCCTGAACAAGTTGCTTTGCCTCTCTGTGTCTTGCTGTCTGCACTATGACGTGGGATTACCAATAGACCACATATTAAAGAGTGTTAAGGAGTCCACACTTTTGAAGTACTTAGGACTCAGCCTGGAGTATGTAAATATCACATAGTGTTTGTTGCGATGACAACCACAAAGGTGGTGGTGACAGCTGACGTGGCCGCACAGTGGCACCGCATTAGCAGAAGACAAGCACACCACTGTCTGCGTCATATTTCTAAGATTTGCACTGATGTTAAAGGCCAGCACATCTGCCCGTGACTGTGGTGGGCATTTATTATTTGACTATGTGTACAATAAAGATGATAGTTTATACTTTAAACTGTCTGCATAATTGCATTTGTTTATTGATGTATTTATTGTTACATAAAATACAAATATTCTTGCTGAAATCATATCCCTAAGTCACTAAATTTAAAACAAAAGTTTACATATAGTACATGATAAGGATGACAAAAAGCCATGGGGATGTATTATGCCCTTTGAAAAAAATCACATCAGACTAATGCTGAAAAATAAGTAATCATTAAAGCAAAAGCACACTATTGTGGTGGAAGATTTATGCACATCAAGAATACCCTCACACATACGCTTGCATTTATTTCATGAGAAAATAAGTCTGTGGTTTGCTGTCTTCAGGAGCACATCCTTCATAGAAAATGCAACCCCCCAGTAAAGAGATCAAAAGACACAACAGTGGAGACCCTTTCTGTACTAGAATCAAAATACATAAAGCAATTACTGATGAAAAATAACAAATGTTTGATTTTTAATAAAATAAGCAGAAAAAATATACCAATGAACTATTAGTCTATAAGAAAAATCTATTTTTTTTTCAAAAATAGAATTTATACAATGTATTTTCACTACTCCATCACTCAACAAAATTTTAAATTCTTTACAAGGTAGCTCTTGGGTTAGGAAGAAAACAAAATCTATAATTTAGGAAATTGAAACTATTTAGGAAATTTTTCCAACAATAAATAACTTATTTCAAAGAATGTAGCAAAGCTGTATTCAAAGGAATATTCACAGCCTCAAATGCTTTTATCATTCAACAAAAAATAATGAGACATTTAACATAGGAAGTAAATGAAGTAATGATGATAGTAATAAAGGAGACATTAAACACTAGAAAAATGGAATAGAATTGATATATCTAAAAACTGGTTATTTAAAATGGAAAATTAAGCAGGGGAAAAACTTTAATAAAGTTCAATAAGAAAAAAAAGGAGAGAGAAAATACAGATAGAAAAATTCAGGGTTAAAAACTGAAATATACACCTCTTTCTGAGGCCTCACTTTTAAGTACAGCCACAAAAATCTAAATAGCATTTAAACAAGCCTAACTAATAGATATAGCAAAATGAATTTTAAGAACGTAAAGATGGTTCATGTTAACAGAACGAAGTGGAAAAATCATCCACTTCAATAGAAGCAAAAAAACCCCTTTCACGAAAGGTAGCCTCCACCCCTGATTGTTAAAAATCTCCCAATAAAATGTGCTATGGCTTGGATAGGCCTTGAGCGTGTGCCCCAAGATTCACTCACATGTGGTAGCTTGGTCCCCAGCGTGGCAGTGCTGAGAGGTGATGGGATCTTTAAGCTAAAAATGTTCACTAAGGGACATCAAAGGCATGTCTGCATCATATTTTTTAAAAAAGGCGTATCATGTTCCTAGATGAAATATTCAGTATTGCAAAGAACTAAAATTTCCCCAGATTAATCCCTAAATGTAATTCAATTCTAGTCAAAATATCAGCAGGATTTCTCTTACAGAATTTGACACAGTAATTGTAAGGTTGATCAGGAATGATAAATGAGTGAGAACAGCCAAGAAGACTTTGGAAATTAGTAACGGGGAAGGAGGAGCCATGCAGAAATGCACAACTGCTTTGACTCCTTTCCGGGAGACCTGAGTTTGGCTTCTTCCACTGCTCACAGGTGTCCACGGGAAAGAGAAAAGATCAAGGCTCCAAGGCACTAAGAGCGGCTTTACCTTAGTAAACAAGCATGTTGAAAAATATCACCCTGGAAAGTGATCTATGTGGATATATTCTGTATTTATTTATTTTTTAAATAGAATAGACCACAATCAGAAAGGAAACAGAGAGCCGTGCTCTGTCTATTAACCAAAGGGTATTAAGAGACCTCAGTATTTTGATCTTCCGTGATCTGGGCTCATAGTTTTAAAGATATTTGTTATTTTTGTACAATTTATGAAAGCAAGATCTAATGATTTAAAAAAAAACATAATCAGTTTTTAAAGGGGTGCTAGAAATGGTATCAAACAAACCAAGAGATCAATAAACAGAATAGAAAGTTTCAAACCAGTATCAGGTACAGATCTAAGAATCTAATGCCATGCTTTAAGTCAACAGAAAGTGACTTGACATTTGCTGTCAAGGGCCCTGACTGTGGGGAAAATAAAGCTCGTTCCCTAAATCACACTCACATGGATTCCAAATGGGTTGAAGAATTTAATTTCCCAAGCATCTAACAAATATCTACCAAGGACGAATTTACAATCAAGACCATACAGTGAGGTCTAAAGGACGAGAGTAAAGAAGACCCCAAGCTCCCTCATTCCCACGGTTGCCAGCCCAGCTGTGACCCCACAGTTCATCCTGATGACTCCTGGGGTCAACTCTCAGGTCTGGTAATGCCACGCTGGTCATGAGCCCAGGCCTGCTCTGCCCCTCAGAGGAGAGCGGGTGCCAACCCCTGGGCTTTTTACCTCTCCCTCTTGCTCACAGGCTCAGGTGATTCCTGGCTCACCTTATGAAAAGACTGGGCAGGGACATGAGCACCAGGATGGTGAAAACCCCGCTTCTTTGGGATCTGTGGGCAGATGCTGAAGACAAAGAGCCAAGGCTCACAAGAAGGTCGAGGGGCCCCCAGAGGACAGGGCAAAGGTAGCAATAAGGAGGTCTTTCTCCTGCCCGCCCCCAATCTTTCTCCATCAGGGCCAAAACCAATGAGAGAAGAGAGAAATTCAGCTTAAAAACCAATGTGCGCATAACACCATGGTTTCTTCATCCATCCATCTGTTGAAGGGCATCTAGGGCACCTAGGTTGGCTCCATAGCTTAGCTATAGTGATTTGTGCTGCTATAAACATTGATGTGGCCACATCAGTATAATATGCTGATTTTAAATCCTCTGGATATATGCCGAGGAGTGGGATAACTGGGTCAAATGGAAATTCCGTTCTGGTTTTTGTTTGTCTTTGAGAAATGTTCATACTGCTTTCCATAGTGGTTGCACCAATTTGAAGTCCCATCAGCAATACAGGAGTGGCCCTTTTCCCCACATCCTCACCAACACTTACTGTGATTTGTATTCTTTTTTGGTACTTGCTATTTTTTTAAATACATGACAGCAGAATGTGTTTTAACATATTATACATATATGGAGTACAACTAGCCATTCTTGAGGTTGTACATGATGTGGAATTACATTGGTTGTATATTCATATATGAACATAGGAAAGTAACGTCTGATTATACGAACTTTCCTCCTCCCAACCCCCTCCCTTCCCTTGTTGCTTGTGATCTTGATGGTTGCCTTTCTGACTGGAGTGAAATGAAATCTCAATGTAGTTTTTTTTTAACTTGCATTTCTCCACTTGCTATAGATGTTGAACATTTTTTCATATATTTGTTAACCATTCATATTTCTTCTTTTGAGAAGGGTCAATTCAGTTCTTTTGCCCATTTTTTTTTTTTTTTTTTTTTTTTTGGTGTTCAGTTTCTTGAGTTCTTTGTACATCCTGGGAATTAATGCCCTATCTGAGGTGCTGGAGGCAAAGATTTCCTCCCATTCTGTAGGCTCTCTCTTCATGTTTTTGTTTCCTTTGCTATGAATAAGCTTTTTAGTTTGATGCCATCCCATTTTTTGATTTTTGGTCTTATTTCTTGTGCTTTAGGAGTCTTGCTAAGGAAGTCAGTTCCTAAGCCAATATGTTGAAGTGTTGGGCCTACATTTTCTTCTAGTATGTGCACCATCTCTGGTGTACTTCCCAGGTCTTTGATATACACGATGGAATATTACTCGGCCATAAAGAATGACTTTATGACATTTGCCAGTAAATGGATGGATCTGGAGACTCTCATGCTAAGTGAAATAAGCCAATACCAAAAAAACTAAAGATCAACTGTTTTCACTGATATGTGAAAGCTAAACTACAATAAAGCAGGGTGGAGAAGTTCAGTAGATTAGACAAAAGAGGAATGAAGGGGAGGGAGGGGGACAGGAATAGGAAAGGCAGTAGAGGAATCTGACATAATTTTCCTATGTACATATATGAAAATACCTAAGTGAATCCTAGCGTCGTGCCCACTCACAAGAATGGGGTCCTAATTAGAGTAAGATATATTCCATGCTTGTGTAATTTTATTGAAATGGCTTCTACTGTCATGTATAACTAAAAAGAACAAATAAAAAGAAAACCAATGTGTGTGGGTGTGTGTGTCCACGCACGTGTGTGCACTTGGACTAGGAGGTCACCTGACACACTACTGCCTCCACCTCTACCTTCAGCTGTTTCCTCCTACTGGCGCACAGACTTCCAAGTCTGGACTGCATGAGCAGTTACTTAATCCCCTCTGTGACGACGCCAGCGAAGCCCAGGGTCAGGAATTCATAGACAGGGTCTTGAGCCTAACATCAGGGACCAGGTGAGGCTCTGAGGACATTTGAGAACTCTGGAGGAGAAGCAGGCCGAGGGCCTGTGCAGAGACGGCTACGTGACTGGGAGGAGTATGACCACGGGAGAAAGAGCCTGCCATGTGTTGGGGCTCTGTGAAGAAAGGCCCCATAGGTCCTATTAAAGATTTTGGGATTGTGTGTGTGTGTGTGTGTGTGTGTGTGTTGCTGGGGATTAAAGCCAGGGCGCTCTACCACTGAGCCACAGCCATATCCGCAGCCCTTTGTATTTTTTATTTTGAGATAAGGTCTTGCCAAGTTGCTTACGGCCTCAAGCTTGCTATCCTCCTGCCTCAGCCTCCAGAGTCACAGCGCCACCCGCCCAGTAGGATTTCATCTTTCGCCTCAGAGCAATGAAAAGCCACTGAGAGACTTTAAGCAAGGAAGTGTGACCACACGGGCAGTTTGAATACCTCTCTCTGGCGTTGGAACCAACTAGAAGAAGGCAAAGACTAGAAGCAGAGAGACCAGTGAAAAGTGTCCTGCAGCAAGATTTTAAAGTGATAAGGCAAAGGACCAAGGCAGGGGCAGGGGAGGGGGCTACAGAGGGGTAAAGGATGATTCCAAGGTAAACCAGAAGAGCTTGGGAATTCATCTTCTGTGGGTGCGAGACAAGACTAAGGGTAGAGGAGCAGATGGTGCTCAGGCCTCTGCTGGGCCAAAGGGCCAACAGGTGGGTCCATCACGTGCCTCAAAGATTCTGCAAATCCTGGGGGAGAGGCCAGGCTCTGCAGAAGGAGGGCAAGGGCCAAGCCAGCGTGTGGATTTGGCTTTGAACCCCCCGGTTTACTTGAGAACCCCCCCCCCCGGGAGATGAAGAGGAAGTCTCAAGCTCAAAGTCTGGAAAGGAAGGGGAGATTTGGGAAGCATCAGATCAGAAATGGTCTCTGAAGCCACAGAAGTGGACAGAGCACCCTAGAGAGAGAGGAGAGTGGGGAACAAGAGAAGGGTGAGGACGAGTCCTCACCCAGGAGACCCCCAAGGAGGGTCCAGGAGAGCAGGGACGACATCTAGAGCATCCGGAGAAGCTGCAGCCGGAGCAGAGGGTCTACTGTGGGCGGAGTCACCCGGGACCAGTACAGATGAGGACTGGGACGCAGACAGAGACAGAAGTACCATTGTAAACAGGTGTGTGTGTGGGGGGGGTGTTGGGGGCAGGAGGAGGAAAATAAAGCAAGATTGATAAGAGGTGCTATTTGTTGAAACTGGGTAATGGATTCACGAGAGTTTATTATTTTCACATTAATGTCTTTTTGAAAAATTCCATGATAATCCAAAGAAAATATAAGCGGGAACTCTGGGACAAGGAGAAGCTGATACGAAATTCAAAGGAAGGAATATTTCTTTTGACAAACCAAGCCACACCTTGAATAAGAGACTACTTTACAATTAAAAAAAATAAAAATTAAAAATGTTAGATGCAAAAGCATCGGAAAAACTATCACATTTTAAAATAGAATAGTGATTAGGTATACTTTCATATACTGAGTGGGAATACTGTCAGGTGGATGTTTTGTTTATACAGAATGTTTAGTATAGAAAGTGAGGTGATTATCCAGCTTTTCTCTCCTGCCAACCCCCAAGGGTCATCCTATGATGCTTAATTTCAGGTGTCAACTGGCCTGGCCGTGGACTGCCCAGGTATCTGGTCAAACATGATTCCTGGGTGTGTGGGTAAGGTAGGGTGCTTGGGGCGGGAGTAGCACTGAATCAGAGGACCAAGTGGAGTAGACAGCCCCGCCCAAGGCGGGTGGGTGTCCCCCAGTCCCTTGAGGGCTGGATACAAGAGAGTGGCAGAGGAAGGTTGAGTCGGCCCTCCTGCGGCCTGACCGCTTGAGCTGACCCGTTTTCTGCCCTGGCGCCCCTGGCCTGCTGACGGGCTGGAACCGTCCCGTGGCCTCTCCACCTGCTGGGCCTTTGAGCCACTCCACCAGCTTTCCTGGGGGTCCAGCGCGTGGACAACAGAGCGTGGGATTTCTCAGCCTACGCAGTCCCACCCGCCCAGCCGTATCACAAATCTCTTCGTCTAGATATACTGCATTATAATTTCATACTTGGTTTTATTTCTCTAGCGAACCCTAATACAAATCTTATTTTGGGCTGCTCCAACAGAGCAGCAAAGACTGGGTGGCTTCAATTTTTGCTCCCAGTTCTAGAGACTAGAAGTCCAAGACCAAAGCTGATCTGGTGCCTGGGGAGGACCTGCTTCTTGGCTCACAGATGGCTCTTCTTATCTCTTCACACAGGAGAGCAGGGAAGGTGACCATCTCTCTCTTTTTGCTTTTTATAAGACCCTAATGCCATCCAGAAGTCCCCATCCGAATGACCTGGTGCCTCCCAGAGTCCTCACTTCCAAGCGCCACCTCCGTGATATCTGGGACTCAGCGTGCAGGTTTGGGGAAGACTAGGCATTCGGGCCACAGCTTGTGTTATTTCAGTCTCATTTTTGCCCTTCTGCTGAGCCATGGCATTATGTTGTTTCTCTCTCATACTCAAATCTCTGCATGGAAAATTTCAAATAGTATTTTTAAACACTTGAAAAAATATTATTTTATCAAGTTGAGATGAGTAGTGTATCCAGAATAAGACACAGGTGTGGCAGCCTGGGAGTGTCCCACAGAATCCTGATGTTTATTAGCCTGACCTCATTCCAACTCCAAGCTGGTATCTGGGGGGAAAAGGCCTGATTCATTAATCTCTTTTCAAAACTCTATTTAAATTATGCTCAAAATGTCCCATTCTCATCAGTTCATAGAAAAATATGCAAATGACTAATAAATATGAAAAATGTTCTGCACTCAACTAATCAAGGAAATGCAAATAAAACAACAAAGTAATATTTTTCATCTATCAAATTTGAAAATGCATTTTAAACGCCAACACCGACATTGGCCAAGGTGAGAGACAACCCGTTTGGACTCAGGGTAGCACAAACAAAACATTTAGGCTACACAGAGCGAGAGCCCTAAAAGTTGTCATGCCCTTTGACCTCATAAATCCTCTGCTAGAAATCTGCTGTAAGAAATGGTGTGATCAGAGATTCACATGCAAAAGAATCCAATGCTCTGGCTTAATAACAAACATCATGCACATCCTACAGCCACCCACTGCATCACGGTTTTCAAGCTCTGATCAGTGGAGCCCTAGAGTTAAGTGCAGAGAGAACTGGTGGGGTCAGAACGTGGACAAGTAGTCAGACATCTGGGTCACACAGTGATTTTTCTCTATTTTACATTTGAGTTTCAGTTAAGAATCAAAATTTCGTTTTTTTTTTTTTTTGGTAATTGTCTGTTTGTCCTAGCTAGAATGTGAAATCCATGAAAGCCCTATCTTTGAGCAATGGGCTCCTCTCAGATTCTCAAAACTAAGCACAGTGCTTGGCTCACAGTACACATAGTCAATAAACAAATGATGTGTCTTGTGGAGTTAAGTACTTTTTTCCTGATTAAAAAATGGATTTGACAGACAAGATACATCAAGGAAAGAAAACATTAGACCAATATCTCTGAAGAACATAGATGTAAAAATTCTTAATAAAATACTGGCAAATCACATACAAAAACATATTAAAAAGATAGTGCACCATGATCAAGTGGGGTTCATCCCAGGGATGCAAGGTTGATTCAGAATATGGAAATCAATAAATGTAATTCACCACATCAATAAACTTAAAGACAAGAATCACATGATCATCTCAATAGATGCAGAAAAAGCATTGACAAAATATAGCATATATTCATGTTCAAAACACTAGAAAAACTAGGTGATAGTATGAACATACCTCAACATTGTAAAAACTATGTATGTAAACCCAAGGCTAACATCATTCTAAACGAGAAAAACTGAAAGCATTTCCTCCAAAATCTGGAATAAGACAGGGATACCCTCTTTCCCTACTTCTAGTCAACATAGTCCTGGAAACTCTAGCCAGAGAAATTAGACAAAAGAAAGAAATTAAAGGGATAGGAACAGTAAAAGAAGTGCTCAACAATCCCTATTTACCAATGACATGTTCCTATATTTAGAAGATTCAAAAACTCCACCAGTAAACTTCTACAACTCATAAACAAATTCAGCAAAGTAGCAGGATATAAAATTAACATCCATAAATCAATTGCATTCCTATATACTAATGATGAATCAGATAAAAGAGAAATTAGGAAAACTATCCATTCACAAAGCCTCAAAAAAAAAATACTTAGGCATCAAAATAATCAAGATGTTAGAAGATGGAAAGATCTCCCATGTTCTTGGATAGGCAGAATTAGTATTGTCCAAATGGCCATACTACCAAAAGTGCTATACAGATTTAATGCAATTCCTATTAGAAAGAAATAGAAAAAGCAGTCATGAGATTCATTTGAAAAAAATGAAAGGTCCAGAACAGCCAAAGCAATCCCTAGTGTGAAAAGTGAAACAGGAGGCATCACAATACGAGAACTTAAGTTACACCACAGAGCTATAGGAACAAACCAGCATGGGATCAGCACCAAGACAGACACGTAGACCAATGGAACAGAATAGAAGACACAGAGACAAACCCATATAAGTAGTTAACTCATAATAGACAAAGGCATCAAAAACATACATTGGAGAAAAGACAGCCTCTTCAACAAATGGTGCTGGGAAAACTGGAAATCCATTTGTAGCAGAATGAAATTGAACTCCTATCTCTCACCCTGCACAAAACTCAACTCAAAGTGGATCAATGACCTAGGCATTGGACAAGAGACCCTGCACCTACTAGAAGAAAATGTAGGCCCAATTCTCCATCATGTCAGTTTAGGAACCGACCTCCTCAACACAAGAAGTAAAATCAAGATCAATAAATGGGATGGAATCAAACTAAAAACGTTCTTCACAGTGAAGGAAATAATCAGGAGAGGGAAGAGAAAGCTTACAGATTGGGAGAAAATTTTTGCCACCTGCACCTCAGATAGAGCATTAATCTCCAGGATATATAAAGAACTCAAAAAACTTAACACCAAAAAAGTAAATAATTCAATCAATTAATAAATGGGCAAAGAAAGTGAACAGACACTTCACAGAAGAAGAAATATAATTGGTCAACAAATATATGAAAAAAGTGTTCAACCTCTCTATCAATTAGAGAAATGAAAATAAATATTCACTGAAATTTCATCTAGTCAACAATCAAGAACACAAGCAACAAGAATACAAGAATACAAGCAACAATCAAGAATACAAGCAACAGTAAATGTTGGCAAGGGTGTGGGGAAAATGTACACTCATACATCGCTAATAGTGCACCCACTCTGGAAAGCAGTATGGAGATTCCTCAGAAAACTTGGAATGGAACCCATTTGACCCAGTTATCCCACTGGTTGGCTTATACCCCAAAGACTTAAACTCAGCAGACTATAGTGACACAGCCACGTCAATGTTGATAACAGTTCAAATCACAATAGCTAAATTATGGAACCAACTGAGGCACCCTTCAACACAGGAATGGATAAAGAAAATGTGGTGTATATACACAATGGAATAGGAGCCATACGAAAGAATGAGCTTATGATTTTTGCCAGTAAATGGATGGATCTGGAGACTATCGTGCTAAGTGAAATAAGCCAATCCCCCAAAATCAAAGGCCAAGTGTTCTTTCTGATATGCAGCTGCTAACACAGAATGGTGGTGGGGGGAGACGGATAAAAGCTCAGTGGATTAGACAAAGGGAAGTGAAGGGAAGGGAGGGGAGATGGGAACAGGAAAGAAGTAGAGTGAAATTGAACTCCTATCTCTCACCCTGCACAAAACACAGGACATAACTTTTGTATGTTCATATATGAGTACACCACCTGTGAAACTCCACATCACGTACAACTACAAGAATGGGATCCTAATTAGAATATTATAGTTATATTCCATATGTATGTCAAAATACACTCTAGTTTCAGATATTTCTAAAAAGAACAAATAAAATATTTTTTAAGTCAAACTTGGAAGCTTAAATATGCTGGACCTTGCTAAATGATGGTCTATCTGGACCAGGGATTATGGAACATTGACTGTTCTTCTAGAATATCATTTCTTAAGGGCATGAGCAAATGTTCATGCTATATTAGGTAAAAAAAAAAAAGTGTGCTAGTATCCTAGTTTTTCCAAGGATTCTTTTGAAGAAAAATTGACTTTCTAATTGTGGGTCAGAAATTATTACTTTCTCGGGCTGGGGATGTGGCTCAAGCGGTAGCGCGCTCACATGGCATGCGTGCGGCCGGGGTTCGATCCTCAGCACCACATACAAACAAAGATGTTGTGTCCGCTGAAAAACTAAAGAATAAATATTTTAAAAATTCTCTCTCTCTCTTTAAAAAAAAAAGAAATTGTTACTTTCTCTGAGCAATTCTTAAATGATAAAATTTTTAATTTTTCAATGGCTATTAGAAAGCTGAGTCAATTAGTCACTTGTAGCAAATTCCCTTACCTCTATTTTTAGTAGCTATTTCTAACTTATAGATCTTTATTATTTTTATAAGTTCATGGAATCTATCTTAAATCTTATTTTTTAAAACCTAAAGTTATAAATGAATAGATGCATAAAATAAAGTATTTTTAATCTGTGGAGGGAAAACATGTATCCTAATAGACCTAATATTGTTTATAAAAATATTTGTGAGTGGGCCAAAAAAATTGTTAGTAGGGAATACACTGACTATAGAGATCACAGTGACTGCAAACAAACAACAAACAAAAAAACAGGTTTGAGCTTCCCCAATTCATCCCTCCAACCTACCTTCTTTAACACCTGGCAACTACGATGAGGTCTGATCCTGCAGAGCATGCGCAGCGGGTGCTTAGGGCGGTTAAATCTACTCTATGTGACGCTGTAACAGGGAACGTACTCCATTTGTATGTACCACACCAAAACTGACCCCTGATGGGAGGTCTAGATTCCAGGCAGTAATGATGTGTCTGTCTGTGGACTCTTCAGTCATGACCCAGGGGCCACTCTGGGGGATGCTCACAGATGGGGAGGCTGCACATGTGGGGACAGAGAGCCAGTGGGAATCTCTGTACCTTCTCAGCGTACCTAAACCTGCTGTTTAAAAGACAATATATTACATTTGAAAAACAAGTTTGAAAGTGAAATAAGCCTATCCCCCCCAAACCAAAGGCTAAATGTTCTCTGTGATAGGTGGATGCTGACTCACAATAGAGAGGGGGCCACCGGATTGGACAGGGCAGAGGGGTGGGAAGTGGGGGGATGGGGATGGGAAAGACACAAGAATTGGGCACAAGTCAGCAAGGCGCTCTGTGGAAGCAACTAGCTACATGGAATGGACAATGGAGACTATTGAATATTTGACCATTATTTGTAAATTGTGTGCCACATACCCCTTATATCAGTGATACTGATAATAAACCTACACAATATTGATAACAAACCTGGCATTTATCAGTGGACCACTGCCTAAAAACATATTTTACTCAGTGAAGTTCCCAAAAGAAGTACGATTTGCAAATGTAGCCGGAGCCGAAGAAGCCAGAAAGCCAATGGGAAGGGGCACAATGGCAAACAGAGGCAGAGTGAAAAGCCCCTCTCCCCACCCAGGGCCAGAGGAGGCCAGCAATTAGGTTCTGCACCCTGTGTGCAGGGGACTGTGTGAGGCTTGTTCTTCATCTTTCAGGTTCTGCCACATGTAGAGAGAGAAAGTAAGAAATTTGAGAGCAAGAAGGTCAAAAGACCGTCTCTATAATTAGCTAAACAGGCAAATTAAGGTGCATTGATTCCCAGAGGCCAAGGCAGAAAGAAGTGGAGTCTACAGCATCCACCTGGTTCTCCGCACCCTCCGCTATTCATCCAATAAATTGCACTCTTTCTCTCCTAATTAGATTGTGACTTCATGTGCAAACCCAGGTTCCCCGTGCATGTAAACAGTGCTTTATAATTTTCAAATACAATTGTATTATCATTTCACTTGATCCTTGCAACAGTTTTATGAAAAAAGGAATAGCTACATTTTAAAGAGAAAAGAGGAAAAGAGTTTTGTGCGCCTAATTTAACCCTGGCGTGAGAGCCGAGCTCAAGAAGGAAAAAAAAATGTTCCTTTCAAAATGCCTCTGCTTCTGGGTGCACTCAGGTTTGGGTCCTTAACCACTTGGCCTGGCTGTTTCTGAGGCACTTGGCCTTGACCATTCTGGCTGGGGAAGAAGACAAACTCACCTGCAACGGAAGGGCCACCCTGTGTTCTTTACACCCTGGTCTCCGCCCGATGGTGAGAGCTTCTGAGAGGTAGAGAGGCCACCTCTCTTCTAGTCCTCCATCTTCATCTTCTTCCTCAGTAAGAACTCACACGCAATAGGTCCCCGAGAAGCTTAGAGCAAGATGGTTTCTCCAGGCTGCCTGGGGGACAGGCGAGCACCACACTGCAGGGGGACACACTGCTCTGAGATGCCATGCAGCCTCAAGGAGAAGGGCAGTCTTAGCTACTGAGAAGACACAGCATCTGAGCTTCCTCTCAGGGAAGGGGTGTGGAGAGAGAAGGGAGGGAAGGCAGAGAAATTGTTGGACCTCTACCTGTTACGGGAAGTTTCAGAGACTTGGGTGCTGGATCTTCAGACAATCTGACAGGGTCGCCATCAGCCCCGTCTTTCAGAAGACAAAACTGAGGTTCAAAGAGGTTAATTTCTAGATTAATGGCATAATAGCTAAATATGAATCTGTGGTCTCAAAGACCATCCTTTTCTGCTTGAACCAGTGATTCTCAAAGTGTGGGTCCCAGGCAGCAGCAAGAGCATCACCTGGGAACTTGTGAGAAGCAGAGAACCTTGGGGCCCCCCTGACCTGCTGAATCAGAAACATCAGGGGTGGGGCCCAAGAAGTTGTGCTAGCAAGGTCCCCTGCCAAACACTCAAAAGTGACCCCCGCACAGGTCAACCAAGGTTTGCTGCAAAACGCCAAATAGGAAATGTTTTAGGTTTCGCAGTCCAGATGGCCAGTGCCGCAACTTCTTGACACTACTGTTGTAGCACAAAGGCAGCCACAGATGATAATAAACAAATGAGCAAGGCTGCGATCCAGTATGCTTTAATTACAGACAATGGAATCTGAATTTTATATCATTTTCATAAAATATTATTCTTCTTTTGGCTCCCCCACCCCCATCATTTAAAAAGCCCTCTCTAGGGGCTGTACAGAATCAGGCAGCAGGCTGGATTTGGCAACCGCTGCCCTAGAGTCAGACCATGCTACCCAGGACCCAGGAACTCTGAGTTGGGAGAATGATGCAAAGAGAAGCAACTCTAAAGCAAGGTAAAATGTTGTAAATGACGAAACTCTCTAAGGCCCAGTGAAAGTAGACAGCTGTCTGGTTGAGGCAAACAGGAAGGCTTCCACTAAGAGGTGACAATCTGTGTGTGCCTTGCAGCATAAGTAGGAGTTCAACAAGTAGAGAGAATAGATATAAACTACATAGAGAAAGTAGCTAGGCAGCAGAGTGAGACTATATATGCAAGGCACCCACCCCAATTGCCACTTCTACCCCAAATATTCCAATTCCTTGGGCTAAACATGCTTTGGAAAATTGCATTATGTAAAAAGAACTTCAATGTTCCTGTG
Source organism: Marmota marmota marmota (assembly GCF_001458135.2). NCBI lineage: Eukaryota > Metazoa > Chordata > Mammalia > Rodentia > Sciuridae > Marmota > Marmota marmota. The sequence continues at coordinate 6,340,757 of NW_026000222.1, read as the reverse complement.
AGTACCAACTAAACTGAAGCATCAGGAAGAAACCAATTGCAACCACCAAAATCGCAGCCCTGCACGTGGAAATCATCATCAGCAATGGGTTCCTACAGGCCTCATGTTTGGAGAGGGTGTCTTATTCCTGCAACAGATATTTCATGTTGCAAACTGGACTATATGAAATATGCTCCCAAGTATCGTAAATTGCAAGAAATGATTCTTTGGAAATATTTTCTAGTTGTACAAATTAGTTCCCTTGAGAATTGCTTTGTTTTCCTAATTATTTACATGCTGTCTTCAAACACAAAAAATCCCTTTATGATTGTAAATTATGATCAACTTCGGAGGAGTTTTTTTCAAGTTACACATTTTCATTAAATTTGCATCGATGCTAGCTATTAAAAGGAAATGCTATCTGTATAGTAATAGTTCCCAGAATAAGAAAGGAGGGAAATGATCAAGTTGGTAAGGAATAATAAATTTGTGTCCCAATAGATGCCAACTTCATATAGCAGAGCAGTCAAGAAATCAGGTTCTGAAGCTAAACTCTCTGGGTTCAAGGCCCCGCTCTGCCCTCACAACTATTTAACCTTAACAAATCACTCCTCTCTCAGAGCCCCAGTGTCCTTAGCAATAAGGCAAAGAAAAGTAATATACCCACCTCTGGTGGAGGATATGTTTGCAAAGTACAGGAAAGGGGCTCCATATGTTTTAGTCATCATAATTATTTCCCTGTGAACTCTTTCCTCCAAAAATAAACAAATTCACTTTTCTATTTTCTAAACTAAAATTATGTCCCCTTTCCACTACTGCCTGATATGGTGGCAGTTTAGGACAGGGCCTGATGAGTAGATCCTTGCTCTCTCCCTTTCCCCTCTTGGGCACTGGGGGGATCCGAAACTTCTCACCCAGCTAGGGGAGGCAGAAGACAGAGACGCTGAGTATGTGGCCACTCCTCTGCCATCCTCCACCAGCAGGATCAGCTGGGGAGAGCAGGGCAGAAGTTCCACCTTTAGGATCCTTACCCGATAGGGACATACCAATGACTGAAATGGGAGTCCTTTGGGACGCAGAGTGAACAGGGTATTTGTATCGTCTGAGAGTGGCTGAAAAAGCTATCAGGCCCATCAGCTCCTCCCCGCAGGGGCAAGAGAAGAACTTGTTCCATGATGTGGGTAGGCGTGGGCAGAGGGGACAGCAAAATCAAGCTGACTTGGCTCACCTGCATGGGGTCCAATTACTTAGGATTGTGCATAGACTGTCCACAGGCAGTGGGTGTGGGACAGGCTCAGGCTTAGAGACGAAAGGACCTGAAGTCCACCACCATTAACCCTGTTGAGAGACAGTTTTTTCCTCTAAAACCTGGGACACAGATGGGTGGGGTACTAGATGAGACGAGGCTGCAGAGTTGTGGGCACAGTGCCTACCTTGCAGTGGGCCAAGTGAACAAGAGCTGCGCTTGTCCCAGCACTTAGTACCCATCTGCTCACTCCTGTGCACCGGTCACCTGCAAAGTCACTTGAGTGTTCACTAACAGACACGCCAGACGCTCCCACCTGTCCGATGATAGCCCAGCACCACCCCCCATGTTCCCCTCACCCCAGGTAACATTGAACTTGGCATTCTTTACTTATTACCATTCTCCTGTCCATTGGCTCATTGGCCAGGAAGGAAAGTTCCCAGGGCTCGGAGGACAGTCAGGTGAGCTCACACCCCACACTGGGTTCCATCTCCCTGGTAGGTGCTCTGCCACACCTGCTACTCCACCTTTCTTGGAGCTGATCACATTGGATTGCAATGACCAACACTCTCTCCATTCTCTCCATTCTCTGTGAATTCTTTCATAACATGGATGGGATTTTTCATCCCTGGATCGTCACTGTCTAGCTCCTGGATTTCTCCTGGATTTAACATCATGTATTAAGGTATGAGAACAAGCATCTTGTTTAAAAATAACTATGCTGTATACAGTGTGTGCTCTGTATACAATGATGTTTGTAATTGTAAGCGTTCCCATGTGGCCATCACCCTAACCAAATGTTTTCTCATTGATCTTCTTTATTTGCCCAGCAAGCTTCACAAAAATCCCCTGCACCTTCACACAGGATCTGGCTGCTAAAATCCCGTATATGAAACCAATGTAGGATGCTCCCCTAGAATGCCCTAATCCCTTGGTACCTACCTCCTCTGGAAAAGACTTCCATGAAGGGAGGAATCAGCTTCGTTCTTCAGACAGTAGAAAATAAGACTCTGAAAGCCAGTCTAGGCAGCCCGTGGGACCCACCTCCGGACAAAGGTTTCGTCACTTCCTTGAAAGAAAACTCCCCACACCTTGCGATCCTGCATGTTCCTTGCACACTGCACTAAACACTAGGACTAGGGGCAAGAGCACCTCTACATCCCCGGAGACCAAAGCCATATCAGGTCACCGGCTGCCACACTCCGGGGTTCCCAGCTGTGGCAGGGCAGGCGTGCTGTTTCCAGAGCAACTGCAACATCGGGCTTTACCACTGCCACAGGTGGGGAGCCCCACATCCCCGCACGCAGTGACACACCCACGCACCCGTTGCTCCAGCACGTGCACGCAGGCAGGCACACTCAGACAGATACCAAACCCAGAGGCCAGCCCCTGTGTTATGTGAATGTTCAACTCTTTTACAAAGAAAAGAAAAAGCCATCTTATTTCCTAATCCGGCCAGAAGAGCTCACTCCCCAAGTGAATACAGTGAGCTGGCTTCTTATCTGTTATTTAATATTTCTTACAGGAACTTGGGGGAAATTGACAAGTCGGTGCTCTGTATGCATTTGTAAGTGTCTGCTGATCCTGTCCGATCAGTTTATTTCCCACATGGGCTGAGAAGGGCCCAGGGGGCCGGGATCACCTCTGGCCTGAGATGTGTGGCCCCCGCCCGTGGCTTCAGTTAGTGACCTCGCATGGGTCCTCCATCCCCGGGGCTACTTCTTCCTCTCCCTGCCTTCTCTTTCCCCGTCCTCCCTAATGCTTTGCTCTTGTTGGAACTGCTTCCCAGGAAAGTCAAAAACCGGAAAGCTCCTCTGGTTGGTTCAGGCAGGAGTTGTGAGCCTGCGGTGGGATGTGCCCCCAAATACAGGACGGAGGCAGAGAAACACTTTGGTTCTCCAAAGGGCCCAGTGTAAAATGGGGCAGGCCAAGGCAGGCTTTGATGAGCAGGGTCTGGGGGCACTTCTGCAGCCTGGGACTCTGGGGCTTGATAGAGGAAGTTGTGCTGGATTTCAGCCCACTCACACCCTCAGGGCGGCACTGAGAGCCCAAAGCTGCGGGAATGGGTGGGCAGTCTTGCCCCTCGACCAGAGCTCCCAGCCTCGAAGTGCCAGTCCCCACACTGTTCTCTCTGCTCTGCCTTCACAAGCTCAGAGGTCTGAGACCAGGCTCCTCTCAACCCAAAGAATCTAGCCAGGGCCTTAAAGGGAGCTCAGTTCTCTATGTGAAGAGCCAAGAGTAAACAGGACTTTGGAAAGCCACACTGTGGTTAGGAGCCCAGATCCAACCCGCGACGTCGCCGGGGCCTGGTCATCCTCCTGTGCCTCATCCCTCTCTTCTGAACACTGAAGAGCTGATGGCTCCTACACCACTGTGTGGCTCTGGGGATGGCAGGAGGTCACATCAGCAAGCTCATGGTAAGTACACAGTAAAGGTCATCTGCCCTGATTTCCCCAAACAACTCCAAATCCAACTAAATTTCCCAAAGTGGTGAATGCTTTGTTTTCATGTAAGAGGCGCTCTTCTCCCTGTCCGCCCAACCTCAGCTCCTCATCCCACAGTAAGTTTATTGTCAGTGTCTGGGAATTGGAGCTGGTGGATGAGCGTGACCTTGGAGAGTTCCACTTGCAGCTTCACCATAAGGCAACAAGGTCATCCACTAGACACCGGACAAGCCCCGACTCTACAGGATCAGGAGTACACAGAAGTACAGAATGACAAATACAGACTCTTACAAGCAAAAAAAAAATAGAATTCACTGAAATTCCATTTTTAAAGGTGGACGATGAAGAGATTTTGTACCAAGAAATGGAGGAAACTACTGGGTCAATGTCCTCTCTGTTTCCTGAGGCCTGGTGCCATCATGGCGTTTGCCAGTACGAAGGGTGCACAGAGCGGCTCAAGGGCACGGTCACTGCCAGCATCCCCCAGCCTCCCCTGCCTGATGCCAGCACTTGGTAGGCCCTGGGTGCTGACATTTCTTCCTGAACTTCCCTGGATTTCCAAGCCTGGATGAGGGGTTCCTTTGCTGTGTTCCCACTGTCTCCTATTATATCAGAGGATAGTATTGTTTATTTCTGTCCCCCGAGACTCCGAGCTCCAAGGACAGCAGGGTCACTGTCTCTTTTTCTATGCTGTGCCCTCAGCATCCAATAGAGTCCCTTGCACATGGGTTGCAATATTCTTGTAATGAATTCTTGGCAGTGATGAAGAGGATGAGTCAAGGTCAGTGTGAGGGAAGATGAGTCAAGGTTTCTAAGGAGCTTTTAGATGGGTACAGGCACCGAGCCGGGTGTTTAAGAGGGGATTCTTGGCTCTGCTCCCAGCACAATCTGGGCAACCAGACAAGTAGTCACTTCCACTCAAAGACAAGGAAAAGAGGGCTCTGGAATTTCTTAAAGTGGGGAACACAGGGGAACACGGGATAATGGATCAAGCAAACCTATGTGCAAAAGAAAAATTAATTTATGGATATTTCCAGGGTCCATATCCACCAAGCTAAGAATGCATGCAGTAACACAAATCCCAGCTGTTTGTGTATGATTTGGACCAAGAAACTCTACACACGTGCCTTAGCCAGAGTTGAGAGAGAAGTCAGAACAGGAAGACCAGACTGGGCCTGCTGTGGGAGGGAGGGAGACCAGTGTGGACTTAAACCTGGTGCCAACATTTATGGCTATGATTGGCTGCCATCCAGCTCAGAGCCTGCATCTTATAGGGTGAGGTGCTGAGCAGGGATGTGCTGGAGGTGGCACGCAGGAAGGGCTGGTGCCAAGGCTCCTGGGAAGGACCCGTCTCCTAGTAAATAGCCAGACGTTTAGAGAGCACCCTTCCCTGGAGCACCGCTGCTTCTCGGTCACAAATAAGAACGGCTAGCAGAACAGAAACTTGGCTGGGGAAAAAGTTTTCGAAGCTGCCGAGGGAATCTTGTGCCTTTGAGTGCAGCCAGTTCACCTACTAGGGGGCTCAGAGTGACAATGGGCAGTTTCTGCTGGGCAGTTTCTCTGGAGGAGCATTGTCAAGGTCACTGGGCAGCACTGGAAGGTGGGCCATTCAGGGACTTCTTACAGGAAAACCTGTTTGAGGTCATCTGTCAGTCAACCGGTTCTTGCCGGGCGCCCAGTGTGCTAGGGATGCAGCCATCCAGAGAGCTGCAAGGTCTGTTGGCAGTTCAGCCCGGATGCAGCAAGGAACAGTACAGCTGAGGCCTCCTCAGTGTGAGGCTGCGTCACCTCCGGGTGCCATCGCTTCCCTGAGGATATACACAAGCCGCCCCTGCCTTCGTCTCTTTTAAAAACCAAACCAGTCTGCACAAAGTGGGTGTGCCCGGGAGACACACTGAAAAACTTAGGGGGGGGCAGAACAAAGGGAAGAACCAAAAGCCAGATGGTGGCTATCTTGCTCCTGGACCACCCAAGAGACCGAGGCAGAGGTGCCATTATGAGAACCAGGACTGCACGGCTCGGTGGGCAGCCATAAAAAAGTACCACAGCCTGGAAAGCTTAAACCATGGTTACCTCCTGGATCTGGAGGCTAGAAGTCCAAGAGCAGGGTGTCAGCAGGGTGGTTTCTTCTGCGGCCTCTCCTTGACCCGCAGAAGGCCATCTCCCCGAGTCTCCATGCAGTCTTCCCCCTGTGCTGGGTGACCTCTGTGTTCTAATGTCTTCTTATAAGAACACTAGTCACATCAGATCAGGATCCTCCTAAGGACCTCATTTTAACCCCACCTTTTGGTAAAGGCCCTATCTCCAAATGTAGACATATTCTGAGGTGCTGGGAATCATGACTTCAACATGTGAATTTGGGGAGACATAATTCAGCCCATAAGGAGGCCCTATAATCAGAACTAAGCCGTCAGCTTCAGGGATGACCTGGTAATGAATCTCAGAGTTGAGAGCTTCCTTGTGATCTCGAGCCAACATCTCAGGCACTTCCCATTTATGGCGTTTTTATTTTTTATTGTCAACTTCTGAGATGGAGCTGGTTGGGGCTTTAAAGTATCATCCATCAACTTGATCACTCCAAACTGGACTCATTCACATCCAAAGACTGAAAAACCTTCCCAGGCCACTTAGAAAGCAGAAGACCAGGTTGCTTTTTCTACTGTAGTGAGTTTCCTGAAATTGCAAGCCCAAAGGCACCAGAGAATTGAATCCCATGCAAATAAGCATGATTCCACAGGAAAGAGGCGTAAGTCCCATCCCAGAGCCACCCAGGACACTGACAGCACATCAAGTAGGAATGATGCTGCGTCTTTACCCACCAACCACAGTAAGGTAGGAGGAAAGCCCCCCTGACGTGTGCAGAGAGGACAGGGGATGTTGGTATCAGCCCTGACATCAGAGTAGAGGCTTGTTTCCTCTCCTCTCTACCTTCCCAGTGTTATCTACCTTGAAAAGACACAAGTGGAACTGGACAGCCCTGCACTGGGCTCCAGGTCCCGGCACAAGGTTTGCAAAGGTGTCTCAAAATGACCCTTGTTATGTTCCTCTCCAGTTTTGTCCCTCTGAAGAAAAGGTGCCTTAGCCCTTGTTTTCGTCAAGATTCTTGCTTACAAGTGACAGAAATCTATCTAAACCAAACCAGCGTAGGGGGGGAAGAGGACTTCATTGTCTCAAGGTGAGAGACTTTTGGAGGGAGCAAGCTTTAAGTAGGTGTATCGGTTGCACACTTTCCTCAAGTGTGCTCTGAACCTGAGTGTGACCTTACTTGGGAATCGATCTTTGCAGATGTCATCAAATTAAGACGAAGTCACATTAGATTCAGGTTTTGTTTTTTTTTAATAATGAGAGAGATATTTGGATAAAGACACATGTACAAGTAAAGGAAGCCATTTGATCACAGAGGCCCAGATGGGAGTGAAGCTTCCATATAAGCCAAGGACTGACAAAAACTGTCAGCCACTACCAGAACCTGGGGACAATCCTGGAACAGGTTCTTCACAAGGCCTTTGGAGAGAGCGTGGCCTTGCCAATACCTTGATCTCTGGTTCTAGTCTTTAGGACTGGAGAGAACTGAGGTCTGTTGTTTCAATCCATCCAATCTGCGGTTACTTGTTAGGGCAGCCACAGGACACTGGTAGGGTGGATAAGAACCTGGGGAGATAGCGTGCGCAGCAACCTGCCCAACACCATGCGGCCCAGTGGTAGAGCCAGGGGTTTTAGAGCTGCTTTATTGAAGTGCCATTTACATGCCATACAATTCATCCATTTTGAATGTACAGTTGGCCAGGTGCCGTGGCACATGCCTATAATCCCAGCAGCTCAGGAGGTGGAGGCAGGAGGATCGCAAGTTCAAAGCCAGCCTCAGCAACTTAGTGAGGCCCTAAGCAACACAGCAAGACCCTGTCTCCAAATAAAATATCTAAAAGGGCTGGGGGATATGGCTCAGTGGTTAAGTGCCCCTGGGTTCAACCCCTGGTACCCAAAAATAAAAATTTTAAAAACTGAAATGTGCAATAAATGGCTTTAGTATATTCAGAGCTGTGACCCTGATCCTATGAGAGTGCTTGCATGCAGCCTGGCTTTCAGACCATGCCCTCAGAGTGCTACACTGCTAAAAGGAAAGAAAGAAGACACCCTGAGCAGATTTTAAAAATCCTAACTGTCCCCACTGGGCTGTGTCCCACTGTGTCCCACTGGTTCTTCACAAGGGCTTTGGATAGAACGTGGCCTTGCCACTACCTTGAAGTGGGCTTTGGATAAACAAGCACTCAGTGGGGCCCAAGAGTTCTGGGCTGGATCTGAAATGTTCTCCCAAATCTCCTGTGTTGGAAGCTTGTTCAGAGGTGGGCCTTCAGGAGGTGACTGGAGCACAGGGCTCTGACGTCCTCAATGGACTGACGCACTGATGGACTCATCACTGGACGGCACACTGGAAGTGGTGGAAACTTCGGAGGTGGGCCAGGTTGGAGGAGGTAGGTTTGGGGAGTGTGCCCTAGAAGACTATATTTTGTCCCCTGGCCTTCCCCTACCCTTCCTGGCTGTCACAGGGTACGCAGCTTTGCTCCACAACGTTCTCCCTGCCATTGTGATGTCCTACATTGCCACAGGCCCAGAAACAATGGAGCCATGAACTGAAATCTCTGAAACCATGAGCCAAAATAAGTCTTTTCTCCTTTAGGATGATTTTCTCAGGTATCTTGTCACAGTCATGGAAAACTGACTAACATACATAAGTGTCTTTTTACCTTATAAATTCCAGACTCCCTCTCAGAGGCCAAGTCCAGTTAAATGAACACCCCCGGCTGTAACTTGGATATGGTCTGCTTTGGTTCCAGCACAAGGTTCATGTGCTGGAAGTGTGGTCCTCAGTGTGGTGATGTCAAGAGGTGGGCCTAATGGGAGGGGTTTGGGTCATTGGGGCACTGCCCTCAGAAGGAACTCAGATAGTTCTCATAAGACCCTGAGTTAGTTCTTCAAGAGCAAGTTATTACAAAATCTTGAGCCTAACCCTGAAATGCTTTCTTGCTGCCAGTCTGGTGATGTGATCCCTCTGTTATGGTTTCTATTCACCATGAGGTCCTCACCAGGGTCAATCTGATGCTTGTGCCATACTCTTGGATCAACAGATCTTTGAGCTAAATAAACTTATTCTTTATAAAGTAGCCTGCCTCAGGTATTTCATTGTAGTAATGAAAAACTCTTTGTCACTGTAGTGAGTTACCAGGAATTGCACAGCTACTAGTATACCTCCCTCAAAAAGACACCCTCCCCAAATACCAAGTTAATAGACACATAATCCAATGTATGAATAATGTAACATTTCAGATGTAACTTGGGATCTGCACCTAAAAGATGTCTACAGAATATCAACTGCCTTCGAGTTATATGCACCTCAATATTTATATACAAATCGTATATCAGGTGGCATGTGGGTACTTTTATCATGATTCATGTGATGCAAGGCAGCTTCACAGAGTTAGAAGGCAGGGGCCTAAGGAGACCTGCATATCACTGCCCTAACAGCTGTGGCCTCCATGCCAAGAGACAACGCTGAAATTCTCTCACAACCTTTGCAACCGTGGAGTTCAAGGTCTTTACTAACCTGTGCCTTTCAGCGTTGCCTGCAAACCCAGCCCGGGCATTCACACGCCCAGAGAACTCTAATTCACTTTCCCTTGGAGGCTTTTCACGTTGACTGCAAGAGAAATGCAGCGGGTTGGCCCTTTCTCAGGACGGAACTGACTTGCTGAGTGGCAGCCCGCAGCCTAGCAGGACAGAGGAAAACAGGCTGTCGCTGGGGGGTAAATGATCTGTCCAACAAGCCAGTGGCACTTGGAAGTCACAGCTCCCAGAAGGGAGACAGGCAAGGCTGCACCTCCCGTCAGTCAGAGGGTAGCAATTCTTCAGGTCATCAGTCAAAAGCCTCCTTGGAAATGAGAAACGACCGGAACGCCAGGCCGTTTAAGAAGGTATTTATTGTGAAATGTGGAGGCAGCAACGCCTTCCCTGAGATGAGACAGGCGCTCAGCATGAATTATGCCAGATAAGAGGAGAGACAGCAGCAGGCACCTGGGTGTAAATGAGACCAGCGCTTCAGCCCAGCCCTGGGAGGAAGAAGAATCCTGGGGAGGGAGAGGACCTCGGTGCCCAGGGCCATGGGAAGGGACACAGATGATCCCATAGCCCAAGGCAGGACAGTCTTGATGGCACTGCAGAGGGCCTTTGGGCCTGCATGAAGAAGAATGAGGCTGCATCCATCACAATGTGAACCGAAGGTCACAGCTGAAATGACTTGTTGCCTGGAATTTGCTTCAAAACACTCCAGAAAAGACAGGGGGGTGGATAGGTAAAATGAGCCTGGCAAGGTATCGATAACTGCTGAGGCTGGGTGAGGGGTAGTTGAGGGTTCATTATATTATTCCTTCTACCCTTGTGTGTATTTGATGAGTTTGAAATTTTCAATATTGAAAAACATTTTTTAAGAAAATAAATCTTTTTCCTGCATTCATATATCTTATCTCTCTGCAGATACACACTTTGGAGCCAGATCCAGCCATGTTTTTTAGGCTATAAACTAAAAAAATTGTATTTTGGATAGAGACACACACATACCAATATTGTAATTGCTACATCTATATTATGGCATGTCAAGTTCAGTGCCAACCAATCTAGGTACATTCCATCCCAAGAGGCAAGGGACTTATTAAACCAGCCAAGGTCAAAGGGCTCCAGGTTTCAAACCCACCTCTGTCAGACTCCAGCCAGAATCTTACCCTCTCAGTGTACAAACCAGCAGAATGGCTCCTATCTGTCCACCAGTCGAGGTCAGAGGACTCCCAGTCCTACCTGGCTGGTTCTACTCTCCCTTTCCGTATCTTACACCAACGCCATGCCCTTCTCAAGCCCCTGGCCCAAGTCTGTGTGCAAGGGGTCTGCAGTGGCAGCTTCTGTATGAAAAGCTGCCCGTTCTCACAGATCTGCATTTGGCTGCACAGTAAGACCCCAGAACTGAGTTGGGGGGCTGGAAATGTGAGAGGCAAGAAGAGCATCCAAGTGTCCAAGAGAACATAGAACATAGAACATACATCAGAATTTCCCCAGTTAAGAGGTGAGGAAGCCAGGGTAGTTTTCCCCCAGCTCCTCACTGGCTGAATGCTGCTTCTGCCGTTAGTACCTCTTCAGCCCTTGTAGCCTGACCTCTGTGCACGGGCCACCACAGGCCCTTTGGTGGCGAGTCATGGGTATGGCAGTGGGATGCTGTCGGCCCATGGGCAGGGCATCAACAGCACAACTTTCAATCCACTTCACCTGGCCACCCTACATTCCTTCTGTAGATCATTCTGTGATGCCTACTGAGCCCGCAAGCCAACACCATCCTGCCAGTGTGCCTGCACACATCTTCCTCCAAGTTGGTTTGCCAACCATGAGCTGCATTAGTTCTCAGCTTTTACCATTCCAGTTATCCAGCTATGGGTTCCGTACTCTCAGATGCAGGTACTATGACTACAGCTACTCCCACTCAAATGCAGCTGTGTTTATGACCGTGCCAACGCCACCACTCTATGTCCTTTCAGATCACCACTGCCTAGAATATCAATGCCCAACTATACGTGTGCAATGGATCGATCAGTGCCCACTGAATTCTTGGGGATGTGAACTTTTGCCCGTGACTATTTTCTCAGGATATATTTCTGGAAGCACAATTACTGAGTCATTTGTCCAAGAATTAAAATGTCTTGTTTACATAAAGAATAAAATATTCTATGGACCCTTCCCAAGTACTGGGGCTGCCATGAAACTTTCCTTATCTCTAAGGTCATGGCTCCCTACATATATGCTCTTGGCTTTTGTTGTGTTGTTATAAGAAATAGTCTGGTGTAACTTATCATAGCAGTGCATAGTGGTTGAAAAAGACTGTTCTACACATTTCTAGTACATGAAGGCCCATGTGAGAGATTATCCTGTTTCCAGTTGCCCCTGTAGAAATGACGTAACTCTTAAAGACCTTCTTAAAAACTGTGCAATTAACAGCGTCTCCCTTTTTGGTTTGACTGGCAGGATGCTCAATATCAAATCTGGGGTTGATTCCCCATTCTATATATAATCCCTCTGAGTTTGATTTTTTAAGTTCCTGTGTACATTTTACCATGTTATCCGTGTGTGTGTGTGGTGGGGGGATTGTAAGCTGATTCAAAATCTTTTGTGGAACATGAAAGATATAAACAAAAACAGACAAGAGAGACCAATTTCCTGCTCTGGTACCAGAGAGAATCCAGCAAGCCCTGCAAAAGGAGGCTGCCCGCTTCCCTACCTGCAGGCCTTCTGCTCTCAGCTCTAGAGAGAGGATGCACAGTCATAGAAAATGTCACAGCCCCAGAGTTCTCAAAGTCTGAGTCCTCCCTCCAAGACAAACCATCACTAGACCTGATCTTGGGGCCTTCACTTCTTCAAGTGGGCAGCAAGGAGGTCCCCACATGACCTCAAAGATCCCTGCCAGGGGCGTGAACACCTGCTCAGGCTGACTCCAGAGCACAGCCAGCCAGTTAGGCTCCCACAGCTGGAGAGACCCACAGGCAAGACCATGAGTGCCTGACCAGCATACAGGCACACCTTCTGCCCGGTCCCACAGTGTGGTGGAACCACCATCAAGCTGGGCAGTGTCAGGCTCCACAGAACCCTCGGCCTCCTCGCCTCTGAGCAACCTCGTTGGTGACTCAGCGTACTCCAGGGACATCAGTACGTTTTCCCAGTCTCCACTCCTGGAGAGTCTGACACAGCAGGACTGGAGTGGGTCCTGGAAATCCGATTGCTAACGAATACTCCAGGTGATTCCAAAGACCAAGCAAACCTGGAAAGCAACCACAGGAGAGCCACGATGGTAGATATGTGGGGTCTGCTGCCTGTGGCCACGCAGCGCTCACGTCCCATTTTGGTCTAGATCAACCCACCTACCAGTTTATACCTGCTCTTGCGCTAGAACCATTCCCCTACCAAGTAGGCAGGGTTTCTCAGCTTTGGCACAACTGACATTTCAGACTGCATAATTCTTGGGATGGGCTGTCCTGAACACTGTCGGATGCTTAGCAGTGTTCTTGGCCTCTACCCACACCAGTTGCCAATCAAACATGTCTCTAGATACTGCCAAGTTTCCCTTGGAAGAAGGATCAAGAAAGATCACCGCGACCACCACCACTGAGAACCACTGCAACCCAGGAGACCCCTCAGTCTCAGACAACTGAGACAGCTACTCACCCTTAAGCACATTCCCTGTAGAGGGCTGAAGGGAGCCAAGTGCCACTGAGAATCCCCAAGTTCCTCCAGCTACCCAAGTCCAGATCACAACTGGGAAGGGAACCATGACTATAGTGGGGCTATAAATAAGAAATTCATTGAGACGTCCCACCCAAGGAAGCCAGAGACGTCTGAGCACCCACCTCAGGAGACTGTGAGCTCCCTGAGGGCAGAAAACCGAGATTCTCCTGCCTCGATGATGCTCTAGTAGTCCGCACAGAGCATGCGAAATGTGATCAATAAGTAATTGCTGGGGGCTGGGATTGTGGCTCAGTGGTAGAGCGCTCGCCTAGCACTGGTGGGACCCGGGTTTGATCCTCAGCACCACATAAAAATAAAATGCATTGTGTTGTGTCCATCTACACCAAAAAATAAATATTTTTCAAAAATAAGTAATTGCTGATGGTTAGTGGGTGGATGGATGATTGGTCCATCAATCAATAGGTGAATAGGTGGATAGATAGATAGACAAATGGACAGATGGATGCATTGACTCTGAGGGACTACGGTTAGGTACCCAGTCTTGCCAAGTGTCAGCATATAGAATGTGGAAACTACCTTCTCTGTAGGGCTGCTGGAGGACGAAATGAGAAACTGCACTGCGGCATATGGCTCCCAGGATTAAAATGCCTAATGAAGTGCCTAGCACGCGGTAAATGCCACCTTCTTCCTTTTCTGGGGTCCAGAGAACTAATTAAATTTAATTAAATGATTCTGAAAGATGAGGAAATAGGAGAGGTCCTCACAATGCCTGTAACACTGACAAGCAGGAGCAAGGGAGATTGCAAACATTCTTATCTTTTATGTCTATCTAGTGGCCATAATTTCACACTGTTCCTAATTCAGATAATGGATCCAATAAATGAGATTCCACACTGTCCTGCCATGTGCCCACTGTCCTGCGTGCCCTGGCATCTGGGAATCTTTAACAACCAGCCCTCTGTGCATTAGGTTGGTTCTGCTTCTGAGCCGTTTGGACTCTCTTGCCCTAAGTTTCACAGAGTGTTAGTCCTCCCAGCCGCCCTGCAGTCCAGAGGAAGAGGAGGGAAGAAGGCAGCAGCCCAGCCTTCGTTGGGTAGTATAAACCTGGGGACTTTTCCCTTGGCTCAGCCAGAAAGACCCTAACCCATGACCTTATCAAGATCTGCAGATGCCCTTGGACTGAAACTTATCCTTTGTCTCCCTCCCTCTCTCCCTCTGTCTCATAATGTGTATTTTTTTTCTTTTCTTCCCTGATTTCTTTCCCCCCCTTCCTTATGAAATACAATTAGAGCATATGTTTAAGGTGAATACATACACATATTCATTGTGAACTGATCACCATAACCAAACTAATCATCACATCACCTCTCACAGTTTCAATTTTTATGTGTTAAAAACATTTAAGATCTACTCTCTTAGCCATTTTCAAGAACGCAATACAGTGTCTTCACCATATCCACCATACTGCTGTTTAGACCCCCAGATTGACTTATCCTGCATAAATGAAACCTTGTACCCTTTGGCCCTTTGTGACCACCATTCCCACCCTGAATCCTATTCTTTAGAGAGGAGAGACTGACAGATTTATATGAACAACTCAAACATGAACTGAAAAACAACTTCAATGAGCCTCAAATGAGGACTCGAGGAGATGGGACAAGGCATGGCCCATGGAGATGGCCTCTCCCAGGAGGGCTCTGGACCAGGGGATTTGAAGGGCGGAGCTTCTATTCCCAGGCAGAGGCTCCTCCATCTCCTGGGAGAAGGCTCTGATGGCCCCACCCACCTGCAGAGCTTCCTCTCTATCATTCTGCCCACCACTGTCACAGGACTCCTGTCCCCACCCGCAGCATTCCCTGGGTTCCTGGCACATCCCAAGCCATTCCCGGCTCAGGGTTTTCTGTGTGCCACTGCTCCCCTGGAGCTTAGCTTCAGAGCACACCAATCCTGCCGCCCTCAGGGAAGCCTGTTCTAACCCACCTGACCCCAGATAAGGGGCACCCTGTGTTTCCATTGTGGATACTGTTGTATCTTTGAAAATGTTGGTGGAATAATTTGTTTATGTCTGTTATGGGCCAAATTGAATCACATCCCCCCACCCCAAATTCATGTGTTGAATCTCTGACCCCCAATATAATGGTATTTAAAGAAATGGTCTTTGGAAAGAAATGAGGTTTAGATCAGGTAATGGGGAGGTGGTGATCTTCATGCTTGGATTAAGCCCTTGGGAGAAGAGACAACAGAGGGGCTGAGCTGTGGCTCAGCAGTAGAGCGCTTGCCTGGCACGTGCGAGGCCCTGGGTTCAATCCTCAGCACCACACAAAAATAAGAAAATAAAATAAAATAAAATAAAGGTATTGTGTCCAACTACAACTGAAAAATAAATATTTAAAATTAAAAAAAGAAGAAGAGACAACAGAAAGCTTGCTTGTTCATTCACATTCCCCCTCTCCCTCTTCCCCTCTCTTTCTTTCTCTCCCCCCCTCCCCATCTTTCTACCATGTGAGGATATAGTAATAACATAGCCAAAAGGAGAGCCCTCACCAGGAGCCAGATCAGTCAGCACCTTGATCTTGCAGTTCCCAGCCTTCAGAACTATGAGAAATAACTTTGGTTGTTTAAGCCGCCAGCATGAACTAAGTCCATGTCTGTTGGCCCCCAGAGAAGCCACATCCCAGACATCACAGGAGGTGAGGACACACCTGAGTCAGATAAGCAGAGGAGGGTTTGTTTACGCAAAGGGCAGGTACAGAGGCAGAAGGCCACCACCCTGGGAGGAGGAACGCAGGCCAGTTAGGAAAGCCACCAGGAGGGCTGTGCAGAATCAGCCCCTGATAACCCTGTCACAGAGATGCAAGGTGACCACACAGGGGAGGGCCAGAGAAGGACGGAGGGAGTACTTGACAACTCCTTCAGATCTCCTGATGGACCCCACCTGGGCCAAGCCTGATGAGTCACCAGAGGACATTGGCACCTAGTGCTGGCCATAAAAAGATGGGGAAGCGTGGAGAACAGAGTAGGTAGGAGGGCAAGGGCAGGATCTCTGGAACATTCTCCTAGCCCTGGCAGGCACTGCTTGTTGAGAAGGCCCGAGTCCTCCCTCCATGCCTGGAGACGGGCTCTATTAGCAGGTCTTGAGAACTTTGTGCACCTTCCTCTTTTGATTTCAGGGGAGAAGTACAGGAATGATCCCCACACTCCTATTTTGCTACCATGTGATCTTTGGTAATCAACACCATTTTAGTGAACAGCCACAGAACCTGTGGACGGCTCCAAAGCCATCTGGTTAGCATTCCAGATTTAGATAAAGAAAGACACCTTGTCTTGGGTACCTGTCTCTGAGTCGGCTGCTCCATATGTCTGCTCCGTATGAATGTGTTCTCAAAAGGCCAGGATTCCTTCTCCTCTCCCGTCACCCGTTCTCTCAACACTTCATTTAAATGTATTTCTCTATCCAGGGCCAATCTGGGATGTAGAGTATGGCAGCCACGAAAGCACACTGCTCAGGTCTGCCTGCAGGACCCAGCTGGCACTGCCTCCCGAGGCTGCTACACCCCGTGTCAGCACAGCACAGTGACAGCCCCACCCCTCAGGATGTGGACTCCTCTAAGGGTTGGCTCCCCATCAGCCTGGGCTGTGGTCTGAGGCGCAGTCCCCCTTCCTCCCGACTCTGCTTTCACAGGTGTCAGGTTTGAATCTCATCCTAAGCCTTGTCCCATCTCTTTCTGCTTCCCCCCTCCCCTTTATCTGCTTTACAGTCAAGTCCCTCCGTAAATCTTGTGCTTGTCCTAATCCTGTGTTGGTGTCTGCTTTTAGAGACCTGGACTGGCACACAGAGCCTGGCTGTTTTTCAAACTGGAAGGCTGTTGATGCCTAGAGTCAGGTGTTTGCATGAGTCTGCATACCTATCGATGTAAGCAGGCTTTAATCTTCTTGTTTTTATTTATGTTTTTTTTTCTGTGAAAGAGGATGATGGAATTTAGAGTTTGAAGACAAGAGAGAGAGCAGGCAGATGGAGGGGTTGCCATGGTGACTGTCTCCTTGATCAGAATTTGGAGACGGATTTTTAGCTTGCATGGGAGAGGAGGTAATGACCACAAGTTGAAGGACTTGCATTCAAGAGAAAGCACTTTGGAAGTTGGACATAAGCAGTCTTACATGATCAAAGGTGATAGAAAGTTAGGAACACACACATGGCCACAAACCACAGTGCACCAGCAGAAGCAACAATGCCCAGTGGGAACCACCTTCACTGAGCATTGTATCAGTTAGCTATTGCTGTGTAACAAATCACCTCAATATCCCAAAGCTCAGTGGCTTACCTTAATTATCATATACATTTATAAAATGAAGTTCTATCACTATACTGATATCTCATCCTGAGGCAATTGGAATTTTGCTAAAATAAAGATAATGGTCAAATTTTTAAAAACTCAGTGGCTTAGAATAGTATCATTTATTAACACATGTGTCCACAGGTGCACTGAAGTTTGGCTGATCTAGGCGGAGCTCTGCTGAGGCACTTCTGCTTCACATTCGCTCACCTCCCTCCTTGGACTACCTGGCTATCCAGGGCAGAAGAACAAGAGAGCAAATGGGTGTGTGAGATCCCACATAGATCATGGGCCAAAGTAAGTCACGTGCTTGAGTGGTGGAGAAATACTGTCCAACCATAACAAAGCCATTGCAAACGTGGGGACATGAAAAGAATGAAGAATCCCCCATTAGAACACCCTCAATAAAGGTGAATAAAGACTGCACAAGGAAGAGGCAGCCAAAGAGAAAGAACAAGAGTGATATTCCTTTGCCTATAGAAAACATCTCCACCCAACTTGGAAGGCTTTGCATTGGGGCAGTATCTTTAATGTTGCCTCATTAACAGGTAAGAATCCCCCTGCCTTGGCTTCTCTGCAGGGCTCACAGCGACACCTTCTTTTGCACACCCACTTGGTCCTCATGAAAACTACCTTTACGGGAGCAAGATGGCTTTCGGCAGATTAGAAGACACTTCTTCAACCATCCAACATAGTTCTGAAGGTGCCTCTGAGATGGCCAACCAGCATGGCTGGAAACTAGCATGCATGACTAGCTTAGGGACCTGTCACTGTCCACCACAGTACCGGCCCTCACAGCAAGGACAAGGACACACTGTCCGCAACCCTCAGATCTACTATTTCTTATGCCACAGGGTACAATTGATCCCACAAAGGAACGCATGGTGCTCTTAGGAAGGAGCAGAGGTGAAGAAACTGAGTAAACAAGGCACCCAGAATTTACTAGAAGCAGCCAGCATACATATTCCCTGTCCTTGGGGAGTTCCTGGACTAGTTAGAGCAAGGTCAATGACCAGAAAAATGTATCATTACAACTGGTAGATCCTGCATAGAAAAGAAACGAAGAGAACACCATTGGGACGGATAATTAGGGAACTCTTCTGATGAATTGAGGAAGCCGATCTGGAAGAGTGGGCAGGATAAATTAGGTGAAAGGGGCTGAATGCTGGGGACTGAAGAAAAGAAGGGTTAAAGCATCCCAGGTAAGGGAACAGGCTCTGGGACTAAAAGGGTAATGATACTGGAGAGATCTGGGAAAGGACAAATGTAGGCAGAGATCAAAGATGAGCAAGAGATATGTAAGTTCTAGCACTAGAGAAAAGAGAGGTCAGGGGTAGACCATGCATAGCACCCAAAGCTTTGTGAGGTATTTGATATTTACCCCAACAGAAGATGGGCTCGTTGAAAGGCCTTAGGTAGAAAAGGGATATGATCCAACTGTTCCTTTCACTCCTGTGCCCTGTGGAGAATGGGTTGGCGCTGACAAGGGTGACACAAAGAGCCTGTGGTGAGGCGGCAGCTGTGGAAACTGGATGGGAGCTTGCAGACAAAGCAAAATAGACCTGATTGTGGTTCAAGAAGCAGAATCAATAGGCCATCACGAGGGATGAAGGGGGACGGACGACCAGGTTGGCAACCTCTTCACTCTTTAAAGCACTGCCCCTTAAGGGCACTTCAGGTTTCCTGTGCTCTTATGCAGTGGCCCACGAAAGTCATGCAGATGGCGGTGGCAACACAGTATGAAATGGACACCGAGATCCAAACCGCCCCGGATGTTCCTATTCTGCCACGCGGCATGAGGGGAACTATGGAGAATTTTGAGATCAGAGACCCAGGTCCCAATTCCTTCTCTGATCTTCATTAGCTGGAGAGAATGAGTGACCTGATTTAACCTGTGGCACTCCCATTCCCAGATCCATAAAATTTGCAAAGAATAAAAGACTTTAAAATGCTACTTAGTTTGGTATGATTATCAGTAAAGTCATTCTCTTACTTATTATAAGTAAAATCATCCTCTGATAAAGAACATTTATCTAGCACATTGGTTTCTGGCAATGACTAGTTCTATATTTACTTAGCCCCCCCCCCCCAAAAAAAAGGGAATTGCTTCATGAGTCTTTGTTGCAATGTCATGCCCCTACAAATGCAGGGGTCAAAACCTCACTGGGTGACTTGACAATGAAGAATTTCAAATGGAAAAAATACAAAGCGTCCTATTTTGGGTACAGTTTTGCTTCTCAGAAAAGCTGTCATCAATGACCTGTCACCTGTGTCTACAGGCCTCTTTGATAAATGACACAGGTGTTAAAGCCACAGGCAAGCAAATGTTCAATGCACAATGGGATCAAAGGAGGCCAACAAGGGGCAGGGTGGGTCCCAAGCAAAGACCTTAATTCAGATTGGTTAAGCAAAGAGGAAACACTTCAACCTGAGACAGAGAAGACCAGGTCTGTGGCCGACTGAAACACGGGGAATTCTGGGGCTTGAACAATGTCACCAGCTTTTCTCTACTTTCTCTCTGCTTTGCTGGCTACACCTCTCGTGGGTTCTCCTCACATCCCCCAGGTCAAGTCCAGCAAAAAAAAAAACTCTGCTGATTGGGCTCATTTGAGTCACATGTTCACCAACCAATCATCTGACCAGAAGGATAGTGATGCTGCTCAGTCTGGATGTATTTTAATCAGCCATTTTGCTGCTGTGACTAAAAGTTCTGACAAGAACAATTGTAGAGGAGGAAACCTTTATTTGAGGACTCATGGTTTCAGAGGTCTTAGTCCATAGAAGTCTGGCTCCATTCTTCCGGGCTTGAGGTGAGGAAGAACATCATGGCGGAGCCGTGTGGCAGAGGGAAGCAGCTCACATGGTGTCAGGAAGCAGAGAGAGAGGTCTCCACTTTCCAGATACAGATGCATACCCCAGAGCCATGCCCCCAGTTCCCACCTCCTCCAGCCACACCCCACCACTTCAGTTACCCCTCAGCTAATCCCTATAAGGGGATTAGCTCACTGACTGGGTTAAGTCTCTCACAACCCAATCATGTCTCCTCCAAACCTTCTTGCATTGTCTCAGTGCAAGCTTTTGGGGGACACCTCAACATCTATTCTTCAGGCTGCCCATGCACCCCATTCTTCACCCTCTGTCCTGCTGCTTCCCCAGTCAACCCTGGCTGGCAGTCCAGGCCTCCCTTACTGAACCAGTGTCCTGGGGCCACAATCCTTCTGACCACAACTCATCTCAGTGTTCCCCAGCTTGTGTGGGTTCCAAGCACCCCAATCTTTCCTCTTGCCTTTTCAAGCCCATGGTCGGCCTCAGCCTCCAGGAGCCGCGAGGCTCTGGGTGCCTCAACATCCCTTGCTGGTCAACTCTAGCCTTGCTTCTAAGAATATTCTTTTTATTAAAATGTCAACCCAATTTGAATTGGATTGCTTCCTGCTAGAACTCATAAGCACACCCTCCTCAAAATATTGTTCCTCAATTACTCTATCTCATCCACATCCGTAATATCTTCCTGTCCTTCTGCTTTGCCTATAAACTAGCTGAGCTTCCCCTAAACCTGAAGCAACCCTCTTTCAACCCCATCAAAATGCCACAGTCTCTCCTCTTTCCTCACCTGTTCTCCTTACTACACAGGTGGTCTGAGCTCATGGGCAGGTCACTCGAAACCTTTTTGACTCTGGTTTCTTCTCCCTGAAAGCTTGGAGGCTTCCCCTTAAAAGTTACTAAGGAAATTCTGTTCCTTGGCCCCCATGTGTCTTCCCTGTCACTTCTCTAGGGCCCCGTCTGAGATGTGGAATTTCATTTGCATGTGGCCTCTGCCCCTGTCTTTTCTTACACATGCAGCCCCCCCACCTCCCCACGTAGCTGACCCCACCCTGCTGTCATTTCATCCCGTGTCATCATCCATGAGCTCAAGACTCTCAAAGCTCCAGATTCCTGTCTCTACCTGCCTATTGGTCACCTTGACCTGGGCAACCCACCAGCCCCACTTCCCACGTGGCACCGACTTTTGTCAGGGTTCTCTAGAGACACAATCAGTAGGACATGTAGATAGATGAGCAGAGATTTATTGTGGCAATAGGCGCACATGATCATGGGGTCCAGGAAGTCCCAAGGGCACTGCTGGTAGAGGGAGCCCAGGAGAGTCAGTGGTCTAACGACATCTGAGGCCAAAGCCCTGAGAAATGAACACAGAAGGGAGCAGGTGCAAGTCCTGAAGTCCAAAGGCCCGATAACCAGGGACTCTGATGTCCATGGGCAGCAGAAGACGAATGTCCCAGATCAAGAAGGGAGAGAACTTGCCTTTCTGTTCTACTCAGCCCTCACGGAGCGGATGATGCCCTCCCATTCTGGTGAGGGTTGATCGTCTTTAATCATCCTCCTGATCCCAATGCGAACCTTTTATGGAAACACCCTCACAGACTGACAGAGTACTGTGTTGTCAGCTACACGAGTTCCCCTTAGTCCATCACCATCACAGAGTTCCACCATCACAGAACTCCTTGTTCATCTGCCCTTTCTCATGTAGCTGGTTTCCACCTGGGCTACTCCTGACAGTCGATGGACAAGGGTCCACAGGACTATTGTACAGGGCAGCTGTGGCTCCTCTCTTGGCTCCTCTTCCTGCAGGGCACACTGCCCTCAGGTAGGTGTGCCACCTGGACGACAGTCGATGATGTAAACCACACCTAGCAGGCACACAGCCAGATCAGCTGAGAGTTTTTACAACAACAGATCCCTGGGCCTCATCCAGGTGCTGCTAAGTCAGACTCTCCAAGGTAAAATCCATGCATTTGTATTTTATCAAGTTCTAAAGTGGGTCAACTTGGGGAAACCTTGGTTGAAAGGACCTACGGAGATAGTTTTAGTATTTTATCCTAAATTTTCTATTCCACTAAATTTTATTTTATTCCTCCAAATAAAGAAAAATAAAGCATCAAAGCAAAACTGCTTCTAGTCTTTTAGATTGTATCTACTGCCTTTGTTTGAGGTGGTATTTTCCTCTAAGGTAAATCTTCATGTACATTATATGGACATCCACTTAAGTAAACTAAACATGGCCTTCTTGACTGACCCTTTTGGCAACAACAGCAAGTTCAAGGTCATAGAAAATAAAGGGGTATGTTGGAGTGGAAGGGAAGAGAAGTGAAGGAGTTGGAAGGTATCAAAATGAGTGCTAAACTTCTAGTTTTTCAATCAAAACAAAAATCTCACTACAATGAACAGAATTCAGGATAAGATTTCAAGAAGTATGAACATGTCGATCAGCCACATTTCTAAGCATCCTTTCATGCCCCTCAAACTTTTTAGCCTATTTTTGGTGTTTACCCAGGATTTATCTTTTCCTTTCATTACCCACAGAGAAGCTTGACAATGTCCTCAAGCTTGACAATGTCCTCTTGGAATTAATATTCCATCACCCACTTTTGGAAGCACTCTATCTAAACGTTCCTCTCTATTGATAACCCAAGTAGACTTTGGTACCTGCTTCCAGTCTCAGAAAGAAATACTCCACTTTTCCTTCTCATTTCCAGAGCTATTCTTCCCCCAGCATTTAGACAAAAGAGAAGGGGAAATCTTAAAGCCGTGGTATCTCCAGCCTGTTTTGAAGCTCTACCTGACCCTGAACTTCAGCAATGGGCCCTGAGATTCTCCCAGCAGAGCTAGTACACAGTTCAGTCCTCCTGTCACCTGCACTTGACCATCAGGCACATTTTCTTCCTATGATCTGAGACCTCCTGGGCCTGGAACCCCAAAGCGAGCTTCATCTCCACATGTAAGCAGTAACATGAGTTCAGCCTCTCAGATACCAGCCTGGAAAAACGACGGGGCCCCAGCCAGTTTCCATATCTTTGGGTTTGCCTTTGCATGCAATAGGTTAAAGGTACTGCTCTGACTGAGCCTGAGCTCTCTTGTAACAAGAGAGAGTTGCTTCCAATTTAAGATTACCTGATTCTCTGCATGACATGCCCACCGCTTTTCTCTCTGTTGCACAATTCCTCTCCAACACTAATCAACTAGGACCAAAGAATTCTTGAATGCCAGTATTAGACAGTCATCAAAACTACTCCCAGTAAGGGACAGAGGCAGGACCATGGGTGTCTCAAGGTTCTCCAGAGAAGCGGAAACACATAAAATTCACCATCACAGTGGGGCAGAGTGAGTGAAGGGAAGACAATTAACAAAGAGGTCAGAGCATCATTTTGTGGGTTTTATTAATGGACGTTAGAAACCAAAGATAAGCAACAGTTGCCCTAAATCAATACACCTGGTGACAGCAACCTAAAAGTCACATTTTGAATATTCGCTACATTTTCTACATGACACAACAGCTCAATGTCAGCATATTTGTGTGTTGGGGGTCTTTCCCTAAACTGCCAACTGTAATAAAAAGCAACCTCCACTAACCCCAGTAAAACCCAGAATCCCTGAGGACAGAAACATGAGTCACACCTCAACAAATCTCCACATAGGGAAGGGCAGCTGGATCTCCAAGCTCTGGTTCTCAGATGTTTTCCAAGGTCTGTCACCACTGCCATCCTGCTGGCCACAAGGGGCTGCTGTTTCCCACTTGACACCCTCCTAGCCTTGATGGGGAGCCACCTCTCTAACGCCCTGGAGCACAGATATGTCAAGGTTGAGCATAAGATCAAGTTTGCAAATTCTAGGGGAGAGCCGAAGGGGACTCAGCACAGGGACCAACTGCAAATGTGACCACTGGGCTGGGGGCCAGCTCTAGACTCAGTTCCTAGCCAGCCTCGCTGAGGTGGGCACTGTTCAGCACTGACTTGAACACTTCTTTCTAGGGCAAATATACTGTGCCAGGCACTGTACTAGGCAAAATAGAGATATATTTTGAATAAAGTAAATATAGGTCTTATTTTAAGAAATCAATGCTAATCCCAAAGTGGAATAAGGCCAATTAAATGAAGAAGAAGAGGTGATAGAGAAAAACCAAGTCCATTTAGGGTAGTCAGGGAGGGCCACTTTGAAGAGGTGCCCTGTAATCTCAGACTTGAAGAGAAGAAGCCAGCCTTATAAAGTTGGTACCAGGCTGGGGAGAGGATATACAAAGTGCCTGGCTGGTACAGGACCTACCAGTACTATTTCTCCAGAAAGTAGGCCAGAGGGGCTAGGCCATACGGGAAGAAGGGGGCCAGGCCATATGGTGTGGTTTGGGGATTTTACACCAAGAGCACAATGCCATGTCACTGGAACCTTTGAGCAGGGGAGTTCCCAATTGACCACAAGATCTCCTACATGCTGTCAGAGTGTGACATGCATACCTCCCCCTCTAAGGTTTTACGTTCCCACCCTTTTGAGTCAGGGCATTGGTAGGGACTACTCTCCCAGAGGTACCAGTACTATGTGACTCCTAGGGAGAGGGCATCAGAAGGGTTTCTCTGAGAATGCTTGCTGTGGAGATGCTGGCCCCTGTGCTGTGAGGGAGCCCAGATGCGTGCAGGCAGGGAGACCACATGGAATGGAACTGAAGTCCCAGGCAATAGCCAACTGTGACCACTGGACAACTGAGTCAAGGAGCCCTCAGAGGACCCTGGCCCCCAGCCTGTCCCAGCTGAGGCCCCACACATTCAGAGACAGAGATGCCACCCCTGATGCGTCCTGCAGTTCCTCCCCCCAGAATAACCTTGAAAACGCTTGCTTGGCACTCTGAGTTTAAGGGGATGCCTTGTGCAGCTTCGGGGCCAGAACAGACAGCTGCATGGAGAAGAGTTGGCTGGGGCAGAAGCAGAGCAGAAACAGTTTCCTCCACATTTCAGACCCAAAGAACAAGACCTAGCGATAGGACAGGATCCTCTTCCTCTCAACCCGGAATTAAACCTCTAGCCCTCGCTTCCTGTCTGAGGACCCACCTCACTGCCAGATGACCCACCAGGGGAAGAAGGCTTTCCCTCAGGTGGGATGTGCCTATCTGTGGGGAGGGGTGGGGCACAGGAGAGGCCCTCACGGGGTACACAACACACAGGACAGCACTCGAGGGGGCCTCCCTCCCTCCATCTCCAGTGTATTCAACACACACCTCCAAGGACGCATCCACCTTAATTCCATATATGAACAAGTGTTTGTTGAAATTCACCCATTCTTCCATTGTGCGTAGCATTTAGCTCCTTTGGAGTGTTTTTGTTTCCTCTTAAATGTCATTTGCTATTTTGCCTACTTTAGACTTTTAAATACCCTTTTGCCATTTCATTCATGTACATCTATCTTAATTGGCTAAAACTCCTTGAAACGCTGGAATGAAGCAAAGGTAACACCTCCAGCGTAAAGGGCTGCTGCTGGGCCTTCAGGAACAGCACCCAGGCCTCTGTGTCAGACCTTGGCCATACAGGTTTGTAGCGAGTAATTGAAAAAAAATATATTATTATAAAATAAATATACATTGACTGTAGAAGTTTTAGAAAGTACAAATTTTAGAAAGCCAAAGGAGGCCATGGGAGGAGGACAGTGAAGGAGGAGGAGGAAAAGGGACGGGGAGGAGGAAGAGAGAAAGGGAGAAAATTAGAATTGCCAACTATCTCACTGCCTAGAAAGTCCTGGTTTCTCACTAACACACCCTAGAGCTCCACAAGGTCTAAATAGGCCCCTTTATGCCAAGCTAATCTTATTTCGGATCATCCTGTCAATCTACAAACATTTATTAAGCACCTAATATGTATGCTAGACAATGACCTACAACAACAAAGAGGCACTTTGCAGTAAAGACTGATGCCAACCAAGAAGCCAATGACGGGGTGCACAGGAAGCTCCCTCCCTGCCAGCTTTGGGAACTGAGGAGTGAGGTCTAACTGGACTTAAAGAGTGAGTGGGAATTAGCCAGTAAACAGGATATGGGAATGAGGGGGTGGGGCTGAGGGAAAGGGCAGAGTGGCCCACATATTGGAAGATCTGAAGGAGGTCATAGTGGCTGGAGCCTAGATTGCACAGAAGGGAAAGCCTTCTGATGGGGCTTGGATAACAGGCAAAGGTAAGGTCATGAAGGGCCTTTATCCCAAGAGAATGAAGAACAACTGTGACCTGTGGTAGGACCAAAATGAGGAGGGGTGATACTGACGGGAGGGAGTCTAGTTAGGAGGATCTTACATTCACTGCACCTGGCTAGAGATGCTGGATGAGGGAGGGGCAGGTTGGAAGGACATTTAGGAGGTCAAATCAGCAGGACCTGGTGAGGTACTGCAGATGAAGGTGAAGGGAAGGGAAAGTTTTCCAACAAAAAGAAAACAAAACAAGTAGATATATCAGTGGTATTTGTCACTAAGGGAAGGATACCAAGGACTAGGATGAGTTCAATGTTTGACATACTGAGGTAGAGATTTCCAAAGGATGGATATCCAGCTGGAGCCGATCAGTGGGGAAGGGATTTGGGCTTCTGTTGTTTGTACCTAGTTTCCAGATTCCTTGCAATGCATTGGTCCCATCAAACTTCTACACACTGGCAATGAGCTACTTCTCTGTTTGGATAATGGTTTTAACATTTTGGCTTAATCTAGTTTTGAAGCAATGGATACAAAAAGAAAAGGCTAAAAAAAAGTGTTGTTTTTGTCTACAGTATTAAAAAAACAATTTAAATCCACATCTCAAGTTGTGGATTCGATTAGGTATTTGGGCTTGTATACTCTGCACCCATAGCATCTGCCAACATGAGGTCATGTGTTGTCCTCCTCCCACATTGGGGAACCCAAGGGTACCACCAGATCTCCATTCTGATGGGGCTCAGGAAGTCACACTACCTATTTAGTTCACTCAGATTAGGTTGAGAACAACAATTAATGAGGACAATTTCCACATTCCACAATTGCCTTAAGACCTAGCAGATGCTAACTACAAGACATTTTACAAGAAAGAAATGATTAGATACTTGCAATTAAGACGTCAGGGCTCAAGAAATACATTCAGGATATCTTGGTCTGAGGTGGCAGCTTTTTATGCCAAGGAATGGCTTAAGTCTCCCCATCTCTTCCACCTATGCCCCTCTTGAAAAAGGACCCCACATCAGCTGAGCCCAGCTTTTTAGACTTGATCATCTAAACAGAACATAGGCTGACCCTTTGCAACCTGTTGGGTTAATTCCACATGGAGTATCTGAACATCTTTAGCCCCCAACAGCTTGGGTTTGTGTTTGTTTTCCATCTTGGATGCTGAAGTCAAAAGTTTTCCAGGTGGCTCTGTTGACCTCAATTCAAGATCTCCTCCTTGTTATTCCACGGCACCATGAGGTGAACAAGGTTGGCCTCCTCAATGTATTTATGTGATGCATGCCTTGGAGTTTCAGAGAATTGGTCAAGGAACTTTCCATACATCAGTTTATCTACTCATCACCCAGCCCATCCACCAATCTATCCATTCATCTATCCATCCATGTATTTAATAAATACTTCTCAAGAACTACACCATATTAACAAAACAAACATGGCCCTTGCTCTCCTGGAGACAATAGTCGAGTGGTGGTGATGGAAATTAATCAAAAAACCATAGAGATAAGTTCATAATTACAAGCTGAGGTAGGAATTTGTTCTATGAGGCAGTACAAAAAAAGATGATATATTCAAGATGGCAGGTTAGAGCAAGGCTGTGTTTCCATGTGCTCTGTAGCAGCAGGAGCACAGATTCTCAGCAAGGTGGGGTGAAAGAAGGAATTCACTGAAATTCAATATCAGTCAGTCAGAGTCTCTTAGAAACTCAGAAAATTGAGTGCATTGAACAAAGAGCAAGAGAGTAAATTGGAGCCACAGTGATTGTGGCAGCAGCAGCAGTGCGGGTTCACCACAGAGGGGGAAAGATAACAGAGAGAGAGAGAGAGACCAACAGACAAATTTGGCATGAAAAAACCTGTAGATCAGAAAAGCAATCAGAACTTAGCTGATCCAGAGGCTACACAGAAAACTGGTATTTGAAACCTGTGCTTTCAGATTCTCAAAAGGCAAGTAAAAAATTGAGGAAGAAGAATATTGAGGAGGCCACATTGCAGCTTGCTGCTGTGGGAACAGGAGATCAAAGCAAATATTGCCATACTGACCCAGCAAGTGACTACCATGTGGGGACTAGGGTGTGCTTAGCAGAACATGAGTGAAACACGTACCCAGGAGTGTACAAGTCAGAGATAAGGAGAGGAGTCCAACTCACTTCCTTTTGAGTCTGGCAGCTCAGGTGACTAGCTGAAGATGGTCAGAACACTGAACAGGTGGGTATGAATACACTCAGAGACTAAGCCAGGGAAGTAAGTATTCTTGGGCAGCAGAGTGTGGCAGTTCCCATGCCCCATAAGTAGAATTCTTGGGAGGAACCTGAGATCCAGATTCCCAGCAGAAACCCACATCTACCTAATTCTGGGGGTGTGTTGATCTAATATCTCCAGAAGAGATACCAACAAAGTCCCTAAGATCTTATTAGACCTAAGGTCCAGGCAATGGAAGTCCACTCTGGGACTGCATCAATCCAGTCTGTCTGGATCGAATTCCAATCAACAGTACTTCAAATTCCATCCTACCATATACTGGTGAGAAGGGAAGTTGAAAGTTATTTCAATAGTTTCAGTTTTAGGCTACTCCAACTGGCAGTTCAGTGAGCAACACAAAAAGAGAAAGGAGTTATAAACCCACATCACACTTGTGTGCCTCCCCCCGACCCCCCCCCCCCGCTTTCTCCATTGCCCAAGAATATATGGAAAGGATAGCCAAGCACAGGTAGTGACTACCCATCCTTGTCAGTAGTTCTGACAATCTCAAGGGAGACGATTCTTCCATTTTTAATCATGAATCTTTTTTTCCTTTTTTTTCCTTGTGTGTATGTGTATGTGTGTATGTGTGCATGTGTATTCACATGTGGTCTTCTTACTGTGGTGATTGGTTCATGGATGTATAGACTTTTTTTCTTCCCCATTTTTAGCATTTTTTTATGATTGTTATTTTTCCTTGTCTTTTGACGGTTAGGATTTTGTTTGTCTGTTTTTGTTTGTTCCTTTTTTTCTCTTCTTTATTCTCCCACGAAGTCAAACACTCTTGTTCTCTACCTTTACTTTTTTGTTGTTTTTTTTTAATTGATTTTTTTCCTCCTTCTATACAGCCATCACTTGCTACATCTCTTCTGCATTCTGTTTACACTTTGGACATTCTAAACATTCTTTTCCTTCCTATTACATTTTATTTTCTTTTAATAAATTATTTTTACCATATTTTAGGATTATTTGATTTATACAACTCCTGCCCCCCCCCAGTTGTATTGTTGTTGGTACTATGGATAGTAGAGTTGATACCTGCTGTTTACTTTAATGCCAGACCTAGCTCACAGATATTTATTGCTTTTGCTTTTGGCAATTGCTAACCCCACCATTCCTGTTCTTAAGGTGATTAGTGTTGTAGATGTCAGAGTAAGCAATGGGTACTTATTTTAAAGCTTCATATGGTTTCTCCAGTTGTTGCTATGGTGTTTCCCTGTTTTCTGAGAGGTTCTGGGGATCTATAGGTACTACAAGTTCATAGGTAGAGAAACTGTTGATGAACTAAAAGCAGCCAAGAGACAGTATAACTTATCTCACAAACTCAAATTTCAGCAATACCTTAATACAAAGAATAGAATAGACAAAAACAATAACAACAAAACAAACAAACAAACAAAAACCTAATGACCAGACCCCAGGTAGAAGTGGTTGGGAGGGCTCTTAAGGTCCCTTCAAGGGCATCCACTCCTACACCAAAAACAAGGAGAATTAACACAAAGCATGTAGATACCACACTTAGGAGGGGTCTCAAGATAGATCATTATGGGACACTTTAACAAGAGAACCTGTGCCCTAAAAGAGTTCATAGATAATAGTGGAAGAGAAATCTATCCCAACTGATACATAAAACTCAGCACAGGAATAAAAGAAATATGAAAAAACAAGGTAACACAATGCCTCCTAAAGTTCTTAATTCACCAGCAACTGCCTCCAAAGATATGGAAGTGAGTGAAGTATCAGACTAAGAATTCAAAAGAAAAACAATGGAATAAATTGAGAAAGTTGTGCAAAACAAGAATGAGAAGTTCAATAAGGAGATAGAGATATTTTAAAAGAATCAAACAGAAATCTTGGAAATGAAAGACACAAATAAATGAACAACTGAAAGTTATTTTAAGGTCTGGGGTTGTAACTCAGTGGTAGAGCACTTGCCTAGCTCATGTGAGGCACTGGGTTCAATCCTCAGCACCACATAAAAATAAATTTATTAATTAAAGGTATTGTTTCCAACTATAACAAAAAAAATTTTTAAGTCACTTTAGTAGAGTAGTCCAATAAATCTCAAAACTGGAAGACAAAGTGTCTAGCCTTGAGCATTCAGATAATATTAAAGAAAAGAAAACAAATAATGATGAACAGAATATACAAAAACTCTGGGACAACATTAAGAGACCAAATTTAAGAATCATTGGCATTTAAGTTGGATGTGAAATGCACACTAATGGTATGAATAACATCTTAAGGGAAATAATAACAGAAAAATTCCAAATATTGAGAATGAGATGAACATCCAGATACATAATACATTCAGAACTCCAAATAGACAAGACCAGAAAAGAACCTCTTCATGATACATTATAATGAAAATACCTAACATTCAGAACAGGGTTAAAAAAAAAAAAATCTTAAAAGTCTCAGAAGAAAAATGTCAGGTCACATTTAGAGAGAAACCAATCATAATTACATCCAATTTCTTAGTAGAAACTTTAAAGACCAGGAAGACATGGAATGATGTGTTTCAAATCCTGAAAAGAAAATAACTGTCAACTAAGATTGCTTTCTCAAGCCACCACTATCCTTCAGAATCAAAGAAGAAATAAAAACCTTCCAAGATAAGCAGAACCTAAGAATTTGAGACCACTAAGCCAGCACTACAGAAAATACTTACAGAAATACTACACAGAGAAGAAATCAAAAACAAACCTGAGTTTACAAATGGAAAAGTCTCATTTGGAGATTAGCTAAGCAAATGAGAAACAAGACAAATTTAAACATTAGAAATAAATCAAAATGTCAGGGATTAATAAACATCTCTCTATAATAACATTGAATGTGAATCGTCTCAACTCTCCAATTAAATGACATAGGCTAGCAGCATGAATTAAAAAAACAAGAGCCAACTATATGTTGTTTGCAAGAGACTCACATTACAGACAGAGACAGCCACAGGCTGAAAATTAAAGCATAGAAATAGACATATCATGCAAATGGATCCCCCAAAATAAGTAAAAGTAACTACTCTCATATCTGACAAAACAAGCTTTAAGCCAAAATTAATCAGAAGAGACAAAGAAGATCACTTTGTACTGGTAAAGGGAATAGTCTAACAAGAAGCTATAACAATATTAAACATTTATGACCGAAATGTTGGTGGACCTAATTACATAAAACATTTACTGTTGTAAACAAAACAGACACTACTCAACTTAAGGACTCACATATATGCCAGTACAATGATGTCAGGTGATTTCAGCACACTTCTCTCACCTATGGATAAGTCATCCAGACATAAATTCTGTACTCTTCAGACCTAAAAAGTATTATAAATCAAATGGACTTAAAGGATATCTATAGAACACTTCATCAAACAATAGCCAAATATACTTTCCTCTCAGCTTCTCATGGAACCTTATCTAAAATAAATCTATTTTAGGTTACAAAGCAACTCTAACTAATCCAAAAAAATTGATATAATTCCTTGTGATACTGCCGGTTATCAGTGACAAGTTCTGCTCCCCCACATGTTGAAGTTTGAACATTAGAGAAGCACGCCGAGCAAGCATATAAAGCAGGGTTTATTTAAAAAGGAGTAACATACTCTTCTCCTGGGAGGGAAAAGGGGGTCATAGCTGATATCTTGGTATCCCAAGAAGTGAGGGTGTTTTGCCTTTTTACAGGTCTTAGGTTTTTTTTGTTCTCTTGCTGTCTTTCCCTTATCTCTCTCCTTCCTGCATACCTGACTAGGCCCAGGAATGCCCCGTGGGGTGGCCCAAAGGAGGGAAACAGGTGGGCTGAAGGGGGAAGGGCAGGATGGTGCAACTCAGAACACATTAATTAACAACTTTATAGCTCCCTGTAGGGATGGGCAATTCCTGGACAGGTTACCTTAGCAACAGGTTGGAGCAGGGGCAGGTTCTTGATAAGGGTGGAGGAAGGGCTCTGAAGGAATTAACATTTCAATTCCTGGAGGGACAATCTCCAACTTCCCAGACTCACTCAAACTTGGCTTCCTTGATCCGACCTGACTCAATTTACCTATCTATACTGACTACCTGTTTAATTCTGGCTTCACTTGCATCTTATCTGATCTTAATGAAATGAAATTAGAAATCAATACCAAGAGGCTGGGGCTATAGTGTTGCAGGGGACAGATGAGGCAAGGCACCGAAGATAGTAGGAAATAGTTATATTTGGCTGATGCCAGGTTCAGAGGGCACAGCTTTTGTTGTAATCAATTAATCCTCCAAACCCTGAGTTCAGGTAGTTTCAGAATTTTATACACAGTGTGTAAGGGGAGGGGCCAGAAGTTCACAGTCTGCAGAAGTTCACATAAAAGCAGCTTTTTTTTTTTCACTGTTCTGGGCAAGTTAACCCTCCAAGGACAACACCTGAGAAGGGGAGAGCTTCTTCTCCCCCTTCTTTCCTCCCACTGCCAGCTGTTACCATGGAGCCCAGTTGGTAACTTCTGTTATCTTAGAAATGTAGACATCTTTGTGAAGCCCCAGCTCAAGGTCAGAGGCCTTGTTAAAGGATCTGTCTTTTTTTTTAAATCACATTTTGCATTTGCAAACACACTTCTACAAACTACTATACTGGATAAATATTTGTGAAAACCTAGTAAAGGGGGCGTCCAGCACCTGGAGTGCTGATTTCTTTCAGGCAGATGGCCAAGTAACAGAGCAACAGGAAAATAGGAAGTTTACCTACATTGAACTCTTTGGTAGAGACTCTTTTGCTGATAGTCCTAAAATCAATTATGGTAAAGACTTCTGCAGAAGCTTAGTTAAAATTTTCTGAGGAGGAGGGGGTGCCATTACAATAGCTCAGTGGTAAAGCACTTTCCTACAGAAACTATATTAGCCCATGGAGATTGAAAAACACATTTTTGATGATGAATAAGTAATAGAAGAAATCAGGGGAGAAATTTTTAAATTATTAAAATCAAACAAAAAGAGTAGAAAACAAACTAGAACCTCTGAGACACTATGAAGTCAGTTCAAAAAGGAAAGTTCATAGTTATGAGGGCCTACATAAGAATATTGAAAAGATCCCAAACAACCTAATGATGCATCTTGAAATGATGTCCTTGAAAAAGAGAAACAAGCCAATTCTGAAACCAGTAGAAAGATGGAAATAATTAAGATCAGAGCTGAAATAAATCAACTGGAGAATTTTAAAAATACAAAGGTTGATTTTTTTTAAAAAAGCTGATTCTTTGAAAAGATAAACAAGATTGATAAACCCTTAGCATAAACTAGCCAAAATAAAAAAGAGAAGACCCAAATTAATAAAATTAGAGATGTAAAAGGAGAAGTCGCAGACATCCAGAGATCATTAGGGACTATTTTGAAAACATCACACCAAAAATTTGGAGAATTTAAAATGGATACATTTCTAGACACATATGACCTACTAAAATTGAATCAAGAGGACATAAAAAAACTAACCAGATCAATAACTTCCACTGAGATACAGGAAGCAATAAAATGTCTTTCAACAAAGTTAGATGGGGCGGGGGATGTGGCTCAAGTGGTAGCACGCTTGCCTGGCATGCGTGCGGCCCGGGTTCGATCCTCAGCACCACATACAAACAAAGATGTTGTGTCCACCAAAAACTAAAAAATAAATATTAAAAAAAAAAAAACAAAGTTAGATGGATTCTCATTTGAATTCCACCAGACATTTAAAGAATAGTTTCTCCTTCTTCTCACAAATTCTCCTCAAATTATTCCATGAAAAAGAAAGGGATGAAACACTTCCAAATACAAACTATGAAGCCAGTATCACGCTCATACCAAAACCAGATAAGGGCACATCAAGAAAAGAAAACCACAGACCAACATCACTGATGAACTTAGAAGCAAAAATCCCCAATGAAATATTAGCAAATCATATTCAACAATGCATTAAGAAAACTATCTATCTTGACCAAGTTTACTTTATCCCAGAAATGCAAGTATAGCTTAACTGCACAAACCAATCATTGTAATTTACCACACAAATAAAATCAAAGACAAAAATCACCTCACCATCTCAATAAATGCAGGTGAAGTCTTTAATAAAAATTCAGCACATTTATGATAAAAGAAAAACACTGAAGAAACTAGGAACAGAAGGAACCTAACCTCAATATTGTAGAGGCCTCAAAGCCAACATCAGAGTGAATGTGGAAAAACTAAAAAAAAAAAAATTCCCTTAAAATCTAGAACAAGCCCTGTATGTTTACTCTCAACACTCTTATTCAAAGTAGTATTAGAGCAATTAAGCATGAGGAGGAAGTAAAAGGGGAAAAAATAGGAAGAAAGAAGTCCAATTATCACTGCTGATGATATAATCCTACTATGATTTAGATATGAGTTGTCACCCAAAAGCTCATGCGTGAGGCAATGTAAAAGTTTTCAGAGGTGAAATGATTAGATTATGAGAGGTATAACATAATCAGTGGGTTAATGCACGAGTATGGATCAACTGGGCAGTAACTATAGACAGGTAAGTTATGACAGGAGGAAGGATGTCACTGAGGGTATGTCTTTGGGGTCTATATTTTGTCCTTGGTGAGAAGAGTTATTCCCCCAACTTCCCCAACCCCCCGTCTCTCTCTCCTTGCCTCACATTAGTTCCAGAGCTAAAGAGTCAGACAGCCAACCATGGACTGAACCTCTGAAACTTTGAGCCAATTACACTTTTCCTCCTCTAAATTGTTCTTGTCGGATCTTTTAGTCATAGCAACAAAAAGTTGGCCCAAACATATCCTATACTTATATGGTTAAAGAAAAAAAAAAACTCCGCCAAAACCACTGTTTTTCTTATTAAAACAAATTCAGCAAAGTAGCATGTTAGAAAATCAACATATAAAAATCAATAACTTTCTGTACATGGATAATGAATCTGCTGAGAAAGAAATCAGGAAAACACTCCTATTCACAATAGACCTTTGTAAAAATGTAGGAATAAATCTTGCTAAGGAGGTGAAATACCTCTGCAATGAAAACTATAGAACCTTGAGTAAATTGAAGAAGTCACAAGAAGATGGAAAGACCTCTCATGTTCAAGAATAGGTATAATTAATATTGTTAAAATGGCCATACTATCAAAGGCAATATACAGATTCAATGCATTCCTCATTAAAATAACAATGATACTCTTCACAGAACTGGAAAAAAAAAAAACAGTCCCAAGATTCATTTGAAAGAATAACAGAATAGGAAAAAAAAGTGCTGGAGGCTTCACAATACCTGACTTCAATTTTACTCCAGAGGAATAATAACAAACACCACATGGTGCTGGCCTGATAACAGGCACACAGAGCAATGGTACCAAAGAGAAGACACAGATGCAAACACATACCGATACAGTCATCTGATGTGGTACCAAGATGCAAAAAAAAAAAACAAAAAAAAAAACCAGTTTCTTTAACAAATGGTAATGAGAAAACTGGCTATCCATATGTAGAAGAATGAGATTAGATCCTTATCTCTCACCCTGCATTAAAGTCAACTCAAAATGGATCAAAGATTTAGGAATTAAACCAGAAATTATACAACTCCTAGAAGAAAAAACAGGGTCAACACTCCAACGTATAGGCATAGGCAACAAATTTTTCAATAGGATACCCAAAGCTCAGGAAATAATGCCAAGAGTTATAAGTGAAATAGCATCAAGTTAAAAAGCTTCTGCACAGCAAAGAAAACAGAATGAAGAGAGAAGTTACAGAATGGGAGAAAATATTTTCTAGCTACTCTGCTGAAAGAGGATTAATATCCAGAATATATAAAGAACTCAAAAGCCTTTATTCCAAGAAAACAAATACCCAATTAATTAATGAGAAAATTAACTAGATAGTTCTCAAAAGAAGAAATACAAATGGCCAACAAATACATGAGAAAATGTTCAACGTTGTTATTAATTAGGGAAATGCAAATCAAAACTGCACTGGAAAAAACAAATGACACTGAGATTTTATGTCCCTCCAATTAGAATGGCAGCCACCAAGAACACACACTATAATAAACACTGGAGAAGATGTGGAGAAGAAGAAACACTTCACACTGTTGATGGGATTGTAAATTAGTACAGCCACCATGGAAATCAGCACAGAGGTTCCTCAAAAGACTAGACATGGAAACAACATACGACCCGGCTATACCACTCGTTGGCATTTATCCTGAAAAATTAAAGTGGCATATTATAGTGATACATGCATGTATATGTTTATAGGAGCATACAGCCAAACTCTGGAGCCAATTGAGGGGTCCATCAATAGATGAATGAATAAAGAAAATGGGATATGTACACACACACACACACACACACACACACACACACAATGGAGGTTTATTCTGCCATAAAGAAAAAAATGACAATTTATAATTTGCAGAAAAATGGATGGAACTTGAGAACATTATGATAAAATAAGCCAAACTCATGAATTTGAAAGGTTGTATGTTTTCCTCTTAAATGTGGAAGCTGGAGAGTAAAAAGGAAGAGAAAGGCGATGGTGGTGGACGTGGGTGAGTCTCATGAAAGTCCAAGGTAGATCACTAGAGGACAGGAAAGAGACCAAGGGGAGGGAGGAAAGGAGGGAAGAAGAAATATTGGGAAATGCTACTGGCCAAAGTATATTGTGTCCGTGTATGAGTATGTAACAACAAATCCCTCCATTATGTACATCTATAATGCACCAATAAAAATATGCAAAAAAATATGGGAAAAGATCATGGCATGTAACAGGAGATCAAGGAAGGCTTTGCTGAAAAAATGTCTGAAGAAGGCTAAGACCTCCCTTGGAGTCCAGTCTTTCATTTAGGACCATTTTCTATAGAGAGAATCTAGGTGCTAAGCCACAATTCAGTTCTGTAGCTGGCTGGAAATAAAACCAAGTAACAGACTTTGCAGTCTTCATAGGCTAGTGATGAGGAGTTACAGAGTTGTTCCCTGTGGTACAACCTCATCCCTTCCCGAGAAGTGCCCAGGTAAGGCCAATTAGCTAATTTTTTTTTAAGGTGTAGATGGACACAACACAATACCTTTATTTTTATGTGGTGCTGAGGATCGAACCCAGGTCTCGCCCTTGCTAGGTGAGCGCTATACCGCTGAGCCACAATCCCAGCCCCCGCAGTTAGCTAATTTTGTAAAAGATCAAGATACAAGGCAGAGGAATCTGCTTCTCCTAGAGGCCCTATGTTCTCCTAGAAATCAACAGTTTAAGGACATAAAAATCTCATGACCCTAAAATTATCAAAAAGAAATTTTTAAGCAGCACTGGAATGAACTCAGGTGAAGAAAACTTGAATATTGCATTTTCCCCATTCTGCACCAGCTATCTAATCTCAAGGAAGAGAATGGCCCTACACTTACACAAGGACATCTCAACTGTTAACAGCTGATTGCTTTGGCTGAACTTTACTAACCTTGGAGCCCTTGTCCTTCTAATTAGAAACCTCCAACTGATTTGGAAAAGTGAGATATTCGGATCACCATGCTGAAGCTGATACCTAGGCTTTTTGAGTGAGACTGCAAATCATGTTCAATTAGTTATCAATTTAATAAATATGTATGAATATCAACTATATTCCAGGCATTGTTCTAAATACTAGGGGTATAAGCAATCAACAGGTAAAGGCCATGGGATGCTAAGTGCTATCAAGAAATATTAGAGGCTGGGGGTGTGTCTCAGTGGTATAACATGTAGTTAGTGTATGCAAGGCTCTGAGCTCAATACACAGCATTTCCCCACACATACAAATACTACTACTATTAATAATAATAATAATAATAACAACAATAATAATAAAATATGCAAAACAGGTAAGTATTCAGGGACTGACAAAGACCAGACAAGATTTCTGTCTCTTGCCTCTTGGTCTTGGTTCCAATGTCACCTCCTCAGAAGTCTTTCCTGAGCATCCACCTAAAAGTCACCTAGAACTCCTTCTCACTAACTTTGCTGAAATGCCCCACACAGCACTTAGTATTATCTGATATCTTCGTTGCTTTTTACTGGATTTTGAGTGTCTCTACCGCTAGACTGTAAACGCTGAGCAGGGAGCTTGGCAAGCCTGTTCACTCTTGAAACCAGGACACAGACAACTAACTTCTTCTCAAGGGGTTGATACTCAAGAACTCTCACTTGAACAAATCAGTCAGTGAAAGGCTAAGAGAAGGTCTCACATGCACTGGAAACTGAGTCCTCTCCCCCGTGCCTTCATGAGTGCCCTGTCAGGGGAAGGGAAGAATGGCAGGGGAGAGAACTGGTGAAAGCTGGGGCAGATGTTGCAGTTTGGAGACATAAAACCTTGGTCAGTGGACTCAGGAGTGTGTTTGAGCCAGCTCATACGTGGCCAGCTAATGAGAGCTGATGGGCCTCATCTCTTTCCAACTCCATGTTCAACAATGTCATGCTGGTAGCTTGATGATAGGAAAAAATATTTACGAAATTTTAAAAAGACTGCTTCAAACCAAGATGAATCACTGAGATCTCGGAAACCCCTAGATTCTCTGTCACATGTTCCTTTCCCATAGGAGACAAGAGTCCCCTCAAATCAGGTCCCATGAGCTCTCTACTTCTCCCACGTATCTCCAGGGGAGCTGTGCCAGCTCAATCCTGATAATGACCTGGGAGAAGGAATTGAAAATCATCTGTCAGCTGCTCTGAGAAGTTGCCACGGAGAATGTCGGGACACTTGGGAATGCAACTAACATAAAAGCAAACACTTCCTCAAATTTAAAGTGATGTTTACTTTGAGTGCACCACAGTCTCCCAACCAGGTGAGATGGTGCTCACTTCTCCCCTCCTACGTGGTGCTGCATCCCTGCGGTACCAGGCATTTGTCTTGCCTCCAGGGGAACGTGTTTATTTTCAGCATCTTCATTTCTACTATGAACAATTAAAATTCCATGAAAATCAAGAGCTCACAGCAAGAGAGCTCTCAGGATTATGCCACTTCACGAGGATGCTCAGAAGTTGGCCCATAGTGGCAGAAAATGAGATGTTGACAAATGTGAGTTACTCTGTGAAAGGACATGGATGGACACATACGGACTCCGCTTCTTAGAATTCTCCTATTTGCAAAAGAACTTGATGAAGTGAAATCTTCTCCAGAGAAATAATCCCAAATGAAAAGATTGGCCAGCAAATGCAAATCGTTAAGATTTAAAACTCTTGGAAAGGGAGATTTACAAAGCTAAAAATAGAAAGGTCGAAAAAGAGAAAGATAAATAGACGGCTGCAACCATAGGATGACACTTGAAGCATCGAGAGAAGGAGCACCACCCATGGTCCTGGAAGTGCGTTCTGCCGGGGGAAGCAGCTGGACTCCAAAGGCTACGCGCTGCATGTTTCCACCCCTGTGACATCCTGGAGAAGAAATTACAGGACAGGAAAACAGATCAGTGGTTCCCAGGGCCTAGGCTTGATGGCAGAGGGCACTGCACAAGGGAAGGAGGGAGACGGGGTGAATAGAGTTGTTCCTGATTGCACTGCTCATGACATGTTGTCTGCATTTGTCAAAGTCCCTGAAAAGGGTGATTTTTTGCCCTACGTGAACTGTTTACCTCAATCTGTTTAAAA
This sequence comes from Marmota marmota marmota, assembly GCF_001458135.2. Classification (NCBI taxonomy): domain Eukaryota; kingdom Metazoa; phylum Chordata; class Mammalia; order Rodentia; family Sciuridae; genus Marmota; species Marmota marmota. The sequence goes on along the minus strand of NW_026000222.1, from coordinate 6,300,679 downwards.
CTTTAAACACTGACAGAAATATTTAAAGTAAATGTATTAAACCTTGAGATAACTCAGATTTATATGAACACATTGAGATCCAATACTTAAATAGGGAAAGGATATAAATAATATATATGCACCAATAGAAATATATTTTTTAAAAAAAAACACAGTGGTGGGCATGGTGGCACACACTTGTAATCCCAGCAACTTTGGAGGCTGGGGCAGAAGGATGGCAAGTTTGAGGCCAGTCTGAACAACATAACAAGACCCTGTCTCAAAATAAAATGTAAAAAGAAATGTTGTTCAGTGATAGAGAGCCCCCTGATTCAACCCCCAGTACACTCCCCATACACAAGCATAGAATCAAAACCCATGCTACTGAATTTTAATACAGTACAAAGCAGTCTTGACATATCATGTTAAACTTACCCAATCTGGAAAAATTTCACAAAATAAACAGTAGATATTGTGGGCCAATTTGGAATGAAATGCAGATTCTCATTCACTCTAGGTACCTTTACAAATTAAGATGACCTGGTTGGAAAACAATATTATAAAACATCTCTAGTAATTTCACTCCTGGAAATGTATTCTGAGGAAATAATTCAACAAAAGGGAAAGGCTATATGTCACAAACATGTTTATTATATTGTCAACTGTTACAGAAAAACAACTAGAAACTAAATGCCTAACACTAGGAAATGGTATTATAAATTATAACATCTCCAATAAAAATGACATCTGAAAGGCAGAGGAAATCGTAAAAAAAATGGTAATGATGTATTGCTGGGTTAAAACTCATACAAAAATTTATATAAAATAGCTTTTACCATAAACAACTAAATTTTATTCTCTGTAAATAAAAACATCCTACATGTTCCAAAACAGTAGCAGCCTATCATAACCTTTGGAAAACAAGCATAGGGATTGTGCTGAGTTCCAGTTCTCTTCTGCTTCCTCCCTTACCAGCTGTATAGGAAAGCTGCGCCCCATCCCCATGTATTGGTTCCATCTTTGTACATTGAGGTAAATAATGAGTGTGAAGAAAAAAAGTAACAGTAAGGGAAACACTCTCTAATCTACAATGTACTATATAAAAAAAATGTTGCAATTATCAGGAAATAGCAAAACTTCAGGGAAGATGAGCTCAATTAGAAGTTGGAAGATTAAAACAGGACCAATGACATGAAATTCTAAACAACTTTGGGGGGGGCCTCTGGGGAGTGTGTGTGAGTGTGCATGTTGTGTGTGTCTAGCTGGTTCTAAAACAGACATTTCTGGAAGACTTTCTAATTGAAAGAAATTGTCTACAACTTAATTTATTCCTCAAGCTAACTTTTAACAACTTGGAAAGACTTTCTTAAATTTTCCATTTTATTGGCAAGTCCTTATATGATGTGACAATAGTCTCAATTAAACTGTTGGAATCAGTCTGATATGGGGATATATGTAACCTGGAAGTAACAGTGTAGAAAAAACATAATTAGCACATCTTTTTTTTGTTGTTGTTTGTTTTTGCAGTACCCATCAAAGCGCCATTCAGTTCCTCGTTTTGTGATAATTAATCATGTACATTCCTTAATAGACACCAGACATTTATTCTAATGCTGTATATTAATTTCTGTATGAATGTAAATGGTCTCAACTCTCCAATTAAAAGATACAGACTGGCAGAGTGGATTAAAAAACAAGATCAAGGGCTGGGGATATGGCTCAAGTGGTAGCGTGCTCGCCTGGCATGCGTGCGGCCCGGGTTCGATCCTCAGCACCACATACAAACAAAGATGTTGTGTCCGCCGAAAACTAAAAAAATAAATAAATAAATATTAAAAAATTCTCTCTCTCTCTCTCTGTCTCTTAAAAAAAAAAAACAAGATCAAACAATATGCTATTAGCAAGAGACTTAAAAGCAAAGGTATCCACACACTGAAAGTAAAAGATATTCCACTCAAATGGAGTCTGAAAACAAGCAGGGGTAGCTATTCTCATATCTCATAAAGCAAATATCAAGAAAAATTAATCATAAGAGGCAAGGAAGGCCACTACATGCTGTTAAAGGGAACAAGAAGATATAATAATAGTAAATATTTATGCCCCAAATGTCAGTGTACCTAATTACATAAAATAAATCCTTCGTGACTCATAATAAAATAATACTTGGTGATTTCAACACACCTCTCTCATTAAGAGACAGGTTGAGCTGGGGTTGTGGCTCAGTGGCAGAGCACCTGCCTATGTCACTGGGTTCGATTCTCAGCACCATGTATCAATAAATAAAATAAAGGTTCATTGACAACTAAAAAATATATATTTTTAAGAAACAGAGACAAGTAATCCAGACATAAAACTCTATAAAGATACATCTCACCTAAATGATACTATAAATCAAATGAACCTAACAGGCATCTACAGGATATTTCACCCAACAACTAAATACACTTTCTTCTCAGCAACTCATGGAACCTTTTCCAAAATAAACCATATTTTAGAACACAAGGCAAATTTTAGAAAATAGAAATTTGATCTTGTGCATCATATCAGATTATAATGGGTTGAAATTAGAACTCAAAAGCAAGAAAACTTTTAGAAGCCACATAAGCACATAGAGATTGAACAATAGTCTTTTAAATGAGGAATGGATCACAGAAGAAATAAGAGAAGGATTTTTATGTTTAATTCCTGGAATTAAATGAGAACAGCTATATAACATACCAAACCCTTTGGAACACTGAGAAAAAAGTATATAGCATTAAGTGCTCACATTAAAAACAAAAACAAAGATTGCAAATAAGCTCTCTAATGCTACATCTCAAGGCCTTAAAAAATCAGAAATAAACTAATTCCCAAATCAGTAGAATAAAGGAAATAATTAAGATCAGAGCTAAAATTAGTGAAATAAATAATTTTTTAAAATACAAAGGATCAATTCAATAAAAACTTGTTTCTTGGGAGCTATGGCTCAGTGGTAGCACACTTGCCTGGCATGTGTGAGGCACTAAGTTCGATTCCAAGCACCACATACAAGTAAATAAAATAAAGGTCTTCCAACAACTAAAAAAAATTTTTTTAAAGACATTTATTTAAAATGATAAACAATACTGATAAAAAAAGTCTAGCCAAAATTACTTAGGAATAAATCTAAGAAGAAATTAAAGGGATACTAATAGAAAAAGAAGTCAAACTATCTCTGTTTGCTGATGACATGATTCTATACCTCATAGGACCCCAAAATCCCACCAGAATACTTCTAGATCTGATAAAAAAAAAATTCAGCAAAGTAACATGATAAAAGAATAAGAGAGAAGACCCAAATCAACAAAATTAGAAACGAGAAAGGAGATATCACCAGACATTTCCAAAATCCAGAGATATAATCCAATAAATCAGAAAATCTAGAAGATACTGACAAATCTCCTTGACACATATGACCTACCCAAATTGAACTAAGAGGATATAGAAAACCTAAACAGACCCATATCAAGCAATACTTAAAAGCTTTCCAACAAAGAAAAGCCAAAGACCAGATGAATTCTCAGCTGAGTTCTACCACACCTTTAAAGAACAGCTTTCACCAATCCTCCTCAAATTATTCCATGAAATAGAAAGGGAGGGAACACTCCCAAGCTTATTCTATAAAGCCAGTATCACCCTGATATCACAATCAGATAAAGACAAGTCAATGAAAGAAAACTACATACCAATATCCCTGATGAACATAGAAACAGAATAAAATATTAGAACATTGCATTTAAAAACATATTAAGAAATCAAAAATCATGATCAAGTTAGATTCATCCCGGGAATGCAAGGTTGGTTCAATATACATAAATCAATAAATGTAATTCATCACATAAATAGAATCATAGGCAAATATCACATGATCATCTTGATGGGTGCAGAAAAAACCTTTGGCAAAATCTAGCACCAATTCATTATTTTTTAAATATATTTTTTTAATTTTTTATTGTGGGTTGTTCAAAACATTACAGATTTCTTGACATATCATATTCCACACTTTGATTCAAGTGGGTTATGAACTCCCACCTTCACCCCATACACAGATTGCAGAATCACATCAGTTACACATCCATTGATTTACATATTGCCAT